>NW_008329696.1:289430-412853 GCF_000622305.1 Nannospalax galili
GTGGATGGGTGGATGGGTGGATGGATGGATGGGTGGGTGGAGGGATGGATGGATGGGTGGGTGGATGGGTGGGTGGATGGATGGATGGATGGGTGGATGGGTGGGTGGAGGGATGGATGGATGGGTGGGTGGGTGGATGGATGGATAGGGTAATTTTGAGAGCAGTTAAGTTCTACAAACCAGACTGTAGTGCAGTATGTCTCTGAGTTGGGGCATGATCACAAGCACCTCCCTGAGATCATATCATGTTGAGAACTGAGTAGTTGGAAAGGAGTCTTGGAAAAGCAGGTCGAAATATTAGGGATCCTGAGGTATTTATAGCTTGTGGGGCCCTCATTAAGAAAAAATATTTCCTTTGAAAATGAATGTTTATTGATAATGAAAAGATTCTAATACATGACTAGAACTTTAGGGATTCTGGTCCTACTAAGCGTTTAGATGCTCACGTGACAACCTGGGCTGGAAATACTTCCGGATGATACAGTGGCTTTCACTCCCACCTGTGGCCTCTCCCTGTCCTCACACACAAGATCCAGCAGGCGAGGCACCTGGAATTTCAGTGATGTGAGCATCCAGTGAGTTTTCCTCTGGAGAGAGCCTGGGACAGTCTACAGGAAGAGCATTCTCAGTAGAGAGATCTTCATGGACAGAGAGACTCCACTTAGGTGAGCAGAGCACCTGAGCTACGTGACAGGTGAGGAGGTGACACAGTGAAGTATTCAGGTCCAGACTTTGGGTATCACAAGGCTGCTGGCTCCGTGTATAGGAACAATGAGGTATCCTAGCATTGAGGTACTCATGGTGTAGCAGCAACCTCCCCTCCCCTTCACATAGTCACAGGTAAGTGCACACACCTGTCCCCACCTGACTCACTCAGCACTAGAAGTGATTCCAACAACTCAATCTGTGCCTCCCTCACAGAGAGCTGCTCCAGCCCTTAATTCCATTCCTCCTCCTCTTCCTTTCCTTTCAAATGTATGTTTTGGGTGGCTTTATCCATCACCAGGGTGCTGTCAGTGAGATGTGTCATTCCTCTGTGTGTGCATTCTGATAAAGTGGCCTTAATACATATGCAAATCTTCTTCTCAAGCAGGCAGTGTGTGGAAACACTCATGTTAGCTGGAAGTCGCACACTGTGAAAATACCAGTGAAGCATATGCGTTAATTTTACCTTAAATTGCATATAGAAGCCACCCACCCCATCCCTGTCACACAGAAAAGAGGGCTCAGATTGTTCAGGAGACCAGCCTGATTTTAGAAGGGAGAGAGCCGTGGCTCTTCCCTAGCACAGGTGCCACACAAATAGGTCTCAGCTCTCTCTCTCCCTCCTTCCTCCTCTCTCTCTTATGTCTCTTTCCACAGTAATGGGGATGAAACCCTGAGTCCCCCACATACTGGGAAATACCACTACAGTACAGTTCTAGCTCTCTTTATTTTTTGTTTTGAGATAGGTTCACAGTAAGTTGTCCAAACTTGAACGCACTCAGTAGTCCGACCTAGTCATGAGCTTGAGACCCTCCTGCCTCAGCCTCCTTAGCAGCTGGGACTACAGACATGAAATGTCCTTTATCTAGGTAATGTTTCTTAATTAAACATCCTGTTGCAAAGGACTATATTCTTACTCTTGCACTCTTTTTTCCAGACAGAAGCAACTCAGGGCAAGACCGGTGAGTGTTCAAAACAACCTCGCAGCAGGTCACACCAATGAATGACACGGATGGCATAGTCCTGACTCAAAAGGCCAGGAGCAGCCTCGCCTTCCCACACTTCAGCTAGGATCCCATCATAAAAGATGCTCACGTGGGAAGCTCCAGGCAGACTCCTGGTAGGCAGCTGTGCAGAACGGCCCCATCCAGCCTTTCCTGCTGCCTCTTGCCCCTCAGCTTATTATGCCACCAAACATGGCTGGCTCCAGCAGAGGAAACAGAGATGCACCGAAAGTCTAGAAAGTACAAGGCAACTGACTCTGTCATTGTTCGTGCAGCCCCAAGACAGGTGCTTAATGTGGCGTATGTTCACCTCTGGTCATGGGAGGCCCTGGGATAAGAGTTTCCTCAAGAATCTGGCTAGCTGGCAGGCAGGACCAGAACCCCTGGAGGTCATATATAAATAGTGAGTAACAAGTGTGGTGGAAGTCAGTGTTTGGGGGGAAGATGGATAGACGTGGCTTTCTGGGAAAGGGGGGAGGGAAAGCCCAAGCCTTCCAGGGTTCAAGGGCACGAGAGAGAGAGAAGGAAGCCTCTCCAGTCTCTGAAGCCTGACCTTAAAAATGTATCCAGGACCCATTCTTTCCTAGGACATATATCCCAGGAACGAAGTCACACAAAACTTCTACATAGATTTTGACTAATTATTCCTCATTACAGTTCTATGAGTGTATCAGTTACTGTTCTGTTGCTATGATAAAACACCATGACCAAGGCAATTTATAGAAAAATGAGTTTATTTGGGCTTACGGGTTCAGAGAGAGAGTCTATCATGACAGAGTTGGGGGGAGGGGTGCAGCTGGAGAAGGAGGTTGAGAATTCACATCTCCAAGCGTACACAGGAAGCAAAGAAAGCAAACAGGAAGTGGGACACGCTATGTACTCTCAAAGCTCACCCTCCCAGGGACATGCTTCCTCCAGCAAGGCTGTACCTCTTAAACCTACCCAAACAGCACCACCAATTCAGAACCAGGTGTTGAAATACATGAGTCCACGGGGGACATTTCTTAGTCAAACAACCAAAATGGAGTAGATAGTCCACATTATTGCTGAGACAAGTGAGGCTCAGAGAGGTTAAGTGGCTTGCCCACAGCCACACAGTGTCTCAAGGATTGGCAGGGCTTTGAAGGTAAGGGGTCTAGCTTGAGTCTTTCCCAGTAACCGTGCAATGCCTTGCAGTGCATGAGTAGAAAAGATCATGAGATGTTCTGGGAACCACAAAAGCTTCATTTTGGCTGGAGCTTGTAGAGAAAGAAGTTATCACAGAGGTGAAACTAGAAATAGATATCACAGAACACGCCCTCCTCTTCCTCCCCCCTCCTCCTCCGCCTCCTCTTCCTCTTCTTTCTTCTTCTTTCCCCTCTCCCCCTCGCTCTTTCCTCTCCCCCCCTCCTCCTCCAATGCCAGGAGCAGCTCCCGCATGCTAGGCCGCACTCCACCACTGAGCAACCCAGCTCTGGCCACGTTTTTACTGGCTCTTCTTTGCTGTTGTTCTGTATGGGGTCTCCTCTTCTTTGGGGTCACTCTCCAAAGCTGATTTCCTTGTGTTTAGTTTCCCTCAGTGCTGGGGAGTGGCATTCTGATGCCAACCTCTTCCTGACCCACGGCAGCCAACCATAGAATACATTTCCCCCCAGCTACAAACTCAGCTTCAATAAAAAACCAGTCTGCAGATTTCCAGAAGGCTTTACAGGAGTCCCAGAGTGGACCACCCTTTGCTGTGGAGGGCCACTCCATCCCCACTGCACCCCTAGAGCCTGATACTGTCATTACATAGGAATGTGATATAAGGGAACTTTCTAGAACCTAACCTTATAAAACCACAAAATCACCCTGTAGTAATCAGAAGTTTCTAGTGTTGCCCTGCACCCTGTCACCCTGAAAACTCCACAGCTAAGTAGTGTTCTTTCCCCCATCTTTGGATTTGTTTTCATAAACAGAGTTTCCTATAACCCAGGCTGGCCTTGAACTTTCTACGTAGCCCAGGCTGGCCTTGAATTCCTGATCCTCCTGCCTCAGCTTCTGGAGTGCTGGCCACTTTTGACAGGCATTCACCACGATGCCTGGTTCTGCGTTTTCATTAGCAAACACCCATTGTACAGATAATAGATTTTATTATGACATTTTCCTACAGGAATACCATGATCATATTTGTGCTCCATTACCCTTGCTTGTCCTCCCTCCATTGTCCCTGAGGGTCCCCATTTCCTAAGGCTGGATTCTTCGTAGGCGAGAGCATGAGAGCTTTGCTTTGCTAAGTCTGGCTTAGATCATCTAACATGATGAGCGTTCATGTTGTGGAAAGTGAACAGTAGCTCAGAGAAATTAGGACAGTCTCCAGAATCCCACAGCTAGTGGGTGACTGAAGCAGGAGTTCGCCGTGCTATGTCCCTCCCTCTTCCCACCAGGATCAAAGGAGCCCATCTTAGCTAGCTTTGATTGGGTGGGCCTTTGGACACTGCCTAGAGTCATCTGAGAAGGGAGTTTCCATTGACCTGTGAGCATGTCTATTGGGGGGGTGTACTGATTATTAATTGATGTAGAGGCACCCCTCAGCAGTTGGTCCTGTGCTACATAATAAGCTAGCTAAGCAAGAGCCTGTGAGCCAGCCAGCTAGCAAGCAGCATCCTCGATGATTCCTGCTATATTTCCTTGGTGTGTGAGTGAGCTCCGCTGTTGGAGGATGCTGCATGGAACAGAACCAGTCCTGTCTTCAGTTTCCTGCTTTGAGTTCCTACCCGAGTTCCATCAATGATGGACTGGATTGTGACCTGCAAGTGTAAGATGCAACTTCCTCCTCAAGTTGCTTTTGATTAGAATGCTTTATCACAGAACCACTCTGAGCTACCCACTCAGACCACAGCCCATTAAAGAACTGCTGAAGAGAGCCCCCAAAAGATGGGCTTGGACTCATAAGCATTCTTTCCAAATATTGGCAGATAAAGGGGTATGTGTGTGTGCTGGGGCAGTGCAATGATTTGTTTGTAATAGACCTTATAGGAGTAAAGTGTGGTTGATCCTGATTACAATTAGTGGATGCTTTTGATTCATGTTGATAATTGTGACTTATTGTTTCTAAAGTAACTTATAGAAATAAGGAATTCAGTAGCGCTTGTTGCCTGGAAGGGAAGGGGAGAGCCCTTGTTCAGGAAGTAGTCAAAGTCTGCAGCCAACCAGAAGAACTCGAGAATCACCTACCTGCCAGGTAGCAGGACCTCTGACCAGCATAGACACCGTGTCAGGAGAAAGGGAAACATTTCCACCCAGTTCCTCAGCCCAAAGGGATGCACACTTGCAAGCCTGCTGTCTTTCTGTCTGTAAGGTGTTTATTATTTTAAGATCTCTGCAGATCGCCACCTCTGTTCTCTCTGTGACAATTTGTCAGTGCTCTCCTCTGAGGTGTTGAATCAGTGACATTCATAAGACAATCCGGCTACCTTTGGCCAACACTGGTCAGTCTATAAGAGATGTGGACATGTCCTGTTCACTCCTCTACCGTGGGCGAGAATGCTTGGAGCAAAGGTCTCCTCTGCCAGAACACTGCTTCAGGGTCCCATGTCACTTCAAGAACTGCAGATGTCTCCAGATGTGAGAAGCATTTAGTTTGTCTTACCAGGCACATATCCTCCAAGCTAAATATTGTATTTGGTGATGAGCTGACTGGCACAACCTTAGGATGCAAGTTTCCTTACTATTTCCACCGTCAGGGTGAGATTTCACTCTCTGGACAGTAATTAACATTTATTTCTTAAGGTGCTGTAGCTTTTGGTATCTATAAAAACAAAGAGGGAAGTGGAGAGACATACTAATAGAGATCCTTTTTCAAAGCTGACTCCTCAGAGGCAGCAGGGCTTCCATTCTTGGAGGTCCAAATGGTCTTAAGGTCTCAGGACTATTCTAGCTGTGACTATTCTATCCAGCTCTGCAACTTCCAAGCCATACTGGGCTTTCAAAAGGACATCCTTGGACTCTACATCATAATGAAGATTGGGGCCCAGGCACTCCTGGGTCAATGAGGTGAGAGAAATTAAACATGTTTTATGTAAGGGAAGCCATCTGGGTTCAGCTGGTATAATCTCTGAAATATCGCCTGGCCAAGAGACCCTTGGAGTTAGAGCTGTGGCGGACCCTCCGAGCCTCACCCAAGACCTACAAAACAACATGCTAGGGGTAGCTGGCTGCCTGTTCTTGTCCACAGGACCCTGAAATCACAGCTTCCCTTCCATGAGTTCTTGTGCATCTGAATTGGCTGTTTCCCCACCCTCACCCTGGCAACCCCGGGCGGGTTTCAAAAGACACTAAATTTGATAACTAACACTTACTACTGATTGCCCTCTCCACAATATTCTTGGCAGGGGTTAGACACTGACATTTGCAGCTGAAAATAATGCATTGTCAAATAGGAAAACTGCAGGCTGTAATTTCTAACACTTGTATCTGTTATTTTAAACATGAAACATTGCATCGGCTTGACATTAATTTATATAATGGGGACCGAAAAGGATAATGCAATTGCAGTGACCACCTCCATTTCATTAACTGACAGGGAGAGCCACTAACCAAAAATACAGCATCACTCTGCACCAAACAAAGGCTGTTTGTACACCTCCCGTCATGCATTATTGAAATGGACCAGGTCATTAGGGAGAATAATCAGGGCGCTGGTGCAAAACCAGCCGCTGACAAACGCAGACGCAAAACTTTTATGAAAGTTTGTAAATACAGTATTGTATGGAAATTCCCATGCATATTGGTCTTCCTGAGCACAGTAAAATGTTTTATTATGAAAAAAGTGGATAAGATACTTATCTTTTAAATTGGAGTTTAATATTTTATTAGTGCCAGGCACATAATTCTCATCAAATGGCAGGAAACTCTTTTTTGTACGGATATAAATGTCTAGAGTTTAATATTTCAAAAATAAGTACCTACTACCGCATCTATCACACAGTAGCTTAGTGGAATTTACTTTTTCTTAAATATTTATACTGTATATGTGTTTGCTAGTTAAGTGATTATAGAGATCGCAGGTAGAAGGAGAGGCAGGTCCTGTTAGGAAGAAGTGAGGCCAAGCCTAAGCGTTTAGCTTCTCCAGGTCTGACACAGGGAAAGGAAAGAATAATTAACTCAGACCTAAGGGCTGAGGAGCGGCTTGGAGAAAGGTCTAGTGCTCAAAACCAAACAGCCACCAAGTTGTTCTGATTCAACCTGAGTTTTCAGACAACTTCTCAGAGGAAATTATGTTGAACAAATTAGAACAAAGAGAGGGGGAGAGAGGGGGCTCTTGGCTTTCACAGGGAAATTACATTGTGTTGAAAAGCTCCCCTTTCCCCTCTGGGGTGGGAGGTTTCCCGAGGACTGGGGTTCAGCAGACTGGAGCACTTCAGTTTTGCAAAGTCTTCCATGGGGCCTGAGAAATGCTTTCTGATCCATGCTGATACAATTACCTAGCCTTTATTGGCAATTTAGACCTGCTTTTAGGGACATTTTAGAGCAAATGATGTTTTCTTGATATTTTTTTAAAAAGCAGTGCTATTCTCTATACCTTTGGGATAAAGGTAGAAACTGAGTTAGAGGCTCATTAGAGCGCTGATTGCTAAAATGCGGTTTGCAGTCCCCGTTGCTGGGAACCCAGCTACCAAAACTGCGGGTATGGGCCACACCAGCCATTCTCTGGGCTCAACTAAAGGTATTTTTATTTTTGCATTTGGGTGACATCTGAGGCAGGTTTTAATATTCCTATACTTAGAGAGGTCTTTAAAATCCTCCCATTAGTAGAACGATATTAAAATGGACCCGATAAATTTTTTAATATGCAAGTATGCCAAGGAAAGACGAGGCCAGCCTTTTTTTTTTTTTTTTTTTCCTACCAGTTTCTGAGGCTGTTTGCTTCCTGTCCAGGTCAAGGTTAAGGTTGCCTTTACCAAAGGAGTGTTTAGATTGACAGTAAGTGAAACCGGCTGTTCCCCAAGGCTTTCTGGAAGGGATTTAACCAGAGGGACAGCAAAAGCTGGGCAGTTAACAGAGCCCTTCTGTAGGAGGCCACAGGTATCCTGGCACCACTGTAAACTAGCAAGACAGAATTCAGAGCCTGCTTGGGCAAACTGGATCAGAAAAGGTGATGGTTCCTTGCCCTACAGATAGGAGAAAAAGGAAGGGCAGCCTGGCTGTGTGGGACATCAGGGAGGGATGTCCTAGGGCAGGCTGTGTGTCCTACTGACACCATCAGTCAGGGCTGCAGAGCATAACAGGCCCAAGGGTAGATTCTCTCTCTCTCTCTCTCTCTCTCTCTCTCTCTCTCTCCTCTCCTCTCCCCCCACCCCCGTTCCATCCAGCCCTGTAAGGAGAACACTGGGAAATCACCCCTACTAGGAAGACTTTCTTGTGATAAATAAAAGCTGATAATTTAAAATGTTCTTAAACATGACTGTGTGAAAGACAGTGAACTTGGCTGCGGTAAATAAAACCTGTTAATTAAAAACGTATTCTTTGGGGAAAACAATGCCAGCCCCATTCCTGCTGGCCCAAGCGTGTGTGCCAAATGCATGTTTTCTGCACCATGGAATAGTTCAGGTCAACAGAGAACAAACAGAACAATTTAGCCCATGCAACCTTTCCAGGCTGGGCCAGTGCGATGTAGATCCAGCTCTGGTTGTGGCTTAGCCCTCATCCTCCTCTCAGACCCCAGGGAGAGGTTCTTCCCCATGCTCCTTACCCCTAGAACTCTAGAATCCCACCTCCTGGCCTTTGTTCCTGCCTCTGTTCCTACTTTAGATGACCTCAAATGCTACCTCCTCAGAGAAACTCTCTCCAGCTACATCTGACATCCTCACATTTTTCTCTGGTTCCTGTCACCTGGCCTTGTTCCCATCTTGGACCTTCTCACTATCTACAGCGATTTCTCCCTTTCTAGAGGATGCATCACCTCCACCAAGCTGTACTCCCTAAGAGGTCAACGATCTTGTCTTCTCTGTGTCGCTACCTGTTGGCCTGGGGAAGGTACACAGTAGATGTTCAATTCATCCTTCAGAGCTTGTGAATGGCAGCAGGGCCAGTCACATTCTCCCTGTGGAGTACCACCCTTGCGCTTATGTGATGAGTATCTACCTACGTCCTGCCGGTGGAGATCTCTGTATTCAAAGCAGCATGAAGTGTGCAAATGGGCCAGCAAATGGCATTCAGGAGGCAGGCAGGAGTGATTGACAGCCACCATGAAAGGTGGCTACATCATGGAGCTGGCCCCAGGCAAGCAGTGAACCTTAACCACCTGGGGAAGTTGAGGCCCACAGGATCAGAGTAGGTATGGGTGAAGTTCATTTAGAGCCAGCTAGCTACATCACAACCAAGGCCTCTAGGGTACCTCTGACCCAGACCTCGAAGATGAGAGTGAATTTCTTGGTAGCGGTTGGTTGGTACATCATAATGATGTTGCCTACAGGTCTGGAACACAGAGGATCATTTCCAAAGTTTACAGAGCCCATGCTGGCCAAGATCTGCCAGGATACCCCTGGGAAGCTCCATTGCCAGTGGATTCCATTGCTAGGGGTGCAAAGCAGCTGATGGTGAAGTGGGACACGTGTGTGGGGACTGGATCCAGCAAGAAGTGGTGTGAACCCTGAAGAAGCCCCCAGAAGTCTGGCCTGCTCAGGGGTTGCCTTGTCTGGCACTGGAGTGCATGAGGAGCCTAGCCGGCCATCTTCTGCTGTTATACTGTCTCTCATTCGGGAGGCTGGGCTGAGCAGCGACATTGACCTTAGGAAGTATCCTTGCCTCCAGAGGAGTCAACCCATGCAGATCCCCAGAAAATGTGCAGCTCTCGCATTTCAGTGTGAATGTCCAGCTGACCTACCACCTACAGAGCCCAACACTGCACCCACCCAGCAAAACACATAAGCACTGCTCTCTGAACACACTAGCTCCTCTCTCTCTGAGGTATCTCTACAAATGCCCACCCAGAGGAACCACTGGATTCCAGCTCATTCCACAGCCTGGTGGCCACCCTGGGGTCAGCCTTTGCAGAGAGTTTCTTTCCTATTATGCCCTCAGTGATCTTTGTCCCCCACAATGTCTCTGGCACCACACTCTAACAATCATAATGTGACAGCGCCTTGGAGTGGCAAAACTCTTTAGGGAAATGCCATCTAGGACCCCTCCCCAGAGCCTTTCAGCCCGCATGAACCTGACTTCAGGCCAGAGTGCACAATCTGCTAATACCCAACAGCTAGACCCAGGGCAGGCTCGCCTCCATAGGCACAAAGACGCTGATAGTGGCCTGTAACCCTGAAATAGAGACTAGCCGAGATGCGATTTGTGGCGTTTTGTGGCTTTGCCAATGCAGTTGGGCTGAACGGACATGCTTGAAATAAGGCTTCTTTCCCAAATGACTGAGGCAAGGAAGGGAGAAGGTGATCTCTCCGTGGCTAGCTCAGGGCAGAACCGGCAGGTTGGAGGAGCTCAAGGGAACGGAAATACGGTCACTTTTCAAAGAGGTTTCTATGCATCCAGCACTGTTAGTTTCCTTCTCCCTTCCTTTCTATCTCTCTTTTCCTCGCTTCCAAACCATATTTTGAAGAAAAGAATTTCATTTGTGTATGCATGAGGTGTAGACTGTGGGAAAATGCCATCTCCCCTTTTAAGTCTAAATCTCACAATCTTCACAGAGCTTTGCCCATCTGAGTATTCTGTCATCAGAGTGGTTGTCTGTATTTCTGCAAAGGCATAAATAAATACAATTTTTTAAAGTATAAGGGTGGTAAAAAAAAATGTATAAGTATGGTGTGCTGAGCCCTTTGTTCCAGCCAAAGTCTGCAAAGTTTGAACCCAAATTGCTGAGGAGAGAAGTTACAGGAGCGATTATCAGGAGGCCTCTCTGCGGCCCCTTAGCATGGGGGAGTCATTTGGGGAGAAAAATTCAATTTCATAAAAATGATTTTCAAGAGCTGTTTTGTGACTAGTAGAATGTTGGGGATTTTTTTTTCCCTTTCACCAAAATGAATAAAAACTTTATGTTCAGTGTGGTACTTGGGTAGTGGTTTTGTTAATTTCTTAAAACAAATTGGCTCCATAGTAAATCCCAGACTTGGACAGGCACATTAAGCAAGCAGTGGGGAGGCAATCTAGGCACGATTATCCTGCAAGAGAATTCCCAGAATTTCATCCAAACTGTGATTTGTTCTGTTATAAAAGGCCTATAAAACCCAGTATAGAAATTCCTGCAGGAAACTCGAGTGTTTAAATATCTGCAATTACTCTCTCGTGATTAAAGAAAGATATGAAGGACAGGACATTAGCACCCAACAGCCAACGCGAGGTGTGGCAAGAGGGAATGAATCACGAGGGCCTGTGACACAGATGGACCTTGAGGCACATTTGCAAATCAGCAAGTAGGTGGTTTAGGGTGAGAACCTAAGGAAGGAGTAGTGAGACTCTGCAGTGGAAACTTCTGGCACAGGGTGGCCCACTAACATTCCGGAACAAGGTGGAGCGTCTGCGACTGGTGTGGGCATTTTGCTGTTGGCAGAAACAGCCTTGCATGCAGCTGTGCATGTGTGCACATGGACTTTTACACCTGGAGGGGCCGTCATTGACACACCTGACTAACTAACCCAGTTGTCCTGTGTTATGATGGTGCACATGGATGTTGTGAGATGGCTTTTGTCTGTCAAGTGAGTTGTCCCTATGCAATCCTGGAGGGAGAACCTGCCTCCTGGATTCCTCGTCTCCCCTTTCAAGGACCATCCAGTGTCTTGAGAGTCCCCTGCTGGGCCATCTGGGGATTCCCTTCCAAGCTAGATCTTCCTGCCTTCCATCCTTCCCATCCAGAGCCTCCAATCTCCCTCTTGGAAGGGATTTCAGAGAGTAAGTCCAAATGGCCTGATGCTGCCTCTTCCCAGCGCACCCCTCCAGCCCCAGGGATGTAGGCCTCCTGGAGTCCCCAGGACCTGCACTACCTTGCTGGCCCCTAGTTATCCTTCCAATCCCACTGGAAGCAGGTCCTAGTGCGTAGGGGTTGGTGGGAGGAAGTGGAGCACCTCCAGGCAGGATGTCCACGCCCATCTTCCTTTCTGCAGGCAGACTATGCCCACCTCAAAAATATATTTCCGATGGGTAGATGAACAGCCTTACAGAATGTGCTGTGAATTTGCCCTTGACATTGGAGACCATATGTTGAATATCTTGGTTAACCCAGTCCCCTTCCTCCTCACTGGCTTTCAGGAAGTAGAACAGGGCTGTATGAAGCCCACTTTCCTTCCTGAAGTCAGTGAAATGTCTCAGGTGCCTGACAGAGCTCAGAGGAACTGGGATGACACTGTGGCTGGCACATCACACACCACACCACCCAGCTGGTATCAGCATTGCGTGTGTGTTCTGTCTCTCCATTCTTTGCTAGATCCCTGCTTCCTCCCTCCCCACCGCTCACCATCCAGCCTCCTAGAACTTGAAACAATATTTTGAGGGGTCAGAGGAGAGGATAAGAGAGATGGTGGGAGCACACATAGCATGGGTTAGTGTGAGTCCAGAATGCCTGGGTAGGTCAGAGATGACAAATGGCAGAGCCCTGAAGGTGTGCAATCCATTTATTGATTTCAAGCCCTCCCTCCTCCTGTTCCCTGGGCCTCCAGGGAAAGAGAGTCACAGATTCTTAGGGCTGAAATTGTGCAGGAAGGACACAGCTTTCCTATTGGCCAGACATCTGAGGCGGCTAGGCCAAAATATGGAGCCCATTACAGGGAAATCTGGTTCATGTTTCCGATGGAGACAAATAACCTCCCTCGGGCTGACGGCCCGGGTCTCTGGGTCGCTGGTGCTGGCCAACAGCAGTAGGCATCCCCTGTCGCTTAGCTGCCTGGTGCTCTTATGGGAGGGTCGTGGAGAAACAAAAACAAGGAAGATGGAGAAGAGTCCTAGCTAGCAAGGACCTGCGGA
Source organism: Nannospalax galili (assembly GCF_000622305.1). NCBI lineage: Eukaryota > Metazoa > Chordata > Mammalia > Rodentia > Spalacidae > Nannospalax > Nannospalax galili. The sequence goes on from NW_008329696.1 coordinate 302,063, forward strand.
TTTGCTCTGTACTGGGGACAGTTCTCCTGCATGCTAGCTTAGTTAATCCCCACAGCTCCTGTGCAAAATGGAATTTGTGCTACTTTTTTCCCAGTTTGATGGCCTGCCACGAGTCATTTATGTCCCCTCAGTCTTGGCGTTTTCATCTGTAAAATAGGAATGAATTTTTACAAACACACACACACACACACACACACCACCACCACCACCACCACCACCACAACCAACCACCCCACCACCATTTAGACAAAATAAAATAAAATAAAATAAAATAAAACGCTAAGTGCCTAGCGTTGAAAAGCATTTGCTCTTCCAGAGGCATCTCCATAAGGGTAGAGAACACTGAGTAGGAACAAAGAGAGGAGAAAATGAAAGTATGACATAATAAATTACAAGGTGGCCCAGCTATCTCTGCTAAAGGCCAGGTGGAAATTCGGAGCTATCGAACCTCTGGGACAGTCATTCAACCTTGTTTTACAGTGCAGATTGCAACCAGGGCTGGAAGTGTGAGGCTCTACTCAGCATCCCTTCATTTAAAGAAACAGACCATGCCTGGGAATGGGGGCGCACACTTGGAATCCCCCAGCACTCTGGAAGCTGAGACAGGATGACAGGCTCCAGCCTGGGCTACAGAGTGAGTTCAAACCCAACCTGAGCTATATAGATAGACCCTGTCTAAAACACATGATAGGGGCCAGGTGTGGTGGTAGATGCCTTTAACCCTAGCACTCAAGAGGCAGTGGCAGGCGGATGTCTGTGAGTTCAAGGCCAGTCAGGGTAATACAGTAAGACCTTGTCTCAAAAACAAACAAACAAATAAATAGATAGACGGATCAAAAGACAGAAAGAGCTGTGGCTGGCAGGCTGGTAGGAACTGTACAGCCCCAAGCTGCAGCCACTGACCTTCCCCCTCCTCCCACTTAATCACCCATGCACATTTCTAGTCTGGGTCAAAGCATAAAAAATAAGGAGTTATTAGAAAGTAGTTCTGAGATGCAGAAATCAAATACCGTCATCTCTCTTCCACAGGCTTTTCATTTTAGGGATGTCTAAACAAAACAAGGTGATGCTAACGAAGCTGTTTGAACTACAGAGCATGGGAGATCTCTAATTCACACAAGTAGATGAGCCTAGGGTTTTAATCTTAAACATAGAGAGTTCATGAACGCAAGTCTCTGGCATGGTTTACCGAATTATAATTGACAAAAGGAACAGTAAAAATAGATTAATGCTAACATGAGTGATCAATTTTCTCCCTGAAGAACTGAGCAGGAATACTCTCCACAGTTACTTTGTTTCTAAGCCTTTCTCTGACATCTCACATCCTCTACAGTGAGTGCTGGAATTTCTTGTACTACACCGGGGTGACGGAACCATGTTTCAAAGTTATCCAGAACCCGATTGGCCGTGTTCCTACAATACATTTCCCTAACCTCAAGATAAAGATCCATGCATCTCTTTACCCTTTAAACAAAAAAGCTATTGTGATAGCGTGTAAGGGAGACATGGTCTGAATACCAAAGCTGGCCCATGCCCTGCTAAACTGTTTAAGTATGGAAGAAGTAATGTCTAATGGTATCAGGAAATTGAAATTTAAAAATTTTTCTCACTCACTTATTTGATGAGAACTGGGTACGCTGACAGGTGAAGCAGAAAGTCATTTTTCAAGTTAAATGCCAAGTGGTTATATAGCATAATATTCAGTCAAAATTAACCACCTCACTGCTGTACTGACACCCAGCGTATTTAATGCCAACTGTTCCTGAAAAGCAAACGGTAGACCTCTGGGAACGCCTGCAGAAGGGAGAAAGAAACTGTTACTAATACTTCAATTACGAAGTAGGTGCCCCAACTCTCTGAGTGGGAAAAATGGACTGGCAGTCACAGGGACTCTCTCAGGTTCCACAGCAGGTCTGAAATCAGTCTGTGTCTTCAGGAGTCCCCCTGGGTCTTTTAAGTCAAACTCCAGAAATTTCTGGATTTATGTGAGCTCCAGATAGCCTCTCTGCAGGCAAGCTCTTTAGGATACAGAAGTTTGGAAATGGGAGAGAAGTAGAGGTGGCTGGCTTCCCAAGCTGCTTTCCTTTGGGCTGGCAAGCAAGTAGCCTCAGCTTCTAGAATGTGACGTGCAGGTCCAGTGTGTGGTGGGACCCCGAGCAACAAGCAGAAGGCATTAGAGTCCAAGCAATAGCTTGAAATCCCCTTCTGGAGGTTAGCGAGAAGGCACAGACAGCCAGCCGTTGCCAATTCTACTGTCTCTTCCAGGACGGCTTTGACCAGTGGGCACGCTCCTGTGTCCTAGCTAATGATGAGGAACTGTAACCCTCAGCTTCCACCCACAAATTGCAATTTGGAGGCCGCTAGAAGCTTTACAACCCCAGTGACTGAGGGGCATCTTCCTCCCTCCTGCAAGGTGAGGGCCATGTATTACAGAGTACAACTTCCCATGGTGCCTCTTGGGTGCTCTGGGACCTTCCAGGAACAAGGGGGACAGTCAAGACAGTGTAGGTTCATTAAGTGTTTATTGAGCTCTTCCTGCCAGAATGATGACCTTGAAATGTTTCATGTCTTGGGATTTTCATTTCCCTATGTGGAATTCCATCAGCTTCCAGAGCCACCCCCAAAATATAGGAAGCTCCTTCCCCTAAGAATGGGGTCCCCGGGGATCAGGAGTGGAAGTAACCCACAAAGGAAAGGATGGAAGTTTCCCCAAGTCATAGCATCTGTGGAGGGATAAGTCCAGGCTAGAATCCTGGTCCCTTGGCTCTTGGATTCCTGCTGTCTCTGAAAAAGTATCAACATTAAAAACAACCTTGAAAAAAAAAGGAAAAATTTCTGTTACTGTTTTATTTATTTATTTATTTATTTATTGAGACCTTAACACAGACAATTTGACAGAAACACTCAGAAGACATTACCTCCAAGCTCATGAGCTACAGAGCTTGGCCATTGGCAACACTTTCTTGAGGATTTTAGGCAAATCTCACCAATCTCATTCATAGCAACTTGGAGCTTCCCAGCTTCCTCTGGAGCTGGCCCAGTTCTCAGCACCAACCTGGGCACTATGGATATAAAATCACTGTTTGATGTGCGGCTGTTCCCACTACTGTAAGGTATTGGACAGCAAGCTTAAGCTCTGCCCACTAAATACCAGGGTAACTTTCTCATTCATTTCTGATGCTCCAAAATGGCGGCAGAGATGATCAGGAGCCTCTAGAAGATAGAAGTCTCTCTGGGTGAGAGCCATTGAAGTAGACCGTGGTTTGGGCAGCAAAAGCAGGTTGATGAGTTAGCAGCCTAGTGAAAGAAGAGAAGTTTCGTTCTAAGAAAAAGCCAGAAGATTTTGTCCAAATCTAGCTTCATGTTGCGTCTGTAAGGTTACATGTACGCCCAAGGTCTAGCTGCTTGCAAAATCGGCCTACCTTCCTTGAACCTGTGGTATAGTATTTGTTCCTCTGCATTTCCAAAGATTTATTTTGCTTTTAATTGTGTGTGTATGAGTGTGTCTGTGTGCATGAGTGCAGGTACCTGTGGTGCTAGAAGAGAGTGTTGAATCCACTGGTGCTAGAGTTACAGGTGATTGCGAGCTGCTCAGTGTGGGTACTGGGAAGCGAACACAGGTCTTTCTGAAGAACAGCAAGCGCTCTTGACCACCAAACCATCGCTCTATCCCCTCAGGGAGGAATTTCTTAGCTATTTCTTTGTCTGTGCACATCAAGCGCAGAGTCAGCACAGAGCAGGTTAAATTGAAAGGAAGGAAGGGTGGGAGGGTGGGAGGGAGGGAGAGATGGAGGGAAGAATGGGCGGAAGAACAGGGGGATGGAGGGAAGGGTGGAAAGATGGGTGGCTCTAAACTGAGACACAATTGCAAAGAGACAGGCTCAGTAATCAAGGAGGAAAATCATTTTCCAGCCACAAAGGCATCTATTGCTTTCAACTGGACAATGGTTTCTGAGGTTAAAATTTCTCTGTGTAAGCACTAAAAATTTCCTAAATCTGCATAGAGTAACATGCAGGGAATTCGGAGCAATGCATTTTCTAGTGAAGTAGGACCCCCTACTTTTAAATAAGGGTACTTAGAGTTGTCATAGGAGAGGGAAACTTTCTCTATTGCTTTAAAAGACAATTTACTGCATCATTAACGCATGTCGTTTAATGGAAAGTCCTGTTATTTTTGGAGGAAGAAATGAATATCCCACACTAAATATAATAACAACATAAACCTTTAATAAATAATTGTAATAGTTTATAAATATTTAAATAGTAAATCTAAAATTCCTGAGGGACTAGAGACAGCCTGGAGAGAATATCTGACTTGCAAAGCACTAAAAATAGGTCCTGACACATGTTATCAGGCTCTTTTTTTTTTTTTTTTTTTTTTTTTTTTTTTTGTAGGCAAAGGAATGGATATTGTGGCCTTCCTGCAAAAGACGATGCTTAGAACAAAAGAACAGGATTAACAGAGGAGGAATTGTTGATGGTAAGGTTAATAAAAAAACTCAATAAAAGGAAGAACCCGCCCCCAATTTCCCCATTCTTTGGACTTCATTTTGGATACAGACACCTGAGAGAGTCACATCAAGCCCTGGATATGTGGGAAACAATCCATGCCAGGGCATTCAGACACCATGAACTTGCAAGGCATGCCAGGAAAGTAAAGCAAACATTTTGGAGGAATCCAGTGTTCATCCATGGTTCTGAGTACTTTGGGTGGGTCACCCTAATGCTGTCCATGAAGCAGCTTTCTTGACCTTTGGTTACAGAGGATACAACTCAGACTCAGAGAGGCTAAGAAACATTACTCAAGTCTACCTGCTACTAATTGGTGGGCTTTGGATCTGGGCTCAGGGAGTGCTTTATAGAAAACACCCTCTCCCCAAGACAGAACTGCAACCGGTGATGTCTCCCTGTTCCTCTGGTCCCATGTAAACCTTCTAACCCTCTAGAAAAGTTGAGGGAGGGGAGGCAGCCTCAGAGTGAACTGGAAGCTAAAGAGAAGAGAAAGGGACCCTGGGAGAAAGTCTGGTAGTTAGCGACCCCTAAAACAGCCTGCCAGGTTCTCTAGGAGACACCAAGTTTTCTGTACTGGAGAACACGGTCTCTCCTGGTCTTTGCAGGAGACGGTGATATAGTCAGAAGAATACCTGCTAATACATGGGCATACACAGGACCCAGTCACAGGGAATGAGCTTCAGAAACAATGGATGAGTTGGCAGGATTCAGCATGAGGTTAAACCCTGGCAATGGGCAACCCAGTGGACTCACATTACTATTTGGTGTGCGTATGTGTGTGGTGGGGGTGTAATGGAATTTTCCTCCTTTTCCTCTGTAAGATCCCTCCTCCCTTATTCTGTACTGGACACTTTTGGAGAACTGACAAGTCCTCCATCTCTTAGTGATGAAATGCTTGTTGGTAAGACAAGTCATGAGGCCACACCCAAATAAAAGGAATTGGCTTATGAAATGGCTTTAACTCCCCATTTGGGGCCAATGAGATGTGATTTTCAGAGTTCCTGTAAAGAGAACCTTTTCACTGTTTGGAGACAAGAAAAAAAACCTGTCTCTCTCTCCCTCCCTCTCTTTCTCCTTTTTTCTCTTTGTCCTTTTCTCTCCCTCCTCGTATTCCCTCTTTCTCTCTCTCCTCCCTGGGTCTGGAGAACAAAACCCACTGCCTCTGGGTTTTGATGCCTCTGCTAGCAGCCATCAGTGTTGGCAGGCGTTGGATAAACAACAGGAACCAAAATGGAGAGGGAGAAAAGAAATCATCCCACCATAACTTGATCTAGGATTCCCAGTCACCTGAGCCAACAAATTCCCTGTACTGTTCTTTCAGGTTGAGTTTGAGTTCCCATTACTGGGAAACAAAGGCACAGCAGTACACACACACACACACACACACACACACACACAGCCCCTGAGACAGTGGTTTAGGGTTGCTCTGGTATTTCCAATCACAACCTAGTGAGTAGACCAACTACCACCAACAGAAATACAACAGGGCCTTGGGCGTCCCACGTGGTATATGCTAAAGATCTGACTTCTAAACCTAGAACACAGCAAAGAAGGAAAGGCAAAGAGCAGGGTGTCCAAGAAAGTCTTTCCAGAATGGAGGGTCTTTGCTCAACCTGGTGAAGCAGATAGAGCCTGCCTGTGGGACTGCCTTACTCCCAGGCCAACGTATTGGGCTATCTAGACTCTTGTGTCCTTCGACGCATAATTCACTTGCCTCTGGAGTGGTCTGGACCCTCTGGTTCTGGGACTTTACATGCAACAGTATCTCTATTAAGGTAAGATTTTAATCGTTACTTAAATATTTGCCACCGTAATCACTGTTTCCACTCCATCTTCTGTTTCACAACAATAAAAGAAAATGACCAGGTAAAGTCTATGCTCTGTCCCAGGACAGAGGTTTATCCCTCCTTTTAACTATGCCTCTCAGTCCCCCTCCCATGTTCTTTTTTGTTTTAATTTTTTGTTTGTTTGTTTGTTTTTGATCTTTTTGAGACAGGGTCTCCCTGTAGCCCCAGCTGTCCTGGAACTCACTATGTAGTGAGTGAACTCACAGAGATCCACCTGCCTCTGCCTCCCAAGTGCTGGGATTAAAGGCGTGCGCCATCACGCCAGGCATTTTGGAAATCTTTATGTGTATGAATGTATTGCCTGTGTTATGTAAGTGTACCCATGTCATGCAATACTCAGGGAGGTCAGAAGAGGGAGTCAGAGCCCCTAGAACTGGAATTACGGATGGTTGTTAGCCCTCGTGTGGCCACTGGGAAACAAACCCAGGTTCTCTGAAAGAGCAGCCAGTGCTCTTAACCACTAAGCCATCTCTCCAGCCCCTTCCCCTTCTATGTTCTATGGAACAAAGCAGGAAACCCCACCACTATTTCATTAACACTGACATGTGACATTGAACATCTTCAGTGACAATTCATCATCTCTACTTGAACTGGACTCAAGGGTTGCTTCTCCAGAATGAGCAAGTAGAGCCTGTCTATTGTAAAGCAGAATTTACACAGCTATCCTCGTGCTTCAGATCTTGAAGCTTCTAGAATGAAAAGGGATCAAGGTTCCCTTTTCCACTCACTCTTTTTTAGGGGCCCCTTATCTCTGGTTCTGAGTACCTTGTTGTAATATGCTCTTGGTTTAAGATGGTTCTATTTGAGCATCTCCATAGGCTAAAAAGCAGAGACTGGAGCTCATTCAAGGCTCAGCATCTGGGGCCAGGTGTGAATTTCATGGGTGCTGTCTACTCTGTCATCCAGTTGATTATTGCCCCATTGCTGGTGTGACCATAGAGACATCTTGACCCAGTAGCACCCAAAAACTTCTGCTGTCACCTGCAGCCCTCGGTGCCATGTGGCTCCTCACTTCCCACCTTCTTACTCCAGCACAGAGACTCACCAGCCCCCAACACACCTCATGTAGTATTGTGCCCACCTCACTCAGGGATTGTCCTCATTTCCACACAGGCATCTGCATTCTACAATCTTCCAGGCCTTTATCTGTCATCCATCCCTGTGGAGTCCCCATGATCACTGTTCTGATTTGGATTCCATTACTGTGCTAGAACCAACCAAAAGTAAGTTGGGGAAAAAGGGTTCATTGCATCTTACTTTTCTAGCTGATTGTCTACCACTGAAGGAAGCCAGGGCAGAAGCTTAAGCACAAGCCATGGAGGAATGCTGCTTACTGATTGGCTCCTCTGGCCTGTGTTCAGCCTGCTTTATCATATCAACTGCCCAGGAACTGCACTACTCATAGTAGGCTGAGCTCTCTCACATCACTTAACAGTCAAGAAAATGCCTCACAGACAGGCCCACAGAAAGAGGCCCATCAGATAGAGGAAATTCCCCAATGAGGTTCTCTGTCTTCAAGTGTGTCTAGTTGACAACTAAAGCCATCCAGCACACCCACTCAGTCCTTGAGAAAGTTCCCTGTAGGATCTTTCTGAGTGTGGTCTATCAACACACTGCTGCATGGAGTCCCTTGGTTCCATCCATGGACGTGGCTCTTTGCCAATCAAGACTCACGCTCCTAAGGCAGGGGTGGTGGAATGCCCTTGCAATGTCAGCAGTTAGGGAAGCAAGGAAGGAGGATTGTGAGTTTGAGGGCAGCCTAGGGTACATAATGAGAATCCATCTAAAAAATAAATCAAAGCAAAAGATTGATATCCTAGAGCAGTGGGTAAAGGGTCTCGGGCAGGGCAGGGCAGGACAGCCATCATCCTATGATGGACCAGGAACACACAGGTGACAGTCCTATCCCAATGAATTCAGGGGTACCATGACTCATTTTGGCTGATCTGGGAGAGATTTACAGACCCTGCAACTGCCAGCCTGAGCTACCATAACTAATGGACAGACACACAGCCCACAAGCAGATAAATCTACACCACTCAGAAGACATCATACATTAGGACCAGAAGAGGCCATAGGAATGACCTAATTAGAGGCCCCCATTTTACAGGCAAGTAACCAAGTTCTATAGGGGTGTGATTTTCCCCAAAGTCACATAGCTAATTAATGGAAGAGTCTAGATCAAAACCCAGGGATCTCCCGACCCCTGGCAGATGGTTCATTCTATTGCCTATACCTCTTTTGAGAGATAATCAAATTTTCCACCTGTTTCTGCCCCATTACGACTCCTTCAAAAATGGTTTTTCAAGTTTTTTATACGTGTGACATAATGTCAGCATTTTGTGGTCAAGTAAATTTTTAAAAATTATCAATCAAGGATTAAACTAATTTATTGACTGTGACATCTTACAGCTTTAAAAATGTTAATCCATAAAGACAGACACACATGCACCATTTCTATGTCTTAATTAGTCATGGAGTTCTTTCTTGGGATATTAACATAGTGGGGCGCATAACTAGAGAAATGTGAATTAGTCAAAGTTTTCAACAAATGTAGGCTCATGGTTTCCCTTTTTGAAGTCTGACATGCATGTGGCTTTTGGATTTTGCAAGCCAGGATACAAACACTCCACCATCACCATGCAGCGTAAGAGCTTGTCTGCTTGGAGAATTCTAGGCTTTCACTCTTCCATATTGTCCACAGTGTGGCACGTGGGAGTGGGAGGTATGTTACCATCTTAGTCCATCTGGGCTGCTATAACAAAATACCACAAACTGTGTGGTTTATAAACAACAGAAATTTATTGCTCACAGTTCTGGAGGCTGGAAAGTCAAAGGTCACGGCACCAGTAGGTTTGGTGGCTGGTGTGAGTTGGTTCCTGATTCATAGATGGTGACCTATCTTGGTGTCATCATAAGGAAGAAGAGGCAAGGACACTCTGAAACCTATTGCAATGTCCCTAATCCCATTTATAGGGCCCACCTCCTGACCCAGTGCCCTCTGAAAGACTTGATTTCCTAACACCCACCCCACTGAGAGTTCGAATTTCAACATGTGAATTTTGAAGGGTGAACCCATTCAAGCTCAGTCACGTCCTTCTGCTGCATGGAACTTCAAATGAAAATTTAATTTGAAAAAGTTAATATTAAGCCTTAAAAAGCATCCTTTCCTAATTGCCTCTAATGTTGTGATGGCTTCAGAGCTGTTGAACACGTGGGGGTGTACTTCGGCAGTCCAAATATGAGCCCCATCTAAGACTCCTGACGGGCCCCACTAGAGCCATTGGAGATTGAATGGCACAGAGGGGACCTTGGTGATGCAAGGGGCCCATCACATAAACTCCCTGGTTGGCTGTGACACAAGTTATCTTAAGAAAAGACTCATATTACTGTCTTCCCACATATTTCCAATTGAGTTATCACAAGGGTATTACAAAAAAAATCATCGGAGTTGGCAGTAACTCAGTAAATAAAATCACCACTTTAATTGCTCCAGTGTAACAGGTCGATCATTATCAAGAAAGGTTTTGATATATTTTTTAATTAAATGGTGACTCTGTTGATCGATTTCACTGATAATCCAGCAATGCCCTCCTTATTTCCCACCCTCAGAACCCCTTTGCTTCCTCAGTGGATTCTAGGTGGCAGAAAAGCCAAGACCTAATCTTGGTTCAGCCAGTAGCCAGCTTTGTGGCCTTAGGCATGTGACTACGCCTCTCCGTGCCTCAGTTTCTCCCTGTGTGAGTATTTTCCAAAGCCCCTCCCTACACTGTAATTCTTTGCTGTGAATGTAAGATGTTATTTCTGAGCAATGCTTTCACAGCAAATGGAGCCTGCTCTATCATCCATTCAACAGCCTTCAGGAGAGACGCATGATGATCAGCACTCACTGTGGCCAACTCAGATCTTTACAACCACCCTGGAACTAGCCTCTACCCACTACAGTCCTGAGCTTGTTTTCTGGTTTATAGAAGGAAATGGCAACTTCCAGCTTACATAGATATTGCAGCCAGAATCCCAGGGATGTAGCTTGGGGAATGCAAAGTCTCCTGTGGTTTCTCAACATTGTCCTCTGCTGACAAATCAACTGATTGGCTGTTTGACTGATCTTGAGATAGCATCTTGCTCTATAGTTCAGGCTAGCCTCAAACCCTTCATCTTCCTCTTGCAGTTTCCCAAGTACTGGGATGGCAGGCGAGCTCCATCCCCCTGGCAGGCACTGACCCTTTTAACATTGCTCTTTACAGAGCAAGAGCAGCACAGAACCCCAGCCACTGTTCTCACTACAACCCAGCTCCACCTCTTACTGGTGAAGTCACTCGACAAATTATTGGGCCCATTTTATAGGTGTAGAAGTTGGAGTGGTCCGAAGCTCTGTTAACTCCGTGGAGTAAAGTAAAATGGATGATTGTAATGCACAGTAAGTACCCAGAGTGGGCTGTGCTATATGCTAATTCTATGCTGCATTCCAGCTACAGAGACTGCTTTCTGTATTGCATTTCACAATGATTTCTATAAAAACACCCATATCATCCAAGGAGTTCAGGACATAGTGCCCTTGAAGGAGTTCTGATGTCCCTGCAATGGGGACATTTTCCTTCTCTAGAAGTCAGTCTCCATTCCCACCCCAGAGCTTCCTAAGTCCACACAGCAAGAGTTACAGGTGTCCCCTCTACAGGAGGCCAGGGCATGTCTTTGCAAGCCTCCAGCCCATATCAGCTCCATATCAGTTTCACTAATCCCTGGCCACTTTACAACAGAAAAAAAAAATCCTCCCTTTCTTATGACTTTTGCTTATCAATGATGCTAGGAAGATAAAGTGACTGCCACTGAAAAGTTAAGAATAAACTGGTGATTCCGCTCTAGGGAGGGGAGCTGGGAAACCAAATGTCTAGAACATCCAGCATTACTTTCATTAAAGAGTAGCCAACACTTGGGTCACATATCTCAACGCACACTAGGTGTACGGCTGAAGTGAGATCGGCCCCCAGCCTGTTATACACATTTTCAAGAGCTAGAGCTGCTGGGCTGGAGCAACGGCTCAGCAGTTAAGAGCACTGGCTGCTCTTGCAGAGGACCTGGGTTCGGTTCCCAGCACCCACATTGTGGCTAACAACCATCCATAACTCCAACTCCAGGGAATCCGATGCTCCCTTCTGGCCTCTGTGGCACTGCACGACACAGGTGTACTTAGATTCACACAGGCAAAACCCTCATACACATAAATAATTAAAAAAAAAAAAAGAAATAGAGCTGCCCACAATGTTTCCACCTGGCACATCTCAGAAGGCCCTCAGAGCCCGGCACACCCGTGGGATCACTGAGGAGGCACCGAGAGGGCGTCTCCTGTGCCTGCTCCTGTCCTCACTTTCTCACCGCCTCACTGATGGCTGCCCCAGGACGCTTCCTGCCTGTAGCTCGGCCCCTGAGCTGGCCAGGACGCTTCATCTGAGGTTCTCCAAGCTCTCCAGAGCACAAAGCGCTTTTCAACTCAAGACTAGCACTTCAGCCCTACGATGGAGACTCAGGCCTCTGCTGAGCTAACTATTGCAAAAGGACCAAGAGGAGGAAGGGCCGCTGGGCTGAAGGGCCTGCCTGTAACCCCGATGCTCCATTCAGAGACTAAAGACATTGAGGAGTCCTTCCTCATCCTTGAGAGTCCCCTAGTCACCAATCACTGGAGACCCCTGTGTGCTTGCCTGCTTCTTACCTGCCGTTCCCTCACTCCATTTACTCTGAGAACTTGTCCCTACCACCCTCCCCTCCAAAAGCCAAGTCTCAGCTCTTTGATCTTTCCATGGGTCATGGGCAAAGTGCAAAATTTAGAACTAGTGGGTGGGGTGAGAGGAAAGGGAGGAAAATAAATATGAGGCCATCCTAATGTTTCTTTTGTAGGCTGAGGGCAGAGAATTACTTCCTGGCTGTCTGAGGCCTACGTGGACCCATGTTGTCCCTGCCTGAACTCATCTGTTTTGTTATTAGCTTTTCAGACACAACGAAGAACTTTCTAGAAAAAAATGAAGTGTGGAAAAAAATGGTCTTAGCAAATCAGACAAATGAGGCAGAGAGAACATCACCATTTAGCTCTCGGGACAGACAGATGCTTGGAGACAAGTGGGCAGCATGGAGCCTTCTGAACGCTTTCTAGAGATTTCTTAGTCTTTTTCTGTCCACTTTCTTCTCCTTTCTCCAAATACATAGATTAAACATGAAGAAAGGGTAAGGATGGATGTTGCCAGTGCAGGGTTTAAAAGATGTTGTTCATTCTTATTTTATGTTTATGAGTGTTTTGCCTGCATGTATGTAGGTGCACCATGTGCTCACAGAGGCCAGAAGAGGGTATCAGATCCTCTGGAACAGGAGGTAAGGATGGTCGTTAGCTGCCATGTGGGTGCTGGGAACCAAACTCAGGTCCTCTGCAGGACCTCTGAGTCATCTCTCTAGCTCCCTAGTGCAGAGCTTTTTACTCTGATACTATTATGGCTTCTGTTGGGATGGGGAGGCACATGGGCACAGGGCAGAGTGCTCAGTGGCAACATTTATCCCCTCTACCCACTAGATGCCAGTAGCAGCCCCTGCAACTGGGGCAGTTCAGAATGCCCCCTAAATTTTCCCAGATATCATCAACTGTGCTGAGGGGCCAGCCTACCTTCCAGAAGAAACCCAGTGCTGGAGATTCATGGTTATTGTGAACACTGGTGGAATGTAGGAATATTCATCTTTTTAATCATATTTTATTTAGTGTGCGTGTGTGTGTATGCGTGTGTGTGTGTATGTATGTGTGTGTGTAGAAGCCTATAGGCATTTGTGAGTGTCATGGCACTCATATGGAGGTCAGAAGACAATGTGGAGGAGTTGATTTTCTCACCATGTAAGTCCCCAGGAATCCAACGCAGGTTGTCAGGCTCAGCTACAAGCACCTCCCCTGCTTCCACCCATCTTGTAGCCCCAGGAATATTCTTTCCGATGTCCTTAATAGTTGATAATTTACAATGCCATGTTCTCTCTGAACATTTTTTCATATTATTGTCCTTGCAGGACGAGCATATGCAACCACCCACCCTACTGGGTGTGTTTAAGGTTTCAGCCTCTAGTACCTTAAAATGTAACTGCGTGGGATCTTTTAAGGGAAAATGAGGTTGGTCTGGCGAGACGTCTCAGCAGTTAAGAGCATTGGCTGCTCTTACAGAGGACCTGGGTTCGATTCCCAGCCCCCACATGGCAGCTAACAACCATCCATGACTCCAGTTCCAGGGGGATCCAATGCCCTTTTCTGACCTCTGTGGGTACTGCACAATATGAGTGGACCTACCTACATACAGGCAACATACTCATACACATAAAATAAAAATAGTAAATAAAATATTTTCTCTAAAAAAAGAAGAAATGGGGTTAAAGTAGGTCCATATTGTTAGCCTGTCCTTATAAGGAAAGGCAATTAGGATTCAGACAGTTACAAAGGACAAAGACAGAGGTTAAAGGTAACCAGCTGCAAGCCCAACGCACAGGCCTTCTAGAACACCACTGTATGCCAACACCTGACACATTGACATTGAACTTCTAGCCTCCAGAATAGTAAGAAATTAAATGTTTGCATTGAGTCTTCTTGTACAGGACCGTCTTTCATCCTCTGGGTCAGACAGACGCCATCTGTCAGGGCTCAGCAGAGCTCGCTTGCCAAAGATCATCACAGATGGGTTTGTTGACCACTTACGCCCCCTATAGAAGAAGGGGCAGGGAGAGTCACGGGACCCTCACCTGAGTATTCATCCATACCTCCCAACCTGTGGAGGGCAATTTGGCCCTAACTGCACATGGCCTGGGGGAAAAGGGCTACAGTATATAGGCTATGGAAGACTAATGAAGGGGGCTTGCTGTTTGTGCAGCTATGGGGAAGACATCAACCACACTGGGGTGAAGACATTCTGATGCAGGCTTGGCAAGGGAGCACCCACACTCCCATAACTAATCCCTCACCTATTGCTCTGTAAGTAAGCCCAATACACTCATTGATTCTGTGGAGCATACTTCCAGGAACTCATACATGAGTTTGTAGGTGAGGACCAAGTGGCAGAAGTTGTTTACATCTTCCCACACACCCAGAAGGTATCTCAGCAACAATACCACCCAAACTTTGTGCTAGGGCAGCCCCAGCAGTCCAATCTGCATTCCAGGAGCTCAGCAAGATCTATCTCCCATTTCAAAGGTAGGTACTTTGTCCAGAGGCACCAAGACAGTCATGTGGCTGCATTGGTCACTTTTCTTGCTGCTGTGATAAAACGCTGGACAAAAACAGCTTAAGGAAGGAAAGGTTTACTTTGATTCACCGTTTGAGGGTGTGTGGAAGGCAGAGCCATAGGAATGGGAGGTGGCTGGTCACATTCCACCTGCAGTTAGGAAGCAGTTGATGCTCAGCTGAGTTCCTCATTTATACTTTTGATTCCATCCAGGACCTCAGCCCATGGGATGGTACCACCCACATTCAGAGAACCTCTTTAGAAAAGCCCTTAGAAACAACAAGAGATGCATCTCCTAGGTGATTTTACATCTTTATCTAATTGATAAGGAAGATTAATCACCACTGGGGCTCTAGGATGGGTATAAAGGAAAGAGTACCTGCTTAGAATGTAGCATGTTTTAAAATATTTTATTTATTATTTTATTTTATGTATATGAGTGAATTGCCTGCATGCATGTAAGTGCACCCATGTCATACAATGCCTGCAGAAGAGAGCATCAGATCCCCCTGGAACTGGAGTTATGCATGGTTGTTAGTCACCATTTAGGTGCTAGGAACTAAACCTGAATCCTTTGCAAGAGCAGCCAGTGCTCTTAACTGCTGAGCCATCTCTCCAACTCCCAGAATGTAGCATTTTTATTTATTAGGAATTTTCTCTTACTTCACTGGATTTTGTTGATGATGGTGGTTTTTGTCACAAACTTTGACACTATTAGTCAAATATATGTGCTTATTGATGGTAGAGGAAGCACATGGGTGAAATAATATGTGGTTAAAATGTTCTATTTTTTTATTATCTTCAGAAAAAAAGTTTCTGATTTTTCTCTATTGTCTGTTTTCTTTCAGTTTTTTTTGTTTCAGTTTTCACAGCATCTTGTGACTGAATATAGATTTGAACAGTTAGATGAAGTAAACCCTTTGTCCTTGGTAGATAGCATACCACTGTGCGTCATGTGGTTGATCATTTTGATGACTATATCAAGAACTTCAGAGGAATGACTGGCAGACAGTTGGTTTTAGGATTAGAGGCCTAACTGCATCATGAGGGTTGTGTGCATCTGTCAGAAAAGTATGAGCAAGGCACAAAATAAAACAAGTAGCACATAGCATAAAAGCCAGGCATAGTAGCATGTGTCTGTAACCCAGCTCCAGGTGGGCAGAGATAGGCAGATCCTGGGCACTTCCAGCAGCCAGTCTAGCCTAAATGGCGAGCTCCAGGCTCAGTGAGAGACCCTGCCTCGAAAAATACAGGAAGAAGCCAGGCATGGTGGCTCACATCTTTAATCCTAGCATTCAGGAGGCAAAAGCAGACAAATCTCTGTGAGATCTAGGTCAGCCTGGACTACATAGTAAGTTCCAGGTGAGCAGGGACTACAGGGATACCCTGTCTAAAAAAAACAAAACAATAAAAAAGCCAACAAAAGAAAACAAAGGAAAATAGCTGAAGTCAACCGTCAACCTCTGGCCTACATAGGCGCACACACACACGTGCGCACACACACATCACAGTCTCTCTTTGCTCCTATGACCAAATGAAGTCAGTCACTGTAGCTGACATTCTTAAGCTTCATGAGACAGCTGCACAACTTCTACTGGATTGGCTAAGCTCATGCACAGACCTGAACAGATGTCCACAGACAACTTTTCTCCCTTATCTTTTGTGGTCTTTGGATGAAGAGTCCAAAATTTTCCACAGAACCAAAAGTCACTAAAATCTCATCTATCTAGCATTTGCTGGCAACATGTTATATATCTAAATGTATATGTGTATATGTCTATCTCTCTCTATATGAAATATAATTCAGGTTTTGTTGCCTGGACTTCAGAAAAAATGCCAGTAGTAATAAGCACATGAACTATCTTTAGGATTTATAGGCTATGGGGAAAAACACAAAGTACTGTAGATCTGTCTAATTTTTTTCCCTAGAAATGATGTATGTATTGTGCTGGCACGAGCAGTAAGATGAAGAGAAACCATGAAATTCTTCATATTATTGTATGAAAATTGTCACACTGCTAAGGTACCCTCCTTGCCCATGAGCAGCCTCAAACACGGTGTATTTATCCTCAAATTTTTCAGTTTCCTTGGACAGTAGCTTTAGTCTTGTGCAGTTGTAAAGCCCCACAAAAGAGTATTTACTTTATCTTGTCAGAAAACGCAGTCATAAAAGACTTATAAATGCCCAGTGTTTATCTGGCATGCCGGTTGTCACCGGAGATATGGGCTCCTATTTTCTCTCTCTTCCTTTAAGGAAAATAAAATGCCTTCTTGCTCCCTTCAACAGAAAAATTCAAGAATCCCAAGTTATCAGAGAAAGCCTGTCTTCCCATTAGCACTGTTAGTGATAAACAGTGTTTTATGCCCCATAATTAAGGTACAGGTAATGAGCAATTATGTAGATCATGAATTAATTATATTTAAAACAGAGGCCATTACAATCAATATTCACCACAGTTTCAACTGCATTCTGGAATTAATAAATCTAATTAAAACTTTCAATTGGCAGTGATCTGTTTATATCACCTTTGTGAAGAATCACAATGCACAGCTGTCTATGAGTAAACATATTTCACGTCACTACACAGACAGCAAGGGTTTGGGGTATGATGATGTCACCTTTGTTTAGGTAGACTGGTGTTACATAGGACTGTTGTCCATCCGACAGACTATGAGCAGATGCTTTCTTCCCAAACTTGGTTGCACCTGCTAGCCTAGGATCATCACAGGCAAACTTGTTGACTGTTAGGCAAGAAAGGAGGAGCAGGGAGAGTCAGTCACACCTCCCACCCAACCAGGTGGTCCTAGTTGTACAAAGGGGAGGGGCTAAAGGTATATAAGCTAAGGAACCTGTAGGAAGGCACTCTCATCATTTTGTATGGCTGTAGAGGAGTCACGATCTTGGCCTGGATGGAGACTTGCCAGCGTGGCTTAGGAGCAGAGCACCCACAGTCCTGAAAACAGACCGTCACCCACTATGCTGGAAATAAGCCCAATAAACTCATTGGTTTTCCAGGCTGCAGTTTGATGAAACTGTACCTCGTTTTGTCACAGGGACCAAGGAAGAACAGGACCAGACGCTGTTTGTGCCTCCCAGAAGGAATTTTAGCTACAGCTGGTTAAGACAAACCTGGGTTGGGGTGATCTTTCTTCTTACCAGTTTATTCTCTGGCCTTAACCTTCTGGATCGAAGTTTTGGAGCAATCGTTTCAAAGAGACGTGGAGGAGACAGGTGTGTGGTCAACTAGTGTTCACTTTTTGGAGGACCACCCTCTCCACTGTCAGCCTGTTTTGAGGGGGGGGGCACCTGATCCCCCTCTTCCCACTGAGGTAAGTTCATGCCTCAGTTTTGACTAGAGTCTCACAACTTGCTGGCCACGACCTTGTTCAGTGATATTCCATGACCCTATCAGAGGTCCAGAGTCACAAAGGTAATTTGGCTATGGCTTTTGGGAACTGTGATAGTCAAGGTTCACTAGAACAGAACTGACAGAATATACATACATCTATATTAAAGAATTATTAAATCAGCTTATACAATACAGATTCAATAGCCCCTCAACAGCTATCTCACACCTGAAAGACCGAGGATCTGGTAAGTTGCTCAGTCCATGGGGCAGGGAGCATCAGCAGTTTGAATCTGGCACCAAAGACATCTAGAACGCCACTGGTCCTCAGTCCACATTGGAAACCTGGAAATGCTGGTTCTGGTATCAGTGAAGGAATCACCAACTAAAGGGCAAATTAATTCTGTGGCAAGAGAGAAGGCCAACTGAACAAAAGGAAAATCTTCCTTCTTCAGGTGCCCTTACTTATCAGGGCTGCTACTAGAAAGTACCACCCACATTTAGAGTGGATCCTCCCACATCAATTAGGACAATCAAGAGAGTCGCCCACAGAATCTCCCTAAGGCCAATCTGATGTAGGAAATTCCTCCACTGAGGCTCCCTGCTCAGTTGACATTGGAATCCAATCATCAGCAGGACCGAGGTCCCTGGTTTTCTAATATGCTCAAGAAGATGGGGGTCTAGAGTCAGCAGCCACCACATCTCCACCTCAAAGAGCAGGACTGTGGTTGAAGAGACTAAGGCTGGCAACATCACTCATACTGCCAAATCCATCTGTGCCCAGAGTCATATGTTAGTCAGATTTTTGTTGTTCTGAAAGATACCTGAGAAACACAAAAGGAGGAAAGCTTCCATCTGACTCACTATTGGCCACTTCCACTGCTGTGGGCCTGAGGTGAGGCTGAACACAGTGCAGGGAGTATTTGGTAAAGCAAAGCAGCTCACCTCATGCAGGCCAGAAAGCAGAGAGGAAGATTCTGGAAGAAACCAGAGCAAGATACAGCTGCAAGATCATGCCCATGTGACCTACTTCTTTCAGCCAGGCCCACCTCCTAAAATTTCCAGTGCCTCCCAAAATACCACAAGCTTGAGTCCAAGTCTTTAAGACATAAGCATAAGCTTATGTAGGATGTTTCATATGCAAACCATCAAGCCTCTCCATGAAGGGTCACTTGAACAGTGTCTCATGAAGCAATCCCACATTTGACTCATTTGTTACTTCAGTATAGTTATTTTACTAAGTCGTCCTTAAAATCTTGGCCAGAATAAGGGATTTATAGTGGCAGAGAGTGAGTGATGGGGCAGGAGAAAGACTTTAAAATAGAACCTGTGTGTTAATATCTGTGTTTAATGGAATATTCAAAATGCATATTACTTTTGTCGTTGTTCTCAGCAGACAGACCTCTATAATAATATTATGTAAATATGGTATAATTTCTTCACCCTGCCTACAGAAGGCAACAAGGATCGGTAAGTCTTTATACTTTCTTGTAAAGGATTTACTGCTTCTTCATTGATTTGGTGGGTGGGAGATGTCTTCCAAAGACAATGGCCAACAATGGTCCTCAGGCAACAGTGTGGGAAGCATCTTCAATAGCATGAACCCTTTCACTAGACCTTGTCATGATTGGCTTGGGCTGTCACCTTGACACAGAAGTGTGAACCTCAGCTGAGAATTTCCTCTATTGTGTTAACTATGGGAATGTCTGTGAGGCATTTCCTTGGTTATTGAGTGATGTGGGAAGTCTCATCACCACTGCATGGGGTCATCTCTGGGTTGGTGGTCCTGCATTGTATAAGAAAGCAGGATGAACACAGGTCAAAGGAGCAAGCCAATAAGCAGGTTCCACCACGGTCTCTGCTTCACTTACTGCCTCTGGGTTCCTTCCCTGCTTAACGTCCTGCCATTGCTTCCCTGAAGGATGAACTGTGATCAGGACGTGTAAACCAAACAAACCCTTTCCTCCCTAAGTTGGTTTTGGTCAGAATGTTTTATCACAGCCATAGAGAGCAAACTAAGGCAGACCTATTTGGGGTGTGACAATTTTCTATATATCTTGTTTGGTCCTCGCAGCAGGAGCTATGCCTCTCCTGCGTTAGCCCATTCTCAGCTCACTGAACAGATACTTGCTTGGGGTTTTCAAAGTCTGGGCCAGACAGAGTTGGGTTGTGACTCAGGAGATATGGATCTCCTCTAAGTTTATTTAGGACACCGGACTAAAGCTCAACAATGGTACAGTTCCAACCTCAGCTCTCAACTCCATTTGAGAAGACAACAATATCGCTGTACTCCACTACAGTCCACCCAACAAGCGCTCTCCCTTCTATGATGTCCCCCAAACACCTTGACTCCCAACAGAGGTTTTTTTTCCTTTGAAGCCAATGCAGCTTGGTCTTCAGTGCCCCCCCACCCCACCCGACCACCACTTTCACAGACTCTTTCAAGTCTTTCAGATAGGTCTGAGGAATGTGTATGATTATGTGTTTCTGGATTGTTAATGTTTTAATTGTTATTGGTTTGGGTCTTTTTTTCCCTTCTCATTCTTCATTCTCCACACGCCTTTTTGAGTAGGTCTGAGTTGGACTGACTGGCATTTGGAGGTTCTGGCTAAGGGGAAGTTGCTTGTGGATACACTAATGCGGGGTTTGGAGGGATGCCACTCCGCAGGTACAGTTATGTCTGTGTGTAGATGCCTGTTTGCTGGCTGGACAGTATGACTTAAGGAAAACTCCTCCCGCCCTTTATTCCATCCTAGCCCACACATGTAACACAGGCAGAAACTCACAGAACTAGTTTCTAGCAACATATGCACATGTCCAGTGGCACCGCCTCAGGATTGCGGATGATTAAGAACATTTAAGGCAGGTGAAGTCAGATGCTGGTCCATAAAAATTCATTCAGTCATTAGCAACATATGACTTAACTAACATAGAGTATGATATTACATGCAGCTATAAACACACCATGCAGCTTTTCCCTTTTTCGATGAAGAACAAGAAAAACAGAATGTATGAGAATTCATATGCTTATATGGCACAAAACTGTAGCGGTACGTCACCCAGCAAATTCATCAGGGTGTGAATTTGCATGTTTTATGCATGCTAGAAGAAGGATCTTTCTATTCCCACTGTAGAAAATGGCATTATAAAATTGTTGATCAAAGAGAATGCAGACAAAAAAGGATAGTTTAAAAGTGTAGTGGAGTTATAAGTCAGAATTCTAATTAATAAAATACTGATTAAGGAAATAAGTTTTGAGAGATAAGTGTGATATTTGTCAGCCCTTTACATTATATATTTTTGATGATTTCTTTTCTCATTCTAAGTAAATACATATCTCCAATCCACATTTTGTATGCACATTTTTAAAGACACTCTCCAAAAATCCATGACGCTATAAAATACGAATCTATCTCTTATTGGAACCCTACTCCCCCAACTGAAATGTAGTATAAGACTCCGGGGCACTATCAGATGCTACAGGACTATAGACAGCAGAGGAAGGACAACAGCCCTTAAACATCAAAATATTTTAGTATAATTGAGGTGAGATTTTCAGAAAAAATTATGGAAAGGTAAGACCTGGGAAATGTCAGGTGCAAAAGTGTCACTACATAATACCATAAGAGTTGAGAGATGCGGCTCTTTGTGTCTCTGTCTGTACAACAGGCCTGACATGTTAGCCATGCACTGGAAGCTCAGAATCAGCAGAATGTGATCCATACAGAGACAGTCTATCCTTCCTGATTCCTTTTTTTTTTCTTTCTGAAAGCCCTCCTTCCTACCAATCCCTATGATTATATTAAGAATTCAGATTTCTTAGCATTCCCAGCTTCCTCCCCGAGTTATAGTATGGTGGCTTAGAAGTGGGAATGCGACTAAGCTGCGGCCAAACCAATGAAGCCAGCTTCTTTACGGGAAGTTTAGACTTAGGGCTGACACCCTGGTCTCATTTTTCTTGGCCTCTTGTGCAGAAGTTCAGGAGCCATGGAAGACCATTTAATTACGCTGGGGTTGTGCAACATACTCGGCAAAGACTAGGAGGTGGATGAGAAAAAGGAGCTGTCCTGAGAGCGTGTTGTTCGTGGCTCATTTCATTTCTTTATTTTATTCTCCGTCCTTTCTTTGGCCATAATTCACATGCCATAAAATATACCCTTTTAAATGTACTGGTTTCAAAGTACTCGCAGACTCGTATAACCATCACCACTGACTTCAGGATATTTCTACCACCCCGAAAAGAAAACTCCAGTTCGCCAGCTGTCCCTCTCCATTCTCTTCTGGTCCCAGATGCTGACATCTTTTCTGTCTCTGTGTGTCTCCCTACTATAGCAATGGCTCATAAAGGAAACAACTCAATATGTTCTTTTGTGATTGGCTTCCCTCATTGCACGTTATTTCCAAGGCCACCTGCACTGTAGCATGTAATGGCTCTTCATTCATTGATTCCCATTTATTCCATCAAGAGTTGAGATCTAGAAGCATCCTTTTCTGCCTCCCTGATCAGAGATTCCATGTTTGCTTCTGATCTTCTTTAAGTCTACATTCCTAGGCATCCACTTTGGTTTCTCCCACTGGCCTTAACTAATTTATGAGGAATTTATTGCTAAAGATTCCTGAAGGAGGTGAGGCCAGCCCACTTATCAGGGAAGCCAGGGGAAAGTATTTACCACTGAAAGGGAACCGCACAGAAGGTGTGGGGAGGAAGCCATTTAAGGCAGGAGAACCAGAAGTAGCCAAGATACAGGTCCCGTCTCGTCCCTTAGTACTGCAGGGAACTGGCCCAGCTGAAGTTTGGGAAGCTTGAGAACAGGGGTAACACACATGAAGAGATGAGGTGCTGCCAGACAAGGACTCGTGGTGCAGGTTGAAGGCCACAGGTCACTTCTCTATGCCTCTGCAGAGATGGCATTTCTGTGACTACCAAAATACGTTTCAATTGGAAAGAGTTACTTTCTGCCTTCTCTTCTACGCTGGCAGGCCCAGACATAAAACCTTGAGATGCAGCAGTTTCCATGGTGGGGCTCAGGCCCCCTGTTCACAGATAGCTAAGTGTCCTTTAAAGCTGAGTAATCTCTCTGTTTCTGAGTTGGTTTGTTTGGGCCAGAACACATCTCAATAAAATAATGATGGAGATCAAATGAAACATAGACTGGTCTGGGAAAGGATGTTGCAAAATAGACTCCATTATTCCTATGTACAGTTTCATTCATCTGTTGACCGCAGATGCTCATACCCCTTGAATACTTATGAGGAAAACATAAGGTTGTGATTCACTGACAAAACATAAAGAAATTCAACTCTGCACGTATTGACCAAATGGCAAATTGTCCCTGCAAGCCCTTTCCGGGTAATGGCTTTATTCTAAAGAAGATTAGTAATTGACAATAAATTCCTAGCAGGCCCTCCTCACTCAATCTGTGCAACCGCACCAGCCAAGGGGCCTCCACAGCACCCTTGAAGATCCACACGTTATTAATCTGACCACACTTAATTGGTCAGGCTTGGTAGGTGTTTGCCCTCCTGGTCTCTAGCAGGCATGTTGGAAAGGAGACAAGCCTGACGTTTGCCCCCCAGCATGGCCCTGTGATTTCACTCTGGCCTATGTTTACATGAACGAAAAAAAATCAGGTCGGGAATAATCCAAAGTAATTGAGCGGATTCATACCCTGACGTGTGTTGCTGCCTACAGCCATACCTCGAAATCACCTAATTCATATTTTAGGTTCCGACACCAGAGTTTACAGTATTTTACAGTTCCCTGTTCCACGTCAGCAGCTCACTGTACAGCTGAATATCAGTCCTATTTAAATCTGCAAGAAAATAGCTGCAGGTGACATAACCTTTCATGTCGTACCACTGTGTACATACACAAATAATTGGGGCTCTTGACCCTGTCTGGGCCCATACAACTGTAAGTACAAACTTGACATTTTGATACTGCTGCTAGCCTTACCCGTTGTTATTTTCTGTTTCAATAATCCATTGCAGGTAGAAAAATGAAAGAAGGAAGCATGAATGATTAATGTTGTCAAGCTAAAATAATGTATTTAGAAAAATCTATAAATCTGTTATTTGTGGCATTTTAAAACTGAACACGACACTCCTTGGTGCCACGATGCCTGTTTCGCTGCAGATGGATGTGAGTGCTGTGCACCATGGGAGGCCAACGGCCTCTAGAGTCTGGGCCTGGCTGCTCTGTGGTCAGCTTAGGATAGGCGTGATAGAAACACTGGGTTCCTCTGTATCCTAAGGTCAAGAGCAAAGACCCCACAGGAATCCTCCCCAACATGCATCAGTCAGTCTTTTGTTCTGCACCAAGGTGAGGCCAGGCTGTGCTTCTCGAAATTTCCAGTCTGCCACTCAGGTTCTGTGCCCCAGAGGTCCCCAGGCAGCCTGCTGTCTCTTGCCCTATGCCACACTCTACTGGACTGAGTTCAAGCTCAGGTTGAGAGTTGATGAAGTTAGGCTCATGGGAGGCTCTGAACAGCTGCAGGCAGTCCAGTCTGCTCAAAGCGAGTCTTAGCTTTGTGTGCGACTCTGCTTGTGCTCACAGGCCCTGAGTTAGACTCTCTTGGACTCCAAGACAAATAATAATCCAAGCCCCTCTCCCAGAAATCCCCAGCCTGCAGAGGTTAACAACTACCTTTACCCGCAGCATGCCTTCCTGAACTCTTAACTTCTCTGCTCTGGTACAGGGAGCCTCGGTTAGGAGAGCGCAGGCCCTACCAACCACATTCAAATGACTGGATTGATAGAACCAATGTATTTGTTCCATTTGTTTAGGGAGCAACTTGAACTTTTGCAGGCAATAAAATCATCAAGTTACATCAACGATATGATAATCCATGAATTCCAAACTGGTTAGCACCTGATCAGACTGGTCACATATGCCACCTTAATAGCACTGCAGACAGAATGGGCAAACAGCTGGATGATGTGGCTTCCCTGGAAGTCTGTATGGGAGAGTCAAGGAGAATAGTTTCCTTGGGTTACAGATGCCCTCACTGAGTGTAAGTTCTTGGGGACATGGGCCACACTGGGGACATGACTCTTGTGATCTGCTGGCTGGTTAGTGCCTTAAACTGGTAGGTGGGGAGGCAGCTGACCCTGTTCCATCTGTCTCTGTTTTGGTCTGGTATCACATCTTAAAGCAATCATAAAGGAGACAGGAGACACCTCAGGGTGGTGAGGAGGGTTATGGATGTTTTAGGGAATCAACAGGGTCAAACAGTGAACACCTTCTAAGGGCACTGCCCTCTCACAGTGTTCAGGAAACCTGGTCAGATCTGAAAGCCACTATATGAAGTCAATAGTCAACAGGCTGGTGCCTGGCAGAGGAAAAGAAAGGAGAGGGTCACTTTGACAATAGGAACAATGGGACTTGGAACATTTTTAACTACAGTGCAAATCTCATTTGTCCTGGGGGGTGGTCTCTGCCATTAAGAACACCGTCTCAGAGCTGTGTACTGTGGTAGGCAGAGGATGGGGCCTCAGGAGTACAAAGCCTACCACTCTACACCTGGGTCATCAGACAAATGGCACCTACAGGTTGGCCTTGTAGTTACTGCAGAGCACACAGCCTGGTCTCCTCTTGCCCCAGATCCACCCTGACAAAATGAACAGCCACTCCAGGCCTCTCCCTAGGTCTATCATATATATGCATCTGGCCAGCAGAGGAGAAATGGATTTTAATCCGGTTTGTGTTTCTGCATTAGTGGAGCCCACAGATGCCCAGTCTGTTTGAAGACGTTCGCTTCACTCAGGTGCTAGGCCTCAATAATTTAAAATTAACTCAACTCTCTCAGCATAAAAAGTAATGGCTCTGTCAGAACTCAAGTGCGGAATGCCTAATTTAAGGTTTTACATGCTAATTCTGAATAAATGGAGGTGTCAGGAGAAAGAAGGGTTCTCTTTTTAAGTGCATAAAGGAAGACCATGAATTAGTGGAGACCATTAAAGTTACACCTTTAGTGTCTCAGGCTTCATGAACACCAGACTCAGACCCAGGTCCTGAAAGCCTGTACCCTGGAGGGCCCCAGGACAGAGACTTCAAAGTCTCTATTAAGAAGATCAGCAGTGTGTCTTCCTGGAAGCCTCTGATTTGTGGGCTCAGAGCATCCTCCTTGTTTTACCCAGAAGCCCTGGATTCCACTACAGGTAACATGTGTTCTCACAACCAAACTTCATTTTGATGGGCCTCAAAACCCTCAGGGTGGGAGACACATCAGAGAGTGGAGGAGCCTGGTTCTTCCTTCTCTGCTGGGCTTTCTCCTTGAGGGAGGAAGCTGGAGATCCAGGTAGAGTCACCCACCCAGATCTGGAACTTTTGTGAAGACCCCAGATGCCTCAATGTGACTTCACAGAGATTACTTTGTGTGTCCCCATCCCCAAATAACCCCACTGTAACTCCTATTCCAGATCTCTCTTGGGTCACTGGGTAGAAGCTTGGTAATATCCCAGTGTCCTAACTTACCTGCACCATTTTTCCTGGACATCTTGGGACAGAGAGCGGAAAATGAAGGTCTCATCTACTCTTAACCTTCTCGTGGGAATGCAGGGCTGTGCAGGGCTGTGCAGCATTGACCTACAACTTGACTTCTCAGTGCTCTGACTCCTCGTCCACGGTGTTTTGTCCTTCCGAAGGAAGCCTAGGAGGCCAGGATGTGATTTGGTGGTATCTTAGTTAACCTTTCCTATTGCTGCGATAACGCAGTTGAAAGGAACTCCCGAGGGAGGAAGACTTGTCTGGGCTCACAGTTTAAAGGAGACAGTCTATGACAGTGAGGAAGGCACATCAGGAAGAGCAATTATGGCTGCCATATCAGGAGGGTAAAGTAGCTCGCTCAGTCTCTGTGGATCAAGAAACAGAGAGAGACTGGGGCCTGAAGTGGAGAGAACTGCAACCTTCAACGTCCACCCCAAGTGACCTATTTCCACCACCTAGGTGCTACCTTCCAAAGATTCCACAACCTCCCCTAAACAGTTCCACTAGCTGGGGAACAAGTGTTCAAATGCACGGGTCTTTGGATGTTTTACACTCAAACTATAACCAAACAGAGCCTGGGCCTGGCATCCAGCTTGACCCCGTGCCCTTCAGTCAGCTCTCCCTCAAATCTAGCCCTCAGCATCCTTTCTGAATCACCATACTCTGATTAAAAAGTAAAAACAGAAATGGAGAGAGCCTGGAGGTGAAAGATTCTGTTCATTAGAGGTTCAATATTAAGCAAATGAAACACATGGATTCGCTCGTCAGCTGTGTGTTTCTCTGATAAGTCATTTATAGGCTCCCTGTGAAACATGCTCTCCTGGGCCCACTCATTCTCACGGCCAGGCAGACAGAGCTGTGCAGTTCATAGGACCATCGGTGGCCCAGGCCCTTGTCTTCCCACTAGTCTGGATGCCACGCCGCTCCGGCTCACAGGGAAGGTCCACAGATAGAGAAGACGGATACCACCGCTTGACCCAAGCTGGTCCCTATCTGGAAGCTTCTGAGACCATGCTAGGGGAAGAGAAACAATGTACAGACTTGGGACTCTTCAGAGGGGACCTGGGGCCCTCACCATGAGCACGAGGGTCCGAACAAATGGCGGCCACGTGGGGGCGCTGATGGTTACTGTTTTTCCTCTGTCACTGAGAAGGTCTGCAGGAAAAGGCGGCCTTCCAAGGAGGTGAGGATCTGTGCTGAACTTCCTGTGGCAGATGCAGAGCATAACGGAGTTGTATTCCCAGGTTCTGGCCAGTTTTTCTGTTTTTGCTTTAAAACAAAAATGGGGAGTCTGAGGCTGGAGACATGGCTCAGCAGTTCAGGGCACTGGCTGTTCTTGCAGAGGACTCTGCTTCGGTTCCCAGCACCCACATGGTAGCTAACCATCATCTGTAGCTCCAGTTTCAGGGAATCTGACACCCTCTTCTGCTCTCTGCAGGCACTGCACGGCATGGGTGCACTTACATTCATACAGGCATAACACATAAATACAGACAAATGCGTAAAATGAAAATAAATTTAATTTTTTTTTAAAGTTCAGTGTTTCAAATCCTTTTTGCTCCCATAGCAACCGAGGGATCCTTACAGCAGCTAACTTTTCAGGTGTGAGCAGGTACCCCCGCCTCTAAAGTCAGGGACAACAGGTAAGGATGTAAACAGCGGACACCAAGTTTCCTCTGCAGCCAGAGTCCATCCCTGCCTTCCCTTTCCTTGTCATTTTTGAGGATCTTTGTGCTGACATTTGTCATGGCTGCTGACTGAGGGGCTCTGTGAGGGTGTGCCTGTGTCCCTAGCAGGCTGAACTCCTAGTAGGCTGAACCCTGTTGATCTCTGTAGCCTCGAGGGTCAGGCCCAGTGCTGGGCACACTGTGCCTGCTAATGCCATTGGGAAACTGCATCTCTGAGTACATCAATGCACTTGTATCCTTCCTGGGATGGGTCCAAGACACGATGGTGGGCTTTATCTTCAATGAGAAAGTAAACACCGAAAAACTGCTCGCAGCATTTCCTCCCCCCAAAAAGGAGGAAATTTGAAAATACCTTTGGAGAAAACTTCATCTTCTTCTGGGTAAACCCACCTGCGGAGTGTGAATCACGTACTACACCCCCAAGAAGAGCAGAAATCGCCGTTGTCAGGAGCTCAGGGTTCATTGAGGGAAATAAATCGGTGTTCAGGATGGATTCACCAGCGGACCTTGAATGTTTTTATTGCTCAGAGGAGATAGCTTTTATATTTTTGGATTTAGACAGGAGCATACCCACAAAGAACTGAGCGGTAAGGATAAACAGTCACTGGTGGGTCACAGCTGAGTGCCCTCCAACGACAGAGAGCTGATGAAGGAAGAAGCCACCCTCCCCTGACCAAGCAGGGCAAGGATGAGTGATTATTGACACCTCCCTGTGTGAATATTGATAACTCAGTGTGAAGAAAGTCAGTCCAAAGAACGCAGTCCGCTGTGTGGGGCTGTTCTTTTGTGGTCGTAATTCATGGAGAAGGTTCGGGGAGTAGAGTTTCCTCTGGAAGAATTGAACTCACCAACCCAACTCTCAACTGTCAGAGCAGAAGGTGTCAAGACCCAGAAGCCAGCATATCTGGCCCCGGCCTAGGGCTGGTCTTCCTCTCTGGCTTTTGGATCAATGCAACAAGTCGTCGCCCCCCCCCCGTTTTTTTTTTTTTTTTTTTATTTTTTTTTTTTTTTTTTTATTTTTTTTTTTTTTTTTTTATTTTTTTTTTTTTTTTTTTATTTTTTTTTTTTTTTTTTTATTTTTTTTTTTTTTTTTTTATTTTTTTTTTTTTTTTTTTATTTTTTTTTTTTTTTTTTTATTTTTTTTTTTTTTTTTTTATTTTTTTTTTTTTTTTTTTATTTTTTTTTTTTTTTTTTTATTTTTTTTTTTTTTTTTTTATTTTTTTTTTTTTTTTTTTATTTTTTTTTTTTTTTTTTTATTTTTTTTTTTTTTTTTTTTTTTTTTTGCAGTTGACTCTGGACTCAGGAGAGGGAGTCATATGTAAGACATGAGGGGACAGTAACAATGGTACTAGAAGGGTGCTGATGGGCATGGTGGGCTACGTAGTTCTTGGGGGTTCCTTGTAAGGCCGGAGTGCGACCTGTGGTCTGTGGACAGCCATCCCAGGACTACATTTCTGGGTGCCATTCCCAAGTCTTCAGTAAAGCCTGCCCTCAGCTGTAAGCACTAACAGATACTGAGTGGAGAGCCCATTCCATTACCTGCTTGGTGGTACAGCATCACCTTTGTGAAAAGAGTGGTTTCTGAGCTTCCAGTGGGGGTCAGTGGGCTGAGTGGGATCATCCACATGCATCCAAACAACAGCATCAAGGTACCAAAGCCATAAGAAAGCCTTGGAAACATGATGAGATTACAAGAGGAGGTTTAAAGTGGGGACTAGACTCCCCGCATGAAGTTATAGAGCTGTGTAGCAAGGAATGTCTCAAATCTGAGGACAGGCACAGCCTCCAGGAAACTTCTAGGCTAAACTAAGGCATATTATGCCCCAGTGACCACTCCCTTAATGCCAGAACCCTACTTTGCTAACAGTGGTATACGTTTTCCTGATTCAGAGTGGTTGAACTATACAAACACAAGGAACCCCCAAGACTGCAGAGTCTCACATACCTGCTGGGAAGGACACTTGTATCTCACAATTTGTCACCTCTGATACCCACAAGCACATAAATCTCATAATTGTATCACACATGTAAGCACTCACAAAACACCCTCATCCCCCACCAGCCCAGGCTCTAATACTTTCACTAAATTCCCATACACATTATACCCACTGCTCCCTCCTCCCAAGGGGAGCCACGCCCTCAAGTGCCCCCACCATCCCCATCCATAGAGCGGATATGTTTTGTGGTCTACATCAGGGAGACAAAGTTAGGTTACAATTTGGGAATCGATGCGGCAAGTTTCAAGTGATATATGCAGCAGAGACTCCCTGGCCTGTGTACAGAGAACACAAACCATTTTGTGTAGAGAGAACTGCACTTTGCCGCCTATTTGTTGTTTGTTGACTGCTGTCAAATATAATAAAATGAAATAAATCTCCGCGAACAGAAAAATTAAGGCACCTAAATGTGCTATTGTTTTTTATTTTTGTCCTGGACTCATAAAATAGTACTTTTCTTCCCTTCCCGAGTGGTCAGATAAATAAATTAACTATAAAGTCAGAAAGAAAAACACATCCGTGGAAAAGTGCTCTGCAGGGGCATGGGGCTGCTTGTGCTGTGCAGTCTACTTTTCCCGCCCTGGCTGCCTGCCTGCCTTTCTTTTCTGCAGAGCTCAGGACCACAGGAAAGGGGTCTGATGAGTGCCCTCTGGCAGCAGGCCTTCTCTCTGACCCTGTGTGCTCTCTCTTCAGTTTCAGAGCCCTTCCCATCAGAGGTACTGTATCACGGCTCCTCCCAGGTCTCCTTGGGGACCCTTCTCTTCCACCAGCCAGCACCAGATCCTCTCTTGGGAGCACTGTCCTCTGAAGACTGCATGTACAAAGTGTCTAGGAATGTCCTCACCCCCCCCCACAGGGCTGGGAGATGTCCTGCTTAGTCCAAAACCAATGGATGTGAAATGCAGCGTCTTTATCTTGGTTTAGAAGATTCCAGGCTACAGCTGACACTCTGGGAGTACCCTATAGGACCGGGTGGTAACCACCCTTTGTTAGACTGCCTCGAATATCACCCTGTTTCCCTCGGCTCTCTTATCTGGTCTTCTTTCTTACCAGTTCCCGAAAAGCTCTTCCTTAAGGAATCCCAGAGCACACACACACGTTGAACCCCAGATATACTTTTGGAGAACCTTTTTGAATTAATGACCTTGTTGCTGTGACAAACTACTTAATCAAAGTAACTTATGGAAGGAAGGGTTAATTGGGCCTCCAGTTTATGGGTGAAGTCCCTTATGGTGGGGGGGGGCATGGTGCAGGACCTTGAAGCAACTGGTCATTCCAAGTCTGTAGTCAGGAAGCAGAGAAGAATGCTAGTCCTCAGCTCATTTTCCCCTTTGGATTCAACTCAAGATCCCAGCCCACGGAATGGTGCTACCCACATTTAGGGTCAGTCTTCCCAACTCAGTTAAGTCTCTCCAGAAATATTTCAGGAGACATATGCAGACCTGTGTCTCCCAGGTGATCCCAAATCCCATCGAGTTGACAGTGAACATTTTAAAATGTCGTATAAGAAGGTCCACTTGGGCAGTAGGAGGACAGGCTCTGGAAGGGAACGTGACGTCTCCTCCTTTCACCTTGGCCGAGCAGGACTGGACAGCAGCGAGGAAATACTCTTCTCTTCCTTCCTCAGAAACAAGCCTGGACCAGCTTGCAAAGTGCCCTTATCAGAAGCAGATCTGAACTAAATGGAAACAACACTGCCAGGAACCCATGGGACCTTCCAAGCCACTTTTGACCTGCATCTTTGGGTAATCTTTGGGACGGGTGAGCCTCCAGAGGGAGCCCCTGGATGCTTGGCTCAAAGGAGACTTCAAGTAGCTCATTAGAAAGATACAGAAGCTCTGATGACAGTTCGTCTCCAAACTGGCAGAGATGGTCTTAGGACAATGACCATAAAATGAGGGCTATTTTTCAAACCCTTTTCTAAGTGCTTTTACATTGGTATTTCAGTATCCATGGGAGACTGGTCCCAGGACCCCCGTGGATGCTTAAATCTAAGGATGCTCAAATCCCTTGTATGAAATGGCATAGTGTTTGCATGGCCTCCCATACATGTCCAATCATCTGTAGATTATGTATGCAATGTAAATACTATGTAAATAGCTGCAATGTATTGCTTAGGGAATAGTAATGGGGGAAAGTCTACATGTTCAGCACAGACGCAAATTTTGTTTGTCTGTGAGAGGGTCTTACTATGTAGCCCAGCCTGGCCTAGAACTCATGATCCTCCTTCCTGCCTTAGCCTCCTGAATGATGAGATTATAGGCCTGCACCACCATGCCTGGCCAGATGCTATAAAGTTTGTGCCAGCCAGGGTGGGAGAGATGGTTCAGTGGTTAAGAGCACTTGCTACGCTTGCAGAGAACCCGGGTTCAGTTCCCAACACCCACATTAGGCAGCTTATAACTGCCTGTTACTATGGCTCCAAAGATAAAACACCCTTTCCTGACCACCATGAGTACCTGTATCACATGCATAGATCCACACACAATTTTTTTTTGAAAAAGGGTCTTCCTGTAGCCCCAGCTGGTCTTGATGTCACAGAGATCCCCTGCCTCTACCTTCCAAGTGCTAGGAGTAAAGGCATCCACCACCATGCCTTGCTGTAGAGACATAATTTTTTAAAATTCTTTTAAAACTTAAATATATATTTTTATAAATATATATATTATATATATGTATATACTTTTTTTTTCAATGGTCAGTTGGTATGTGCTTGCATGTGTGTGTGTAAATACATGGGTGTGAGAGGAACCGGCTCTGGCTCCTTGAACTGAAGAGTAGAACAGAACTGTGGACACAGGATG
This sequence comes from Nannospalax galili, assembly GCF_000622305.1. Classification (NCBI taxonomy): domain Eukaryota; kingdom Metazoa; phylum Chordata; class Mammalia; order Rodentia; family Spalacidae; genus Nannospalax; species Nannospalax galili. The sequence continues at coordinate 334,983 of NW_008329696.1, forward strand.
GGGCCAGGGTAGAAGCAGGAGGTATGGAGGTATCCAAAGACTTGGGGTGAAGGTGGCCACAGAAATGAGAGGTGTCTTTTCTTCTAAGAGAGGCGGGGCTGACAGATAGGTCAGAAGGGTTTTAGTGCTGAGTTATGAAGGTCACATCAGACAGTCTAATGTTGGGTTCTACTTTCTACTATGAGCATCAGCCATACTTGGGCCAGGTCCCGCTCTCTCTGTCGTGTGTACTGAAAGAACACTGCCCAAGTCTTAACCACAGGTCCTCTGTTGATGTCACATGCTCCTAACTGTGAAGATCAGAGGAGGAGCATGGGGAGGGAGCCCGGAATCACACCAGGGTGTCCATGAAAGATCTTTCCGCCATGGGCGTTGAAGGTGCTTGTACCTGTTGGGACTCAGATACCTAATCCCAAAGAGCAGCCTTTGACATGCTGACTGTTTTGAATGAACTTGTTGGCACGGGCCTATAATCTAAGATGTTTGGTGATTGAGGCGGGATTCTGAATTTGGAGCTAGCCTGGGTTACAGAGTGACTGCAAAGTAACTCTGAGTGATTCTGTCTCAATACAAAAGCAGGAAAAGGGGCCAGGGGCTGCAACTCAGGGGTCAAGCGCTTGCCTAGCATGTGTGAAGCCCTGGGTTTCATCCCTAGCATCACAATAAACAAATAAATAAATAAGTAAATAATAAATAAATTAAATAAATAAACCAGTCTCTCCAACAACAGACCTTCTCCTATCCTGTTTCCCTGTGAAGCAGAGAGGTCTTTCTTTGTAGCTCCCCAACTACCAAAAGCCAGAGTCCCCACATGATCCAGTCACATGCGCAAAGAGGAGATGGCACGAAACCCAGATGAGAGCGAGCTGTCCCAGGCTACTGTCTGCTCGCTGTGCTTGTCTGCCTCCGTTTATTGCCTGTTGCCTGGAGCCCAGCACCCCTGTCCCCCATGAAGTGGGCATGTGAGCTCAGTTTCACCATTACCCCGTGATGCCCTCCTGGAGGGAAAGTGTGCATTGATACTGTCTGTTGATTTCTTACACTCAGATGCTGAACCTCAGCGGGGGAGAGAGAAGCTCGCTGCTCTTTATCACGTTGCTTTGTTTTGCTTAGATTACTCTAGTTGTTTCACAGTTTAAATCACACACTCATGCACACACATGCATGCATACACCACACATGTGCACACATGTGCACAAGCACACATGCACACACATCATACACACATATGTGTACATGCACATGTAAGTGCATACACCTGCAGACACATCACACATTCACATACATATATGTACATGTACATTTATGTACATGTACATATATACCACACACAGCATGCACACACATGCAGACTGCCCACATGCATACACATACACACTCTTGTACATGCACATACATATAAGTACATGCATGCACATACACACATATACACCACACACATACACACATGTCACAGGCACATACATGCATGGCACACAGTTAACTGACATCCATTTAACACAGTACCATCTGAAATACAAGGGAGATAAGGAAATATTTGCCCAAGTGCCCCATGGTTTGGACAGAGCTCTTACAGTTAATAGCTCCTACGTCCCTGAATGCATTGAAGCTGCCTTGCTCATCTTCCTGCCATCAGGAAGGCCTGCCCCTCAGGCCTTCTTGCCAGTCACAGGAAAAGGACATGCAACAGAGTTACTTGTGTTTAGTGTGAAATGTCCCTGGGAGGCTTGTGTGCTGAGGCTCAGTCCCCAGTGCAGTGTGCAGAGTGGCCTCTGGGAAGTGATTGGGACACAAGGAGCATTTTCTCACTCATGAGTTAATCCACTGATGACACTGAGGTGCCGGACACTGCTGAAGGCAGGATCTAACTGGAATGAGTCGTTGGGAGCCCATCTTCAAGGAGCGGATCTTGTTCCCAGCCTCTGCTTTTGTCTGTTTCTCTGTTTCCTGTCTGCTATGAGATGAGCAGTTTTCCTCCCCCATGCGCTTCCACCATGATGCTCTGCCTTACCATGTGTACAAAAGGGATGAAGTCAGCCAGCTGTGGATTGAAACCTCTGAAAGTGCAAGCCAGAATAAGCCTAACCAACACCACTGTCCTCTAAGTTGTTTGCTTCAGATATTTTGTCAGAGCAATGAGCAGCTGTCTACCACCCCAAACCCAGAGACTTTCCCTGTTGTTTTTTCCCTCCCATCTCTCACTGGATACCCTTCCTTGCGTATCGTATCGGAGGGCCAAGAGGTCCAGTTCAGACAAGTAAGATCTAATGGAGATTTGCTGGTGAACTTCATATTCAGATAGTTTTCTTCCTAATTTAAAAAAAAAAAAAAAAGACAATCAAGACAATCACACAGGGAAAAGTGTGCCAGTGGGGCCGCTTCTTCTATCTTCTGCTTCAAATACAGACTCAACGCCCAGAGCGTCACTGGCCACCTTGCCACCATGAGGTCAAAACTGATGAAGACTGAAGAAAGAGAACCTAGAAAGTCCTAGAAAAATCCTGAAAGCTGCTTCCGGCTATACTGACGACAAGGCTGGAGACATCTTAACAATAAATGTCCTTGATGTTTAAGACACAGTTAATCTGGTTTTCTGTTACTTAGAGTGAAAAGCTTTCTCATCCGACAGACACATCTTAATGGCCATCTCTTAGCTATGCAAAGGCCCAGCAAGAAGCTTTGAAATGACTCTTCATAAATACTCCTTTAAACTGGCCAGAGGACATCTGCATTTTTGCCTGGGGTGAGGGAAAGACACAGGCAGTGTCTTTGAATGCATATCCAGTGTCTTTAACTAAGCTCTTTAACAGGAAGAATGCATTTTTTATGTTCTTCCTTTCCTAAATAACACCTTAACGTGTCTACGTGCAGAGATGCTTAGGAAATTTCTGATGGATTGTGCTGAGGCAGGCATTTGTTAGCTCTTCTTTTAAACAATTGCAGTCGGTTTGCATTTAGGTTGTTTTCTTCGTGGAACATGTTGCACTCTCCTGTTATCGGAAACTTTCTGAGGTCAGAGTTGATGTCTATTCATTTTGTTCCCTGGAACATTCAACGGTGTGTCTAGCGTGGAGGATGTGCTCTGAGGGGCTGCCGGAGGGGAAAAGACAGACGAGGCGGACACTGCACACCACGTGGTTGATATATGGCAGGTTTTAGCCATTTTCCAGTGACTGCTTCTAGAAGCCACTAGTTCCAAACTGGTGATGAGATGTAGAAACCAGCTGAATTCTATAAGAAGATGGTACCAAAACAGGCCGCTGGCTCCCATTCTCTTCCTCTGGATACTATTTCTGAATGTGAGAACTGAGCACCTACAGTCATTTTGTGACCCAAAAGGACCAGAGCCTATGAGAGAGGAGATGCTAAGGGTGGTAACTTGGAGAACTAAGAAGAACTTAAGACCTTGATGACCTCACTTCATCCCCTCGACGCAGCTCTGGAAATGAATCTCCACATTTTAAACACAGTGTTGGCCAGGTGTAGTGGCGCACGCCTTTAATCCCAGCACTCGGGAGGCAGATGCAGGTGGATCTCTGTGAATTCAAGGCCAGCCTGGTCTACATAGTGAGTTCCAGGACATCTGGGGCTATAGGGAGACACTGTCTCAAAAAGACCAAAAAGCAAACAAACAAACAAAAAAAACCACACAGTGTCGTCAAGGTTTTATGCTACTAGCATCTAAATGCGTGCCAACTGTCCCACTGCTGCCCAGGGAGAAAGTAAGAAGAACTTACCTTCCTATGCCATGGGCCTGCCCTTTCCCCCAGTCTCCACAAAGACAGGATTGCATTGACAAAGCAAAGGATTTCAGACATTCAAGATACAGAGGCCTGCAGAGGAGACCCCCGTCCTCAGATTTCCTTCCGTCTGCTACTCATTTCCTAAATGCCAATAATTGCTTGATTTGCATCTTGAAACCCTCTAATGATACACAGCCGTGGCTGATCCACCAGCACAGCCAGCCCGGGCTCCTCCCAGTTTCCAGTCACTTCTGTTTCATAGAATGCCCAGCGTAGGTGAGCTCCAGGGCAGGCAAAACCAAGGGCAAGGGAAGACACAAGAATGTGAGGAGAAAGAACCAGGCAGTCAAGCATGTCAGGGTCTGGCCTGTAACCCTGCCTTCCATGGAACGGGACAGCTGTGGCAAATTGATGTTGCCCAAGACTGGTACCTTAGCAAGTCTCCAAGCCCTCACCTACATGTGAAGGAAAAGGCACATACCAACTGGGTGTGCTAGATAGGGTTCCTGACATGCCATCAGGGCCTTTGAGTTCTTTCCACATACCACAGTTTCCTGGTTGTTAAATGACTTTCTTGCTTTTATTACTAAAATTCCTCCTACCCTTGGTCCCAACGACAAACTGAGATCCTATTTCAGCAGTCTGGTAAACCACTGCATTTATTGGGCTTACTTACAGAACAATGGCTGAGGGGTCACAGGAGTGTGGGTGCTCCTATCTAAGGCCACAGAAAATGGTGAGAGAGATCCTCCTCTGGTCTTTCCCAACCTATATACTTAGCCCGTCCCCCAGGCCATGCGCAATTAGGACTGAATTAGTAATCACAGGTTGGGAGGAGAGGTTGGATTCCAGGTAAGAGTCTTGTTGACTCTCCCTCCTTTTGCCAACAGGCATGAGCAATCAACAAGCCCAGCTCTGAGGATGTTAGACAAGTGGGCATAGCTGAGTTTGGGAAGATGGCGTCTGTCATCGGAGGACAATCATTTCTCATGGGCTTCCATATTTGCCTTAGGGCTGATGTTTTTAGTAAGCATCCAGTCACATCCCAGCATTTGATGAAGTGTGGACCAGGGACCCTGTGTCTGTCTTCTCTTAACAGAAAAGATCTAAATAAGAAGGCATCTCAGTGACTTTTTTCCTCATTCCTTCACACCACCAACAGTGCTAGATGAGAGAGAGAGAGAGAGAGAGAGAGAGAGAGAGAGAGAGAATATGAATCAACCTTCCAACGACTTCTAACCAAGACCGCTGTTCTGCAACAGAGTTACCCAGCTGGTAAAAGAGAACTTCCCATCCTCTGGTAGTGGTAGATGATGGAGAAGGTGATGACATTTTGGATAAAAATCATAGGAACTCTCAGCTACGGAAGACTTTTAAGTTGACTTGTGTCTTAAAAGCAATGTTATTTTATATCCGCTCTGAGAGGGTAATATCAAACTTATGAAATATTTACTAACTTGGCTACATAAACAGCAAATCACCTCTTTCCCATTAAATATCTTTTTCCAAAAGATATTTTAGTAAAATACTGCAGCTTGCAATTTAATTACAATGAGTAATTAAAACTTAGAGCATAATCATTTTTGGCAAAAAGTCAGTTTTTGTTAAAATTTTAAGATAGAAAAAAGACGCATATTACGACCATAATACTGTTAGTAATTAAGATAAATGCATCAATTATTAAAGATGCAAACATGTCAAGCAAGCATAACTAATTATTTGAGCATGTTAACAGTTGTTTAATGTTAACAAGCAGTGAATTATTAAAGACCCCATGTGTCACATTCTGGCCTGCATAAAATAGAATGTTCTGGAACGTTTTATGATTTTCAGGTTTTCCTTAGATCTTCTCCAACAGGTTAGTCATAAAGTTATAATAACTTGACTTTAAACTGTATTTCTAAAATAATTAGCTATAATCAGCCCAGGAGAGACCACATCTTTGAATCTTCAGCAGACAGAGTCAGAGAGAGAAGGGGGGGAAGCCGCTGATCCTAGAGAGAAACTGCACCCTAGAGAGACCTAGCACCACGTCGGCAGGAAAGATTTATGTAATTTGGGGGAAATGTTTGCCACCAAAGGTCCAGCAGAGGGGCAGAAACCGGAAAATGTGGTGTTGGTGTAGGAAGAAAAGAACCAAACCAGGGAAAGGCAGAGGTTCAGCGGCTCCACATAGATCTCCCAGCTGTACGTATATTCTTCTTTTTTCTATTTAGAGATACACCTTCTTGAAAACAGCACTTCACGCAATCATATAATCAAGATGCCAATTAAGACACTTGTATAAATCACATGCAAAGCTTGGATTATTTTTGACTGTCAAACCGCAAATCAACACAGGCAACAATCTCACTGGAATTCAACCAGTCTCGGGCTTTTCCTTCCCCCAGACACGGAGTGAGGCCCTTGGGGGAGCCCATCTGTTTAGGGGCCTAGAAATCAGTTAGAAAACATCAAATAGGCATCCTAGAGCCCCACACTCTCAGTTCTCTTGGGCCCTAGGCCTCCAATCTTGACTGGGTAAACAGGACAAGAGGAAGGGATTTGAGAATCAGCCTCTTGGAACCTGAATGGGCCTCTGGGGGAGCTGGGTCTGTAGGGGAAGGTAAGAAGGGAATTAATATAATGTGAGTGAGTCCTAGTCACCCCTGTCTGGTACCCACGGAGATAGCCGTGGTCCTCCAGGGATGCTCTAAGCCCACCAAACCAGTCTCTGTGCTTGGAGAAAAACAGTCCCCCTTTCCTTGTGTGCAGAGGGTCCTCGGCTTTTCCCCTGGCAGAGAAGTGTCTGCAGATATGGCCACCAGCCTTCCTCAGACCCTCTGCCTGGCATTCAGGCCACTTTACAGCCCGCTTTCAAGGATTCACAGTCACCCGGAAGGAAGGGCTCACCACGAGGCAAGGCATAGCTAGCTACCCACAGCAGGAGCACTGGGCAGGTGGGATCATTTGCTGGTTGAGAAGCCTGCTGAGAATTTTAATTTGGTCATCCAGTCAGCCAACAGCCCAACGTTTACAGCGTATAAGCAAAACCAGACACCATTCTAGAGACAGGGAATGGGGCGGGCTGGGAGAACCTCTATGGAAAGCCACGTTGAGATTGCCATGGTCTGATGGAGGCCAGTTGCAAAAAGGCTTGGGGCTCAGAGGAAGGGATGATTAGAGCAGGGAATAGTTAATTCCAGAAAGCTGGCTGGAGAGGCAAGAAGAATACCAGCTAGCCTTGCCCTTTTCCTCTGAGGGTACAGGCATCCCAAGTCAGCTTTCCAGGGGTTGACATTTGCACAGTCAGCCTTTTAGCCTCATCATAGGGCAAGAAGGACCCCTGTTCTAGAAGGCCCTCCCCATCCCCCTGCTTCTTCATCCACACTCCAGAGGCATCCTCCCCTATGTCCTGTTGCCTGTACACTCACTGGCCAATGCCCATCACATTGCTACTTGACCCATTTATTTCCTGAAACCAAACAGAGTTGGATTCTAATGATGCTCCAGGAGCTATAGGCCCCACCCACCCAGGCACAAGCCTTGGACAAAACAGAATTTCTGCATTTGTAATTTTGTGTTTTTTATAGGGTCCCCAAACTATTTAAGCATTATAGCCACCCAAATGTTGATATATTCCAAAGGACCCTCCAGCCAGCCTCACCCATGGATTGGTACCATGTCTCTATAGCCCTTTGTCCCCTAGGTTTGTAGTATTGCCCTGGTTATAGTACAGTTTGCCCAGCGGCTTCTCAGAGCAGCATTAGAATGGTTCAGCTCACTCTTTCTTTTCCCAAATCCTGGCAGGTATCTTATGAGGAAGGTTTGCCGAGGCTGGAATTGCTCACTTGCCTCTTCTTGGAACAAGGAGCTCTAATGGTAGGATCTGTGTTCTACCTCTCCAAAGGCCCCATTATGAGTGTGGATGTATCTGTCTGCAACTTGCACAGTCACGGTATTTGTGAAACAAAGAACTTAATGCTAAGAGGAATTCTTATAAGCATGTAGCGTACAGTTCTGATAGGAGCCTGTAAAATGAGGATCCTGTCCAGTTTCAGTCTCCTCCACCCTTTAACAGATTCTCTAATTGTGGTATGATTTCCACCAAGGTCAAAAGGCTAGGAAGAGAAATTTTCAATGCTAAGCAACTGATGTCAGAGCTGAGGGAGGACACATGATGCACACCAGGAATTCTGGGCACGGGCCTCAGCCCCACCCTGGCAGCAGAGGAAGCTGGTGAGATATGCATAGTTTTCTTACTTCTGATCTGGTTGACTCTAGGTGACTGTGGCCACTGGGCACCTCTGGACTTAGCAGATCTGCAAGGACCGTGGTTCTCTGAAGAGATAAAAGATGAAAGGACATCAAATATCCTGGGGAAAGAAAGGGAAAGCATCTATGATGCCAGCGTCATCAGGGAATGTATGTGAATCTATCCCAGGAGAGGCCATGGACTCTTACATCCCTGTGCCACACTGCAGGTGGACCACAAACTATTCTCTATATCTGAGACATGTCTCTTTTGAGGACAGCGTGGGCCCACAGAGGATGCTGGAGATGATAAGATGATGCCACTAGATTGTGGAACACAAAAGGGGGACCGTGCCTTCACATGGATACCTCAAAGTGACTTTCCCCTACATGAACACACTGGACTTTTCTCTATACACCACAAATTTCCATGTATCTGTCATTGCCCCTTGGGGTCTGTTTGTGACTGAATCCATTGTCTACACTCAGCTAGAATGGTCACATCATTGGTGCTTACAGTGTCTTTGAATTATTCTCAGAATCACTATGAAGGCCATTGGATGTGTTCTGTATGGGGTTGGATGGTGTGATCCTTTTCTGCCTCTCTCACCTCATCTGGTACCCTAACCATCTATATTTTCCTTTTGCAAATGTCATTACCTTTATTCAGTTTCTGAACATCCCACACCCCACATTTGTCTAATACCCATACATGCAGGGCCTTTGCCTGGGTTTTCTCTTTCTGCTAAGCTCCTTAAGTGTCAGTGGGCATCCTCTAACTCCCCTTTTGTATGGCGATGCTTCCTAGTTTCTAGAAAGTTTTTTATTCAACCATATTCCAATTTTTGCCTGATGAACTTCTATCTATTCAGTCTCTTAATTTGTTGCTTTCTGAGGCTGCCTTACTTGAAGGTGGTACTTACCAACCCGGTTAAGCCTTCCCCCAACACTCCTAATATTTGACATTTTATTTAGTTGCAGTTAACATTTATATGAACAGCACCAGATACCAAATCACTATTCAGAAAATATTTTTCAGACTAAAAATGAAGAACGAAAGAAGTAAATTCCATACTTTATGTTAGAAAAGATAGTATTTGCATTAAAACTATTGGGGTGTGACATGGAAGCCATTTCAGATTTTACCTAGAAAACCCAGCACACAAGAGAGGTGCCTTTGAAATCATCTGATCATCCAGCCAACCAAAGTGACAGTCAGGACTGGCCTCTGGTGTCCTCCTCCCATCCAATGCCATTTCAGAGTTGGAGATTTCCCTTTTGTTCAGCAGCTAGGTGAAAAGCCAATCCTAACTTACTTAGAAGGAGCCTCCAGCCGAGCTGGCACGCCTCCACTATTGTTTTTATGAACCATTTATAAAAGCCAGAAGGGGCTCTGGGCTGGAGCCCAGGGTCACCAGAAATACCACCGAGAACGCTGTCATCCATGGCAGGACAGGAGAAGCTCCAACGCTTCCATAGAGTTCTAAATCCCAGAGCACGGGCGTTCCAGATCCTGAAATTGTGGATCTCCCATCTCCAGCTTGAGCACCGGCGGCTGCGAGTGTTCCACTGGCCCCAAGCCAGGCGCATTCCTTCATGTGTCAGCCCTGAATCTCTTCATATGTTAGGGTGAGCGGCGTGTACACTACTCCCTCCACTTCCAAGGCAGTTCCACCATCTGTTTCTATTATGGGAGTTTATGGCACAGAATACCTCAGACACCAGAGCCTCCATCTTTTTCCTGGCGTGCAGTTAAAGTACTTTATGAACAGAATGATTAAAAGGTAGGGGCCTCCTTAATTTCTCCCCCATTTTTCTTGGCACATTATAGAATTCAGAAGGATTTTTTTACAGTTCATTTTATAAAGATGAAAGGTGATTTAAGCGAAAATTAAGAAATTATTGGGGAATGTAAATGTGACCACAACCCAGCTTTTAAAAATCCTTTAATCTCATCATGATTAAGTGGGTTTTTTCATATTGTTTCCTAACTGCATATACTTAAGAAGGCAAAATTCAGGCATATTCTGAAATTTGCAAATAATTCTGGAATTTGATATCACAGTGGCTCCCATGTCTCTCTATTATAAAACCAAATTAAGACAGCTACTCTAGGAAGCTTTTAGTCACAAGGTTGAGGCTACATTTGGTATCACATATACACAGATGATCAAACTATATTGCTTTTAAAGCAAGACATAAAAGTGCTGAAATTCTTCATAAAACTGCACATCTCGGGGTCTTCTTTGAGACTAGAATAAGTCTACTCTGCACACGTACACACACACACACACACACACACACACACACACACACTTCTATACTTGAAGCAATCCAATGCGCTCTATACCACACTTATATAGACAAGATACGACCCAGAGCTGTCTGTTGTTTGTTTGTGTGGCCTATTTATAAAAACAGTTGTGCATCCTCAAAGGACATCAAGGCGGTGGGTGATATAACCAGGGACACCTTTGACAACGAACACAGAAGGCACAGCTTGAAGAGTTAAGGAGTTTTGCATACAGAAAGATAATAGAAAGAACCTTTGGATCATGTAGAAACTCCTTCTTTGTCTGAGGAAGGTGCTGAATATGAGAACAGACGAGAGTGGAATCATCAGTGCTCAAAGAAGGCTCTCCACGTTCACAATCTCCAGCACATTCCTTTCCTATTTTACCCACTCCAGAAAGACAATAAACAGGACAAAGGCTAGACAGCCCAGTCTCCCCGGATCCTGACCATTTTCTTCCTAAGCGATTTTCCTTATTACTCTCCTACTATGGAGAACAAAGCCCCATCTCCACAAGATCACAGTCGAGGTCGCCTCGGTGCTGATTAGGGGAGATTGGAAAGAGGGAACCTGGAAGGTACATGTAAAGGGATCAACTCTCAGACCACCTGTGGGCCCAAGCATCCATTCTGCCATGGTCCCAGCACCAAGTGAGAGCAGACTTTAACCAGCGAAGTTGAAAAACCCGGGTCTGCACATGCACGCTGCAGGTGAATTCATTCTCCTCCACACTTCTAGATGGTTCCTGGGAAACAGCTGACCTCTGACTTCTGCCCTCCCCGGTTTCTTCTCTCAAGCTGCCCACTTCTCCAGTCTTACCCATACCCACAAGCTGTTCTCGTGGAAACCCAGTTCAGCATCCTGAATCCTCAAAGGTGGGCCCATGCCCCAGACAAAATAGGATGTTCCATTGCTCTAACTACCACTGGCCTGCTGTTATAGTTAGAATAGAGTTTGCACTCATCAAAACTCATGGGGAGGTTGGCCCTCAGTGCAGGACCATAAGAGCAGATCTTTAACTCACCCTGGGAGATGGGGTCTAGGAGGAGGCATTTGGGTCTTGGAGGTGGATCCCTCATGGGGGTATTGAAGTCTTTCCTGCAGGAATCTGAACTTGCCCACTCAGCCCCGCTTCTATCCACTGTGTCTGAAAGCAATAGGAGGCCCTCCCAGGCACCCTGTTCCGGAACCATAAGCCAAAATAAATGTCCACACATTGCTCAGGCCCAGGGATTCTGTTATGGAAAGAGAAAAGATCTAAAATACCTTGTCTCTGCCACAGACTCTTGATGGAGGTGGGATGTGCCCCAGAGATAAAGAAGGAGCAGAGTCCCTTTCATCATGGGCATCTAGGCTCCAGGCAGAGGCCAGCATTCAGTGACAACAGGGGCCATGCACAGAGGCAGTGAACAAGGACACATGTCACTGGGTGTCTGCAGTGGCCCATCTGTTGCAAGAGTATTTTATTTCCCTTTTCCCAGCAGGATCTCCTCTAAAAGCAGGTGAAGTTTAAAGAAAAATGTGTGTCCTTGAGAACCAAAGAGCAAACAGGCACATGGGTCTGTATTGATCACTGATAAATGCTTTAACCACGACCCACAATGAGAGGAAATGGAGACTATGGCCGCTTTCCACTCCCTAAGCCACAGAAAGGTGTCCTTGGCTGTGCCCCTGGCTGGGAACAAACAGATCCTGCACAAGGTTCACAAAATCATCGTGTCACCGGCTCTGTGCACCTGCTGCGATCTCACAGTCCTCTTCACTAGGTGTGGACCCTAGTGCACTGTGGTCACCAGCCACCCGGGATTCCACTGTGCATCTATTTGTCCTCTTGGTTAAGGCAAATTGTGAACTTCTCTCAGTAGGGGAGATAAGCAAGATAAGAGCAGATCTTCAGCTCACCCTAAACACAGCAGCATCAAGCTATAGCCAAGCACTTGCACAAAGAGATGCAAAGGTCCTTAATTGGATTAGAGTGCTGCTCTGGTACAAAGCAACCCTTCCCAGTTCCTCAAGCAACTGATGCAGAGCTCCCCCTGTAGCAGTTTGAATGAGAAATGTCCCCCATAGGCTCATGTATTTGAACACGCAGTCCTAGGTTGATGTCCCTGTTTAAGGAGATTATGGAACTTTTTAGGACAGAAAACCGTCTGGAAGAAGTATGCCACTGGGGGCAAGCTTTGAGAGTTTATAGCCTGCCTCACTTCCAGGGCCCTCTCTTTCCTGTGTGTGGCTGAGATGTGAGTCTCCAGCTTAGGCTCCTGTGTGCTAGCCAAGCATGTACCCCTGAACTGAACCCCAATCTCATCATTCCAAAGATACTTTCCTGATCTAGAATTAGCATGTAACCCGTGAAAGGATTCCATCACATTGGCAAGTGCCTCTCCACATACCTGCCCAAGCTGTATGTAGGTAGAATGCTACTGGAACCCCAGCACCACAAAAAGTATATAGTTATTTAATTATTGAAAAGTACAGTTGTCATGTGTTCCACTGAGCATGTGGTCTTTACATTAGCCTATTAGAACTGACTGGGCACATATTTTTACCTGGCCAGGTTTATCTCAGCAAGCTAACACCAGAGGATAGTCTTACCTCAAAGAGTGCGATTCTGGGCTGTAGAGATGGCTCAGCAGTTAAAGTTCAGATTCCTAGAACCCACATAAATTCCAGGTGGGTGTGGCTATCCACTTATAATTCTAACTTCGGAAGACAGAGACAAGAGATTCCCTGGAACAATCTGCTGAGCTCAGGGCTTAATTGAGAGCCCCTGACTCAAAGAATAAGGTGGATCCATGATGATCCCCAATGGTGGAATTGTCAGGAGGGCCCAGACCCTAACAAAGTGGCTACTCTGGGTCATTTCACTCTGGGAGGCCAAGCCTAGCAGTAGGGCCTCCTCCACACCCTCAGTATACTGGTACCTTTCCTATTGCCTGGCTTGCCTCTCCCTCCCTGGCTTGGACCAATCCCTAGAGGATAGAACAAGTCAGACACATGATATAGTCCATTGAAGTATGAAAAAGAAGGTTCATGTTGTTACTGGGTGTCTAGGTGCTTGCCTGCTGTCCTACTTTCCCTGTATTCCAGAATAAATAAGGAAACAGAAATTGGCTATATATAATATATATATATATATATATATATGCTAATTTCCTCCCCCACTATGCCTATGACTAGTGTACAATTTATTTTTAAAAACTAAGGCTAGACCATACATAAATTCAGCTGTGAGACAGGTTAACCAGTCCTATCCTGGAGGTGTCTGGATAGTAGACACCTTGGGCCTAAGGTTTCCTCTGTCGTCTTCATTCTCAGTTACAGAAGCAGATTTTTATACAGGTCCATGAAGAGAAAAATGATGTAAAGGAAAACACTCCATCTTAAAGATATATTTTTTAAAAAGGGAAGGGTCTCAGAGGCTCGATGAGTTTAAGATCCCCATTCATTGGGGTCTGGTTGAGTCCTTTGTCCCTAGTTCATTCCTCTTTCAGATGTCTGCATCTTTTCTTTGAAGTCAACTTCAAACTGGGTATCTTGCATGTCTGTTAAGCACACCAATTGCAAGTGAAAAAGGGTGATCACAGGTAGCAGAAGAGAAAACACAAGCTTCACTCTTTATATTTTGTTTTGTTTTGAGGCACAGTCTTTCTGTAGCCCCAGTTGGCCTAGAATTCACTATGTAGATAAGGAAACAGAAATTCTAACCAAACTGGCCTCAGTCTCACAGCTTCCTGAATACCGAGATTAAAGGAGTGCATCACTACACCCCAGCTACAAGCTTCAATCTTTACAATAGTTGTCAAGAACTCTGAGTCACACCCCCAGCCCCTCACTGGGGGAGTCTAGTCAGGGGCTGTACCACTGAGCCACACCCCAGCCCCTCACTGGGGGGAGTCTAGTCAGGGGCTCTACCACTGAGCCATACCCCAGCCCCTCACTGGGGGAGTCTAGTCAGGGGCTGTACCACTGAGCCACACCCCAGCCCCTCAATGGGGGAGTCTAGGCAGGTGCTCTACCCCTGAGCCACACCCCCAGCCCCTCACTAGGGGAGTCTAGGCAAGAGCTCTACCACTGAGCCATAACATGAACTTGTAGGTGTGGTGAAAGCTATGATAAAAAATAAGACAGTGGTTGTTGCTGTTCGGTCATTTACTTTGTGTCAGGAACTGGGGTAAGCCCTTTGCACTGGCTATTTGATTTCTGGTAACTTTTCACAGTGTGTCAACAAACCACAGAAGCCTGTCTTCTTCCATGTGGAAGTCTCACCACAGCGACTCTACTGTGAGAGTCCCAAGTTCAAGCGTTCTTTTCTTCAGTGATAGCCAACACATTCAACTTTCCCAAGCATTTCTGTACACTTATTTAGCAAACTGTAAGCTAGGATTTCACTGGAATCTGCAGTCTCTCTAGGAACTTTCTACAAAGTCTTGGAAAAATCCAGGAACCATGAAAAATTCTACCAGAGAGCACTTAACCCAAAATGGCCCTTGGTAAGAGAAGAGTGAGAGAAAGTGTCACTGACAAACAGGTGCTGATAAGCTTGGATGAGCTCAAGTTTCCCAAAGCCCTTTCCCTCAACGCCAGCACACTGTTGATGGGTTGCAGCCGTGGACTCTGAGCTATCCGGTGTGTGGTATGACCTCCCACACACTCTCTGTTTAGAGCTCCAGACTGTTACTGTGGTGCATTGTACACATGAGAAAATTTGAAGCTGAACTGTGTGATCGATGTCTGAATTGCCTCTTTTTTTCCACTTTGAAATAATTAGTGTCCAGATACCAAGTTGGGACACCACCGTAAGTGGGAGTTCTGAATCTAATCTCCATAAAGAGCAGCTATAAGCAGCTGAGTGCCATTCCTCAGCATAGGGCAGTCGCCATCTTTCCCCATGATCTCCCCAAAGACGACACACTCCCTGGGGAGAATGGAAGTCACTCCCCAAAGGGAGCCACTGTGCATTCCCAGCCAGGTAACTGCCACCATCTTGAAAAATGCACAAAGTCCCTGAAGTTCTGGCAAAAGGCTTCCAGAAACAATATTCTCAGAGTTCCACTTCTCTTGACTAGTGGACACAGTGCCTTACACACTCAAACTTTGTTTAAATGTTGGCCGGTACCTGGGCCAAACTTGGCCTGAAGTACCAGCCCCAAACCCTGCATTCAAAGTTCCCACCAGCCAATCGTGGGAGGAAGGTCATGGAAACAGATTTCTGCCAAATGATCTTGGGCAAGAACTTTAAACTGAAGGTTTTCTCGTGCCTCGGAGGTAGGCAGCCCGATGTGCCCACAACGTGGCATCATAGCACCCATGGTGACTCACCTTTCTTCTTCGTCAACTTTCCTGTGCAAAAATACAATCAAGACCTAAAGGCTTTCAAGAACAATCTGTGATCTGGTTCCACAGTGACTTGCGAGCTAGCTAAGTGTGGGCAGTCAACATGAGTGAGCTGCTGGCTGACAGAGCAATGATATGCTAACTCAGGACAACACTGCATCCAATTAAAGAGGCTCAGATACAGCAAGGACTTTGTCACAGCAGAAGTAGCAGGGCTGGACCCCACAGCGGTCTTGTAAATGGGGTAGAAGGTTAGGTACTCAGGGATGAATTGGGGTTCTGATTTTGTACCATCTGAGCTGGGACTGGTTATCTGACTTCCTTGATCCTGGTTCCTTTCCCGTTTTATTACCAGTCACAGTAATTGTACGTTCCTCACAGGGCTGTAAATGAGGAAATTCATAGAACAGTTCAGAAGAGTGTCTGGTATAGAATCAGTATGTCTCAAACTTCAGCTATGAGAGTTTATCTCCTACGGGTTACATGGCTAGATTTGCTCTAGGAGTTTAGGATGGCAATGAACTAGAGCTGATTTAATTCCATGAAGAGTTAGCACGGAAGAACACATCACCCTTCCTGTCCTAGCTCTGGTCCCTTGCTACTGGCTATGTAGTCCATTCACGTCTTTAAATTCTTGATTCCTATGCAGATGAACTTTGCAATTAAAAAAATATATACTTACCTTCTGTCAAAACATTACATTCTCTTTTTTATCTATTTTTCATTTTTAATTTATTTTAATTTTATGTGTATGGGTGTTTTGCCTGCTTGCAATATCTGCAGACAGAAGAGGCGGTGGGCTTCCCTGGAACCGGAGGCTCTTAACCACTGAACAATCTCTCCAGCACTATTACATTTTCTTTGGGGACCAAGGAGCTAACCCTAACTTTGATTAAGGGACTGATACTAAAATCGTGCCCTGAGACTTAAGCTCATAAGGCCAGATACATTTGTTTTCTCATAGTTTCCAAAATGTCATCTCCATCCAAGTTGCTGCTGGGTTGGAGGTGGTGGTACACACCTTTAATCCCAGCACTTGGGAAACCAAGGCCAAAAAATCTATGTGAGATTGAGGCCTGGGATGGTCTACATAGCTATTCCAGGCCAGCTGAGGCTATGTGGTGAGAACCTGTCTCAACAACAAACAACAAAACAAAACAAACAAACAAAAGGAGCTGTCAGGTTGCCATGCATTGCAGTTAATTTATGGGACCCTACATAGAGGAGACCCATCTTATATGGGATCTATTCTCCTCTATTTCCTACTAAAGCACAAATGCACATTCTTCAAGGACAAGGCCACAAAATCAAACACAGGAACTGATAGGATCCACAATAAAACAGTTTATATTACAGATTTGTGGACAAATGCAATGGAGACTTGACGACAGCAACTCGAATGCAGAGCATTTTCAGATCCCATGCTCAGACTGGAAACCCTCACCCCAACCTCCCTTGGAGCAGACCTCCCAACGAGCTGATGTGAGGGTCCTCAAAGACACAATCTAGCCCCTTCCAGTTTCTGATGGGAATGGAGGTGAGTGGTCTTGAGTTTAGCTGTATCTTTCACTGTCTCTCTACTTACATCTTGATTTTACATGAACTGTCCATGAGGCATCCCCCTCAGTTTTGGATAGGGTCTGCTCTGGTTGTATTTCACAGGGAGTAAAGTCAAGAAAGCATTTAGAAGCCAGGATGCAAAGAGTTAATTTGCTCCCCTGCCGCCCAGTCCTGCCCCGGCCTCTCCCACGACTGGCTTTCTGTGATTTATGGAGGGCCCTATCCCTGAAGGGAACTGACAGTCACTCTCATTTTCTTGTGTTCCCCCCACCCCATGGCCAAGGTCATGAGCGAGGGGGCCCCTCCGAGTTTCCTCCACTCGTCCTCGTTCACCCTCACTCTGGTGCGGCCTCATGAATCATCCCGTCTTCACATTGAACTCCTGACGCGTCCCTAGCACCAAACTGCCCGACTTCCGCAATTTTTCTTCATTCTCACTAACAATTTGGTAATGAAATATTGATTTTTAGTTAGATTCATATTGATGCTATTAGGTTTGCATTGATAAATCATGCTTGCCTCCTGTCTGGGAGCTGGAGACCGCTACCCAGAGCCCTGGAGATTACAATCAACTCATTGATGTGTTAATTTGATGGATTTTTTCGTTCTCTTAGAAGGAGTGGGAGGGTAGAGGAAGATTTTTCAGGGCGGCTGTTGTAAAGTTTTCACAGTGAAATCAGAATTCAAATAGATGTTATTAAGTTTGCATTGATAAATCGTTCCCTTTCTCAGGCTGGAAGTACCTCAGTCAAATTCTAACTGCGCTTTCATACCTGGTGATGTATTAATCTGACGTGTCTGTCAGCCCGGCTGTGGGGCCAGAGCTGGGGCTGTGGGTCTAATTGCTGTTACCTCACATGAAGGGGATAATTCTAGACAATGTGTGGTAAGATCTTAGCCCCAAAATCCATGTGGGTAAACATTTCTCACTTTTTGAACAGTGCCATTTCTCTATGGACACTGGCCTCACGGGGGATGAAAAGGTGGTCCGTTAAATTTTGATTTTCCCCCATGTATGTTGTAAATTGGATATATAACATCCAGGCCATATTATAAAATACTGAACAGATGGACAAGAGTAAGCCAACCCGTCCTAAAACTATAAGCAGTGTTCTGAATGCTTATGGGTAAAAGGAGAAACAATGATACTCGTTGACTTTGAGCAAGGCACCGAAGGAGGGTCTGCAGTAAGACTTGGATGTCCACCTTGCTACAGGCTTTGGAGCGGCCTGGGTGCTGCGTGGAAGGGAAGCCAACATGGCTCAAGAGCTTGGCCACTTCCACAAGCTCTTCCCTTACCTCGCCATCGCTCTCCATCCCTCCTCCCACAGTCTTCTTCAGAGCTCAGTTGCTCCCCCGAGGCCATGCCCAGGGGTATGAACCATGAAAGCCAGCAGGGATTGACACACCAAAGAATCTCCTCAGTATCGTAGTGTGGACACTTCACAGAGAGAGGTCTTTCCTCCAGTAATCACCCTCTCATCTCTGGTTGCTGGTCTTGGCTAAGGGTAATTGTAAAATCTAAGTGGGACTAAAGATCAATTCCCCATCCTGGTGACTGCTGTTCATCAAATAGATCCAAGTTAGACCAGACATTTTTCTTCTCCAGAATGATTGTCCAATGAGAGGAATAATCCTTCCTCCATCATGTTAAAACAAGGATGTGGGAGGCACATTTCCAACCTGCCTTATGAGAGAGCTGGGTGCTGCTGGTCAGGACCAAGGCTAACCTCCTGGCAGCTTACTTCATAGGCCTAGGAATACACTAGCAATACTACTTCCTTCCGCCTGGCCTCCCTCTGGTTATATTAAGCTTCCCAAAGCAGAATTCACATGAGGTCACAACCTCAGGTGACTTTCCATCACCCATCACAAAACATCACAAATCATTAACCCAACATCCAAGTGACTTCAGGACTTAATCTAGTACTTTGTTTTTTTCCCAAAATCAGCTCCTCGTTCAAGGTGTTCGCCTGTTTCCCTTATTTCTGCAATTTTAAATATTGTCTGAACTTGTCCTGTTCCCAGAATGACCTCCTTCCCTTAGTAACTGACCTGTCTTGATGCTCCCTTTCCACATATCCTTCAGCACCCTGCTTTCATTATTGATTCTTACACCCCCCCCCCATTATAAGTTACCAGCAGGAATTTTCTTCCTTACTAGATTGGAAGCCTGGAGAGGAGATGGCCCATATACAAGTCAGCCTTTTATTATCAGTGTCTTCTATGGAACTCAAGCACGTAATAGATAACATAAGCGTGTGTGACACTGTGTTAATTCATTTATTTCTTCATTCCCAAGTCCAACCCATTCCGCAAAGCCAACATTCAGTATTCCCTCCCTCTCTTAGGTTTCTTCACTCAGAATTAATCTCTCGCCTCTCTGTGTTCCCACACCATATTGCTTTCAACGTCTAATTAGCATATATTAATTAATGTGTACATTTGCATGTATTCCTTTAACAATGCATTTTGAGAACGTAGAGTCTTAGATGGGATGGGAGGTGGTTCCTAGCACGTGTTTCCCACTCTTCACTCTGAGCTCCTTAAGCATCAGGGTCTGATATGTTTCCTTGGCTTCTAGAACAGCATTTGAACGGAGCTGAAGGCATATGTGTTGGATTGAATGGAGTGGGAACAAATTTTACTGAGTGTATGGATGGAAAACGATGGGTTACCTTTGAACTTTTGGTCTTTATCTACAAACCATGTACAAATACAAGAATATTTGAAAGCTAGCTGGGGTGTGATTATCTGACTTCGAAATGCCCACCACAGTCTCACGTTTTCAGCACTTGGTCTATAGCTGGTGATGCTTCAGGAGGTAGGGCCTGGCTGGCAGAAGTGAGTCGGTAGAGGTGGGCCTCTGAAGGTTACACCCTGCCCAGGTTTCAGCCTCTTCTGCTTTCTGGTCTCCTGCCATGTGAGCTATCCTCCACCACAACTGTCACCATGGACTGAGACCCAATACCGTCACCTGTGTGATGGACTGAATGAAGCTCTAAAGCCATGAGCCACAAAAATACTTCCTCACATAAGCTGGTTTGGCCAGGTGTCTTGTCACAGCATGAGAAAAGGAATGTATTGCCTTAAACATAAAGGAGGTTTTGTAAGTTCACACAACATGGGTCCAGGCTTATACCTGGCCTCGGCCCTGCTAGACCGCTAATGCTAAACAATGTGGTCTAGTCCTATCTCTCCCTGTTTCCCCCGGCTTTGTTCTCAGGTACACATTTCCCTCCCAGTGCTAAGATAGCTGCCAGAAACTCTCCAGGCTTATATCCAAAGTTTCCAATAATCAAAAATCAAAAAGTGATGATGTCTCTCTTTCTTCCCAAAAGATTTGTATGTTCTGATTGGCTTGCCTTAGGTCAGGTGACTACCACTTGGGCTAGCCCAACTCTATCATATTCCTGGAGATGCTGGTCTGATTCTCTCAGGATCACAGACCTTGGGTCCTCACAATGTTGTTTCCTGGTAGGAGAAGGCTATTCGCTTAGCCTCCTGGATCTGTGAAGAAACTGCAAAGAGCAGCCATTTGTAAGCAGTGGTTTTCTCCCTACCAGCTTGGAGCTTTAAAAATGCAGTGAGACCAGGAAGATGGCTATCTTAGAGTTAGAATGGGTTTAGAATGCCCATTCCTCACACTTTGCCTGAGCTTCTCTGCCTGAGGTCTACCTATGTGCAGAGCCTTCGGGAAGGGACATGGTACAGATGTGTGAGTTTCAGGGCAGATAAGTCAAGCAGGGAGGCGCAGAGACAGTCGCAAACACAGGTCTGGTTTATGCCGTTCATGGCATGCAGGGCTGAGCCCAGGCATCCTGAAGAGGCACTGATGTCTTAATTCCTCCTCACCAAGCATATCGAAGAGACAGAGAATCCCCCACTCAAAGGCCAAAGACTCTGACTGCTCATCAGACTGCTTCCAGGCCCCACCATTCAGCCTCACAGTTTCTATTACAGACTCATGTACTCTGTATCATCTTGGAAAGCAAAGGGAATCAGAACATGGATACTCAGTATTCTTGTGTATTCGCAGTGCCCAGCACCAACCAGAAGACAAAGGAAATGCATTTTGGCATGACTACAGGCCTGCCTCGTCTACTTCTACTTGAGGCAGCTGTGTCTTCACAGTCTGAGTGTCCCCCAGTGAGTCAGAGCTGGGCCCAGAACAAGGAAAAAGCCTAGCCTCTACTGTAGCACTGGCTTGAAGGTAATCATGCTTCCCCACAGCCCAGGGACCAGTGGCTGGCCAACGTATAGCCAGACGGGCAGAGAGGAAGAAGTCTCCCATTTGGCCCTGCTGTTCAGGTTCGCCTCTCACGGCCACAGTGAGTGTGGTTTAGATCTGATTGATTTGATCTGTGAAATGAGCTGAAAATCCCTCCCAGGGAGAAACGTTCAACTCCCCTCCTCAGCCCAGACATTCCAGATCAATCAGATTGCCCACCACCCGGCACATGTGGGCAGAGGGCTCCAGGAGAGGAAGGATCATGGGCTGGATGGCAGACTTGTGAATGGCAGAGCCCTGTGTCCTTCAGAGAGGAAGTCACTCTAAGCCCAGGAAAATGGTGGTCCTAACAACCCATCTGCTTCCACCTCATCTTTGAATACCAAGTACCTGACATCTGTGGCTGCTTCACTGTAGGTTTTTCCAGCAGTGAATCACATAGGGATTAAGCAATCGACTTGGGAGGGGTCCCCAGGAGGACACTGCAGGAGTAAAGAACGGAGTTAGGGGAAGGAAGAAACGAAAAGAGATCAATTAAGATGGAATAGTGGGGCTGGAGTGGCGGCCCAGTGGTTAAAAGCACTGACTGCTTTTGCAGAGGACCGTGGTCTGGTTCCCAGCACCCACATGGCAGCTAACAACCATCTGTTCCAGGGGATCCAATGCCCTCTTCTGACCTCCAAGGGAATTGCATGACATGTGTGCACTGGCATACGTGCAGGCAAAACACTCAAACACAGAATACAATTGAATAAATTTTTTTTTTGAAAGATGGAGCAGGTTATCACTGTAGGTGTCTGGAGTTCATAAAGAGTAAGTCTTGGGGTTGTTCTAGTGAGAGGGAGATGCAGGAAGGTCTCTCCAATAACGCCTGGTTTTTACTGCTGGGCTGACAGTCTGCCCTGAACACGGATCACCTCGTTTCATTCGGCCCCAGAACACCTCGCAGAAGAAAAACAATAAGCCATCAGCATAAGGAATTATCTGTAGTGCTGTGGTCTGAATGTGAAATGCCCCTTGCAGGCCTCTGTGTTTAAACACTTGGTCCCCAGCAGGCCTTGGGAGGCAGTAGAACTCTGCTTCTGGAACCTAGCTAGTGGATGTAGGCCACAGGGTTGGGCTCTGAGGGCTATAATCTGGTGATACAGTGTCATGCTCAGTTTCTTGAATGTGAACAAGCCAGGCTGCAAGCTGCCACCTCCATGGAGGAGCCTCTGCCAACTGCCATGCCTGCCCCACCTGTGATGGACTATTCGCATTGAGCCATAAACCCAAATAAAGCTCCCCTCCCTTAAACTGCTTTCTGTCAGGCGTTTTGTCACAGCAACAAGGAAAATATCTAAAACATGCAGTGACCCCCGCAAGGTAGGCTTAGGGACAACACAGGGGGTACAGTGAGGTCAGCTCCATCTGTGCCCTCAGCTCCTACCCCTTCCTTCCATCAGAATCCCCTGCAGCTAGCAAGGTCTTCCTCAGAGCCACATGCTCCCTGTCTTCATGGTCTCAGCAGAAAGCCTCCCTTAATCTCTAGAGTCAAAGACACCCTCATTTTAATAGGAACAGTGGAGGAACAAATAGAAGGGGGGGAGAGAGAGATGGGGGGTCAGAATGTAAGCAGGGGTCAGGGAAACTGGTGCTCTGGGCTCTAAGGACTGTGCTGCTATCTGCTTTCTTCCTTAGTCCACTGGGTCCAGGGCTTTCCATGTCTCATAGGACATTAATGCAAATTCTTATAATTTCCTTCTTCATCTAAAAGAGACTCTGGTGCAGTTCCCTAAGAGTCACTGATGAAGCTGACGTGAAAAATTCCATAATTGGTTGCCAATATCCAATTACTCCCGGGTAATGTGAAAGTGATGGGAAGTCAAAAGGATCCAGCCCAGGAGCAGTCAGTGCAAAGGGGGAAGCTGGAGGCTTGGCTCAACCTTGATACATGGTCACATACACAGCCGGAGAGCATGACTAGGGGTGGGCCATGAAGAAGCCCCATCCTCAGCCAAGAGTCCCCCAGGCTGTTCCTCCTTCACCAATGCATTTCCTTAGAGCCCGCAAGCTGCTCAGCGTCAGCCAGAGGCCCTGGGAAAACAGACCTGACAAAGGCCAAGAGGTACAGGCGCTGCCAGGGGCTTTCCACAGCCAGCAGGCCCCCTCCACCAGCAAGCTGTGATACCTCTCTAGCTTCTATGCCGCAGGCCTGTCAGGGATGTTTACTGGTTGTGCATAAATAGCAGACTGCACTGAACTGGGGTGACAGAATGACAGCCAAGGGGTGCTGTCTCATCTGACTAGCTCTTAAGAGGAATCCACAGGAACCCAGGCAGGGACAATGACCACTAAAAAGGAAGGAGACTGCCTGCAGATGCTGCTCCATCAACAGCTATGGAAGGGCTAGTGGTCCAAGCCTAAAATCCCCATGCTCGGAATAATCATGAGTTCGAAACTAGCCTGGGTTAGATAGACAGACCCTGTCACAATAGAAAGCAACAAATATTAAATATCAAGAGAAGCAACTAACTATAAACAGTCACCTGTACCAGCCCCAAAGACTGACCTGACTTTAGAAACTGCCCGTGAGGGTGGTCACTCCGGTGTGGAGGAGGTGAGGGGCCAGTACTGGGATACCCACCTCTGGGTCAGGGGTGAGGTCAGGGGCACAGCGAGGAAGATGAGCCTTCTGCTGTTCTGCACTGTATCATGTCTACAAATAAATGGAATAATTCAGTTTCCAGGACGCGTAACCTTTTCACTTGGCATAAATTGTGATCACCCAAATAAATACAGGCAAATCACATTAAAAACATATATATACGAAGCTCATTTATTCAAGACATTTTCCAACTTTGAAAAATACCTGTGTCTTCCCAAGAGGAGTGTGGGACAGGGTGGGGGAAGCTCAGTTCAGAACTGTGCACATTTATTTCTGCCTCTGTTAGATACAGACCGGGCTGCTGTTATTCTTAATAGGCCTAATGACCTCAGGGTTGCACCTCAGATGGGTCAAAGGTCAAACAGACCTTTCTCTCTCTCTCTCTTTCTCTCTCTCTCTCTCTCTCTCTCTCTCTCAAAAAAAAGTCTGAGATTAAACATACCTCTCTCTCTCTCTCTCTCTCTCTCTCTCTCTCTCTCTCTCTCTCTCTCTCTCTCTCTCTCTCTCTCTTCTGAATTGGCAGAGAGAGGGTGAGATGTATGAGCAGGTCACCATTTAGTGCCAGTAATAAATAGTCAATTGCAAATTATGTCTTATCAAGTTAAGAGTCCAATGGAAGGGGGTCGTGGCTGAATATTTTATCAAAGCCATTCGACAAAAAAAGAAAGGATTAGAAGGCTTTAAGGGAGGCTTGGAGAGAATCCTAAAGATCCACACCCCTTAAGCAGCATTTGGAACTCACTCACGCCATGTAGAAAAAGCCAAGGGTTGGGGATGCATCTTAGTGAGAGAGCACTTGCCTGTAATGTGCAAGGCCCTGGGTTCCATCCCCAGCACTGAAGGCAAAAGAATCAAGATCTGGATAAGGCAGAGTCCTGAGCACATGGCTTCTAGAAGGGTCTTCTCTGGAAGGCTGACATCACTCTGGTCCCCAAGTTCCAGCCAGGGTTCCATCTCTCCTGGGATCTGATTGACAGAGATGCCGATGCTCCTGAGGCCATGAGCCATCTCTGTCTTTTGTGCACTCTGTCTCTGCTGAGAGTGTGGCCTCCCATTCATCACAGCCTCCTCCAGGGTTACGGAGAGGTCAGGCCTCACCAGAGTGCCACAAGGAAAGCCAGGCTAAGTTCCTCAGCTTGGGAAGGGACTTAGAGGGGGATATACTCTTCAAGAGGGAACGCTTCCCCCTCAGTAGCTCTCTACAGATGCTGTTAGAGGCAGGGCTCAGACACTTCTGCCAACAGACCAGGAATACTGTTGCAAAATACCATTCAGTGATGTGGAGCAGCGCTCCTGGAGTCACATTTCATGGTGTAGGGAGGTTGAAATGCCAGGTGAGACCAGCTTCCACCCCATTGCCTGGCTCACGGCTGTCTGAATACTCATGACCATAACAGAGACAGGAACTGTTGTTCCCCCAGGCATTGTGTTTGAGTACCTGGAGCAGGTAGCACATAACAATTTACACAGAGGTTTAACTTAAGCTAAACCTGGATGATCACAATTTGCCAGAGAGGAGGAGCTCGAAGCCCATCCTCTCCTCATAGGTAACGTGGTAAAGCTCAGGAGCAGCAGCCTAAGGTTACATGGTAATGGAGATGGCTCAGGGCAGTACAGGACATACCTAAAAGATTCATAGGCATCATGAGGATTTGGAATGTTTCCCTAGAAAGGTCATAAGAGGACCTCAGTTGTAGACAGATGTAGGTGGTCATGGCACAGGTTTCTGCTGGTCATCTTTGGAGTTCCAGTGCTCTGCATCATGTCTGCAGGAGGGATGAGCTCAAGGAGATGCAGGCCTGTGGTCACCCTGTGATGTGGGTAAAAACTACTTGGTGGGTAGACTATACATCAGCTTGCCTCAGGAATGGGAGCTGTGGAGAGTATTATAATCTCTGGCTCAGAGCGGAAGACAGAGGATCAAATCTCAGCTTTAACTCACCAAGGATGAATGCTCCTCTTCGGATTTCCTAACCCAGTACAGCACTCGGGGAGCTTGTACCTCATACCCAGAGCTCTCTAATTCATGGGGTAGCTGGAAGAGGCAACTAGGAAATGTTCGTTAAACTCAGCAAGGAACATCCCGACTCGGGCGTTGTGAGACTATTTCCGGCTATCTCGTGACTCTCGTGACTGCAGAAAACAGTAGCTTTCTGGGAAGACGAGTGACGTCAAAGTCCCCGGGGTCTTCCTCCACAACTGCATCTGCTCTCTGCAAACCTGGAGACCGTTCCCTGCCGAGGGGACATACAAACGTGGCAGCAAATCAAACCTGAGAATTTCCTTCCCAAGGTACTCCCTGGTGGGATGGGCTGGCCTGCCTGTCCTCTGGTCTTGGCAACGGGCATCTGTAAAAACCAATAAGCAATCGTGGTGAGAGTCTTATTTGGCTGAGATGACCCTTCCCGGGAGCGCCTACCTTCATCTCATGGTCCCTGCTGAACACATTGGCCTGCCTGGAGCCCGTGGTCTAGAGAAACATCTTTACCTCTGGGCTTTAATTATGCTTGATTTTAGCTTCTTCTGAATGATCATTTGTCTTCCTCTAAGCCCCATTTTTTCCCAGAGCATTTTCTTGATGTTATTAGAACTGTCTATAAAATATGAATCCCAATTCCATGATAGTCATAAAAGCTATAAAATTCTATGCCTGCCATGAAAATATTACATGATTTATTTTTGTATGAAGTACATATTAAATCTCAGTAGTGGAATAGGACTTTGGCTCTTCAACATCTCAAACTTTTAATAACGTACACTTTGCCTTAAATTGCTATTATTTTAAGTTTCCTTTCTTCATTTTATAATAGCTCTTCATTTCAACATAGAATCAGAAAATAGTCTCGGTCTTATTCGTAGATTAAAGCTAATGTTCACTGTTGCTTGAATTCTTTTCTCCCTTTTTATGGTGTTTGTTTTTGTTTTATATGTGACATGATTTGTGCCATTGAATTGTTTTATTTTATTTCAAGTGCCTTTGGAACAATACCAGGTGATTAACCAAATCCCCCAACAGGGAGTGTGGTATCACCCTTGCCAGGGTCAAGGGATGGGTCTACATCAATTCACATGCGTAAATGTGAGGCTGGAAAAGGGCTGGAGAAGGAGAGGACTCTACGGAACATGGAATGGAGAAGCAGAGAGAACACTGAGAACAAGTCTCCTTTCTCAAGGCCATCCGCGAATCCACAAGGATTTGCCGAGTCTCCAGTGTCTGGCAAGAAGCTGGTCACTTGTGCGGGTCACCTAAAGTAAAATGGGTTCCCTTCAAGAAATGGGGTTAGCATACACACCAAGTCATCGGAGAATAGGGCTAAGCTGTGCTATCCTCCATGTCTGTGTGTGGTGACTGTAGTGGGACTGGAGAACTGAATCTGATCTGTTGCGAAAGGTGGGGTTTGGGAGGGCTCTGTAAAATGGGAATTTCGAGAAACAGGAGAAATGCGACCACTTCTGGCACAGGACCCTGGGATGCTAAATGGCACATGGAAGTCCTGTCCAAGAGGCCCAGACCCCGGAAGAACCAATCCCTCACCCAAACCCCTCAACTTCACACGTGCCAGTTTTTCTGCCCAAAGTCCCACAACACACTTCAAACAAATCAAGGGTGGAACGAAGATTGGTTTTCAGCCTGGAGGATGTGTGTGACATTTGGAATGAGTTGAAACTGATCTAAGGGATTTTCATTTCAAAAGCTATCTGGTAGGATGTGTCGATGGGTGTTTCGCACACCTCATCACAGTTCAAAGACTTGAAACCGTGAGAATGGTACGTCCAAGGTGGAGAGCAGATGTGTGCAGCTGCAGCAGGAGGAAGGGCCCAGCCCCTCAGACCTGCCTACTCTCCATCTGACATAGTGTGGAGTCAGAGGCACGTGTCTGATCCAGGCAGGCTTTTGGTCTGCCATATCTTGGAATTGCTACAAATAAGTAGAATGTTTGTGTGTGTGACATATTTCCAGGGCCTATTCTCTCCCATCCCCAATTGTTCTGAAGGCACCCTCAGGCCATGGAGTTATTCACCCGAAAGTCACTTGATAGTCCAACAATGAGTGATGAGACATTGCCCAGTCTTTCTCTCCTCCTGTCCCCACAGCACCTATGCATGTGTCAGTCAGTCACGGGTCCATGTAAACCTGAACTTGGAGCGAAAGTTCCTATATGTGAATGGAAACCCAGGAGACAGAAGTCCAGGCAAAGAGAACTAGTACAAAGCCGACCAGAGGACGCATCCTGGATGCCTCTGAGTATAGCTTATTGCTCTGTCTTACAGGGCTGTTACCTGAGGAATATTTAAAACCCCACCTCAAGGTGGTCCATCACAGCAAGAGGACAAGCACTACAAAGCAGAAGAAATGAAGTGAGTGGTCAGGTATATGTCTCAAGGGATGTGGAATCTTTCACCCTGCAGGCTGTGCACACTGAGTCTCCAGGCATTTTACAGGTTATAATCCACAGAGAATCTTGGGAGGGGAGATGGTGATGGTGGAGACGGCAAGCTGAGACCCCAGAAGAGCGGGTCACTGAAGCAAGAGTCAACTATGCAGACTGCAGAAAGTGCATATTTGAAATCACCTTTGGGTCCTGGAAGACCCTACTCCCTACCCAGCCCAGATTTCATAACCCTGAGCACATCTCAACTTCTTCCTAGAGATCCCACCAACTTGTAGCTCCTAGTGAAAACCTTTCCTTTCCCACAGGCAGTCTACCTTGCAGGCTTGCTTGGGTGAAGTATCTGGGAACATCTCTCAAAACATCCAGTTCTTGGGGCTGGAGAGATGGCTCAGCGGTTAAGAATATTTGCTGTTCTTCCAGAGACCTGGGGTTCGATTCCCAGTATCCACACGGTGGCTAACAACCGTCCATAACTCCAGTTCCAGGGGATCTGGCACCCACTTCTGGCCTCTGCTGGGCATTGGATGCATAGTGCACTTACATACAGGCAGGCGAACACACACATATAAAATAAAAATAATAAATAACGAACCACCCAGGCTCTGCATCTAACCAACCCAGGATCTGCAGAAAACAAATCTCCAGAACACTGGCTGCCCTGCTGGTGGCCTCTTTAAGGAATGCAAAGGAATCCTATCTCTCAGCCACAATACACAGGAAACATCCACCAAATCAATCCTACAGATTGGACAAATAATCCTGTTAATCTCAGAAAATTGCCAGATGTGCTGGCACATGCCTGTACTCCTAGCTCGAGAAAGACTAAGGCAGAAGAATATCAGGTTCAAGGTCAGCCTGAACTACATAGGGGGACCCCTATCTTAAAATATATCAAAGAACAGCAAGTTTCTGCTTGTGCTTTTGAACGTGAGAACCCACTGGGCTTGGGGAGGATCTTTGCAAGACTGAGTCATCTCACTGCTCCAATTAAAAATAATAAAATCAGTATGACAATTAAAAGAGCTAAAACTGTTTGACAGGAAGCAGAGCCTGACATTGGAAATAGACAGCTTTCTAATGTGGCATTTTCACCAAGAAGTGTTTCCTGCAGTTGAGAGGACAAAGGGGCAGGAGACACCTGGGAAAATATTAAGAGTTTTGTGCGCAAAAATCAATCAAGAAAGATACACAAACCTGATTAGAGGGAAAGAAAAAAATGCATGCTGTAATATATAGGCAAGCCTGTGAACGAGTGACTGGTTCCTATAAGATTAAAGAAAATAACCCGAGGTGAGAGCCTCCCTCCTTTCCATTCTTCTGCCTTCTTCCCTCTGGCTTGCAGCAATTTGCTGAGAAAGAGTGTCTTTGCTAAATGATGTCGCTCTGCCATGGGTCCTGCAGCCTTCACCTCCGAAGCTAACAGCCCCATGGGAGAATGGGTAAGATTGCAGCCTTGGTTTGTAGGACACCACACATGGGGCTTAAGCTGCAGCCAGCACCTGCTCCAACAGTTTGAAAGTGTGCTGGTTCTCCTATGGTAAGTCTTGGTAAAAATAAAGATGCCTGGGCTCCTTTGAGACTCTCTTCTACAGAATAAATCTTTTGGTCCAAGTGGGGCTAGGGAATATGTAGGTCAAATTGTGGTCATGTCTTGCCTGTGTTTTGGTCCATGATGATGAATGTGATATGTGATAAAAGACACTCGTGATCCCTACGATTACAATGTATCTGAAAAGTTCCTATCTCCTAGTATAGCAGCAGTCCTGGTGTCAGTAATGCACGTGTTTGTGATGACAGTGGTGTCCACAAACAATTATGTTCAGTATACAATACCTGATAAGGTGACAAATGGCTAGATTATGTCTTGACTGTACTTTATTTCATTATTTTGGAGTGTCACCCTTCTACTTATACAAGTATGTTTCCTGTGAAACAGTCTGCCATGCTATTGGCAGCACATCCCCAGCACCTTGTGTTCACCTAGTCTCTTAACTGCATCCAAAGGCCACGTCCAGCAATTGACCTGTTCCATCTGGGAGTTTGTAAGGACACTCTGATGTTCACACAGCAGCAAGCTTGCCTAATAACGAATTCCTCAGAAAGTAGCTCCATCATTGATTGAGGCGTGACTGTAACTCATTGCTTAACTTTGAAGTTCTCTATCGGAAGAGGACTGTAAATAGCCTGCCAGACCAACAAGAAAGCACAGGGTGGAAGCTTGCAGGAACTCTCTAGCCTGAAATGCAGGATGTGAGGAGATACAGCATCCCCTGGCTCCAGGCCTCCCCTCCAGGGTGAGCCGAGTTGGGGAAATCCTGTACTGTTAAAATGGTGTCTGCCTTTATAAGAACCACCTGCTTCTGGATTCCAAGCGGCTCAGTTACATGGCGTAAGCAGGTGTGCGCCCCTGCCGACTTGCCCTGCTCTTTCCAGCTGCTGAGGGCGCCCCCCCCCCCCGACACACACACACTCAGCTCTAACTTTCACAGTCCCCTGGTTCTTTTGCTCCATGGTCTTTTACTTTGATATCGAAATTCAAGGAACAATAGTGAACAGATGTGAGACATTAACAAAAGCTGTCGACAATGATTTCTGCCTTTCTTCAACCAAAAAGTAAAAACAAAACAACAAAAAAACCCCAAGACCGTCCCACCCGCCTTCATTTCCTTCTTATAGTTATTATTATACAAATAAGTCGTGCTGCTGCTTGGTTTTGATAACCTGTTTAGAATTTCTCTAAGCTTGTGCAAGCTGTCCCGCATGAATATCCCCAGTACCAGGGACCTGGTGACTCATTACCATGTTGGGAAAGTGATGATCCTCCCCAGCACCAGTTTCATTGACTAGTGCCACAGGATGTCAAAATCAACGTAAGTGTCCGACAGTTGACTCTCCAAATACGTCAAATTAAATCCACATGAAAAGATTTTCTCACATTCCTCATAACAAGATTTTGCATTTGTGTATATTTTAAAGATGAATAAAGATTGCATATACATCTTCTGGTTTATTATCTAGTATTCGTTATGAGAAGAGCTTTTTTTTTTTAACTAATCACAACTCATTAAAATCACATATGATTCATGAGAACCTACCTCTAAAGATTCATTGAATTAGCAAGAAAGAATAAAAAGTGCTTTTTTTTTTTTTTTAATGCAACTTCATTTCAAGCATTCTCTTTGGAGACAGAGGAATATGTGTGATAAAATACCTTGGCAGAGAAAATTTACTATGAAAAGAAAGGAAGAAAAAAGGGAGAAAGGAAGGAAGGAAGGAGAGAGGGAGGAAGAGGGAAGGAGGGAGGGAGGGAGAAAGTGCAAAAAGACACAAAGAGACATTTCAACAAAAAATAAGCAAACAAGCACAAGAGATAATACAGCACCAAAGAAGCACAGGAAAGATGTGCTTTCAGAACTAGGTAGGAGGGCAGTGCCCCAGGGACTCCAGATGCAGCTGACACTGGATTCTAGGCCTGGGCTCTTCCTGAAGCCTGGAGGGACATGAGCCACAGCTTCAGACACTCTCTCTCTCTCCTCTCATCTCTCTCTCTCATTTTTAATCAGGAGCCCCTTTATCCCCAGCCTTGGATTGTATCCTGGGTACCTTTGTTAGCTGCGTGGAGCAGCTCTCCCTGCCCCTCGCGTTCCAGCCAGAACTGACATTCCGATCATCGTCAGATGCACAAAGAGGCAACACTACCACATTTGTAAGGCTCGTGAATGTCACTCTGCGCTCAGCGGCCGTCGGAAAGGGGTTATGAATACTCCGTTTGCTGACTGCGATGATTCCGGCATTAGCGATGTGGCGTTTCCCACATGTTTAGCCTGAAAGAAGACATTTGTTTGGACTCTGTGCTTCTGTGTACTTTTTTTAATGCAATAAAATTGACAGATGACTCCTTTTTGCAACAGGTTTGGGGAAGAAAATGTTGTGAATTCTCTCCCCTCCCCTTCCTGCCTTGATGGCTGTTTAGACAGCAGTCTTAAAAAAAATCACTAGTCACTAAAATCCCTCATGCCCGTTTCATATTGTGTTGATTCATATTAAATTCATGACAACAAAAAAAGCAACTTGAGGCACTTTTAGAAATGACCGCTCTTTAGGGTGCCTCTCCTTCCTCCGGGCTCGGTGGGCCCAGCGCCCATAAAGCTGCCTGCTGTCTTGTGTCATGAAAAGAAACAGCTTTGCCTGGGAATGCCATTACTGTGTAATGAGGCGTGCGGCAAAATATACCTTCAGCAGCCACTTGATGAAGGCTTGCTGACACACCAGCCCAGACAGAAATGTTTTTTGTATGTTCTTCCTTATTTTGTCCATCAATCACATCATTAGTCAACGCAGACATGCCTGTCAGCCAGACCCAGATGCGGAGTGGCAGGCGATCAGCGGACAGGTGTTCCGGCTTCCCCACCAAAAAACAAGATCCTGAAGTGAAAAGGGAGCCAAGACCTTGTTTCAAGAGCTGAAATGTCAGTGAGAGAGAAAAGACACCGAGGAGAGGCGTTCAAGAGCCCACTTGGAGCAAACTGACCAGAGGGGCTCCCCAGGCATGCCCAACTGAGCCGGACCCAGGACTTGGTTCCGGAGAGATTGGAGAGATCAAGGGGAGAAAAAAAATCTCGTTCATTTCTTGTGGTCAGTGAGGTATTCAAATACAACATTCAAAAACAATAAATAAAGGAAACTTCCTGTGTGACCCTCTTCAATATCTCAAATGCATAAAATTAAATTGGATAGTTCAGATGCCTGGGGCCACCCAAGCCTATCTGAGCTATCTACCTGACACTGGCTGGGAAATTGAGGGCTCCAAACTGCTAGCATCTGCAGCACCATCTCTCATTTTGAGTGGAATAAGACCCCCTTCTGATAAGAGCCACCCCCTCCTCTCCAGAGCATCCCACAATTTATCCCTTTCTGCCATGCATTCTCTTTGGAACGTGACGGGTTAAAGGAATCTAGCATATGGAGTCATCGTCGATGGTTAATTTCTAGCCTTTCAAGCAAGCCCCAAAATGAGTTTATGTAATGAGCTCATTGCTTGGCTACCCCTGGTTACCAAGAAGGACTATCTCACCAAGCTCCCTAACCTCACTTCTGGCCATTTCAACCCCAGTGTCCAAAGGGAAGTCTCCCTGAGGGACCAGCTCAGCTGAGGTATGAGCAGTCAGCATGCTATTTTGTTTTGCTGTCCATCTTTAAAATAGACTTCATATTTTAGAATAACTTTAGCAATACTGCCACACTGAGAAGGTGGTATGGAACCCCGTGTCAAGCTTTCCCTCATAGTAAGATCTTAAATTAGAGAGAAACTCTGTTGTAATTATTGCGCCCAGGAGGCCTGTCACCACTCACTAAACTAAACCTTGTGTTCATACTGTTGGTTTTGACCTAATATCTTCTTCCTCTGCAAGACCCATGGGGCATACCTTGCAATGAATCGTCATTCTTAGCTGCAGTGGTTTCCCAGACTATTTTTGTTGTTGACCTAGCAGCTTTGAGGAGTATCTAAATATACCATTTTTAATAAATCTTTTTTTTAAAAAAAGACTACGTATACATATATATGTGAATACAAGATCTTTTACACTTCAATAAAGATAGTGTTAAAAAAAAAAAAAGAGGCAGGAGGGGACCCTTAAGAGGGAAAGGGAGAGCAGGAATTAGGACCATGGAAAGGTCAGGAGCCTCCACGCAGCACCAGGGAGAAGATCCGACACTCTGATCTTTCCCAGAGTTGACCTTTCCAAAGATGCTGAGCAGGAAGGGGGCGATGCCTGATACAAGATTCAAACCCACACTTCCACCTTTAACTGAGAATTAAATCTGCAGATATTTCCTCTGGGGTTTCCACAAGGAAAGCAAGCGCATCATTAATCTAAGCAGTCATTAGATGCCACCACGGCCTGACTCCATTTATCTGGGCCAGTGCTGAAGTTGAAAAAGGGTTTTGGAGATACCAGCTGGGGTGGCATGAAGCACCGGGGCTGGGATCTCATGAGGGTCAGGTCTGTGGCTCATCTGGAGGCATGAGTGCCCAGCCTCCAAGATGGAGACAGGTGTGGGGTACGAACCCATCTTTCTGAGGATGCCTCTGAGGGTCTGTTCTCCCTGTATTGCCTTTATCTCTCTCCTTTTGTCTTTTCCACAAAGCCCAAAGAGGTCCAGGAACAAGAAAGGGGTTGGAAATATGTGGTCACTTTTGATGATTAAGAAAAGCCGTTTGCTTCTTATCCTATCTCAAAATTCTATCTGAGAAAAACATAGTGGCTCTCAAAAAAATTCTAATTAGCGCAGCCCCCAAACACACAGCAGCTTGGTACCTGGAGCCTGAATGTGATGTGTGATGCTGTTAAATTCCACTTTTCCTTCCATCGTTTCGAGGACCCCAAGTTTTCCAGCTCATACACATGCTTTATGAGCCTGCCTTTCAGCCAGAAGGTCTGCAGAAAGTAAAATAAATGAATCCAACGCTATTCATTTCGCATCATCTGACATTTATTCTTAGAAAAGACAAGTGGCAATTTGAGAGCTAAAATCACACTGTAGAAATTTTGAAGCTTGATGCACAGTATATATCAATCAATCAATCAATCAGTCAGTCAGTCAGTCAGTCAGTCAGTCAGTCAATCTTATACAGCACTCACTAGGTATGAAGCTAAGTAGAAAGACAGCTCCTTCACCTCAAAGCATTTTAATGGTTGGAAAATCAGGACCACGTTCTTTCTCCTGGGAGTGTAGATTAGGTAGCAAGACTAGGAGAACCTGTGACTCACTGAAGATCAATCCAGGGTGGTTATCTATCCATCTATCTATCTATCTATCTATCTATCTATCTATCTATCATCTATCTATCTATCTATCTATCTATCATCTATCTATCTATCTATCATCTATCACCTATATACATCTTTTTTTGACATTACAAAATTTCTTTATGTAAACATAATGGAAGCAGGCCACAAATCTGATCAGAAATCACTTAGTTAAACCAAAACAGTGATGCCAGAATTAATGTACCAGTGGCCTGTGTTGCCTGGCAGGTCAATATTGTAGGATGCAGGGTCCAGTACTTGGTAAGATCATTGATATCTTTTTAAAAATAATTTATTGAGAATTCCATACATGCATAATAAGGTGTTTTGATCAAACCCATGCCAACTGCCCCTCCTCTAACTCCTCCCGTATCTCCCCATCACTTTTTTCTGATAACTTCATGTACTTTTTCTTCTTTTTTTTTTAATGAGGTTTTTGGCTACTCTAACGTTCCCCCCTCTGAAGAGGTAACCCTAACATCTTTTAGGGATTAGATAAGAGCTCCCAAATACTTTCAAAATTTTTGAACTTTGGTTTCAAAATTTTTGACCTTTGGAACAGAGTATGTTGCTAAGAGGCCCAAGGACATTTTGACTTTTAGCCAAGAAACTGGCTACTTTTCTTTGGGGTCTTTTTACCCTAACTGCCTAACCAATTCCTACCTCCTATTCTCATCACATCATCCTCTGCAGAGGTTACCCACCTTGTGGATAGGGAATCAGGATGCGGACCGCTCTGGGTTCTTTCATGCTGAACAGGGACTCAGGGTGAGGCAACTGGGGTACCCCATCAGTGGGTCTATCTAAAAGACTCCCAAATTGCATAACTCTTATCTGTAGGGGGAAAAGAAAGTCCTTGACTGGTGAATAGGGGATGCGAAGGAGAAGTAAAGCAAGAGTAATTAGCATTGCAAGTTTTAGACAGGGAACTAGAAAAAAGAACAGGGCAAATTTCAAATGTTCGTATGAGAATCCATTGGAATTTCTTGACAAGGGCTTCCAAAAGCATCCCTCTATTGGGTTCCTCCTTTTTCTTTTGTCTGCCAAGGCTGGACTTGAGAGTGATGGACTGAGGATTTGCTTTCAGGCACTTTGATAGCTGTTGGAGTGGTTAGAATTAGTGTCAGTTCCCTCTCAAAGGCTTCTAGATAGGGGGAGAAAACAAATTTATCCATCATTTTAGAACAATAGCTGGTTGTCTCCCTTAGTTACAGGTGGGCACTACAGTATTGCAGACCAAGATTTGAAGTCTTACATCTGAGCAGCACTTTCTGATTAGGAACAAAATCATCAATGAGAAATAATTGTCTTAATACTGTTTTATATGGACTTAAGCCTTAATGTTACAGAGTTACAGATGGTTGTTAACTGCCATGTGGGTGCTGGGAACTGAATACAGGTCCTCCACAAGAGCAGCCAGTGCCCTTAACTACTGAGTCATCTCTCCAGCCCCCAGGATGGCTTTTTTTAGAAATTTGAAAATAGAACACAGAATACTTTGGCCAAGCCTCTGTGGTTTGTGGTTTAGAAATAAAAATACTCA
The DNA here is from genome assembly GCF_000622305.1 of Nannospalax galili. NCBI lineage: Eukaryota > Metazoa > Chordata > Mammalia > Rodentia > Spalacidae > Nannospalax > Nannospalax galili. The sequence continues at coordinate 371,776 of NW_008329696.1, forward strand.
TTTTTAACAGAATAGTACATGGGTAATACTATGAGAAAACTGTTCTAAAGAATGATTTTTTGTTGTTGTTATGTTTGTGGGGAGATGATCAGTTGTTGAGTTTGGATCTGGTTTTAACTGTGTTCCTTCAGGGGGTTGAGGAGGTGAACTTAGCAGGTAAAGGCATTTGTTATGCAAATGTAAAGATCTGAGTTCAAATCCCAGAGCCCACATAAAAAGCCAAGCATGGTCACTTGTGTGTTTGAAACTCCAATGGTATGTCAGGGGCAGAAACAAGAGATCTCTAGGGCTTGCTGATGGCTAGCCTAGCTCCAGATTCAGTGCGAGATACTTTCTCAAGAGAGTAAGGCAGAGTGATAGAGCAGGATTCCAGACATCGTTCCATGGTATGTGCACATCTACCATACACGTCAATAAGTAAATACAAACTTTAGTGTGTCACCACCCCCTGAAACTTCATGTACTGGAAGCTTAGTCTCCAGTGTGAGGAAGTTAAAAGACGGTGGGACTTGTAAAAGGTATGGCCTACTTGGAGATTGCAGGTCACTGAGGACTCTGCCCTTGGACGGTATCAAGGTAATGGGGAGGCGAAGGAACGATGCCTCGGCAGGTAAAAGCTCTCGCTGTCAAGTCCTGTGACCTGAATTCAATCCCAAGGACGCCCATGGTGGAAGGAGAAAACTGACTCCTGAAAGTTGTCCTCTGACTTCCACAGGTGCATGATGCCAAGCCCCCCCAACACACACAAAGTCATAAAATAAATGAATCAATCAATCAATGTAGTAAGATTTTAAATATAAGATAATGTGTTAGTTACTTTTTTGTCACTGTGATAAAAAAATTAAAAAATAAAAAAAAAAAACACAACCAAAGCGGCTTATAGAAGGAAGAGTTTATTTGGCCTTATGGTAACAGAGGCATGGGAGTCCATCGTGGCAGGAAAGGCAGCTGGACAAGAAAGCTGAGGTCTCCCATCTTCAAGGAGGCACAGGAAGCAGAGAGAGGTGGGGGATGGGGCAAGGCTATGAACTCTCAAAGCCCACCCCAGTGACAGGCTTCCTCCAGCATGGCCACACCTCCTAGGGGTTCCATGACCTTCCCCAAACAGTGCCATCAACTGACCAAGTGTTCAAATACTGGAGCCTATGGGGGAACATTCTCATCCAAACTACCACAGATAGTCATGAAAGTCCACCTCTTACTGGCTTGCTTTCTCTCCATGTAATCTCTCCACAAAGTGATTAGCTTCCTCTGCCAAGTGTTTCTGCCATTATGGACTGGGTCACCACAGACCCCAAGCAACAGACTAGCCAACCATGTGCTGAAATGAGCGAGCTGAAATCAGTCTTCCTTCCTAAGAGGTTGTTTATCCTAGGCATCTTTGTCACAGTGATGGAAACCCAACTGACACGGTTGCTGAGTTCAGAAATAAGATCTGATTCATTCTCCTGACCGTGCTCGTTGTTACATTTAACTGTCAAGGTTGCTGAGGTCCCAAAAAATAAAGACACCAATGCATTCAAAAGTTCTGTGATTACCCAGCATCAGGTGTCAAGACCAGGACACAATTTGGTGTTCCTACTAAAAGGAAGGATGATGTTTAGAGCTCACAGGAAGTGAAACCCTCTGTAATCAATGCTTAGGGGCCTTCAAACTCCTGCTCTGTGGAATAGCCGTACTCTAGCCCTTTTGTTTGACTCTAGGTGCAGAGACTAGCCAGTACCATTCAGCTGTATGGATCAACCTGCTCAGCAGGAGGCCTTACAAAGGGTCTAATTGAAATAAGAGGCTCCTCTGGGGTGTAACTCCAAATGCTGCATTTGATTTCTCCATGTCTACAAAGCCTCTCCCAGCTAGCCTTGGTGATAAGCACAGACACTTCATCCCCCCGTAGCTCAGTAACGTTTCTGTTGCTGTGATAAAACACCATGAGCAAAGGTTACGCATATGAATTCACAGCAATGCTGACGGCATGCACAAGTCCTATTTAAGCTCAAGCTAGACAAAATCCAGGCATAGAAGGGGAGAAGTAGGTAAGAAAGCCCAACCCTATCTGAGGAGCTATTGGAAACCAATGGCTGCTGGGAAAGGGAGATACAGCCTCCTTCAATTAAGGGTGAGACTCAATGGGTTGACCAGGCTCCAGTAGCTGAACCCACACTGAAGGCACTTAGGGACACTAACCTGACTCTATAGGCCTTAGTACACACACACACGCACACACACACACACACACACACACGTGTGTGTATATATACATATATATATTAGAGTACAGGAAATTTGGTGGAAGATTATTGGTGGGGGTGTGCACACAGGAGGGGATCTAAATATGATCAAAATATACTATATGACATTCACAAAAATGCAATTGAAAAGTGGGGGAAAAAACTTCATCAAGATCAACTTATGGAATAGTTTATTTTGGTTTGCAATGCCAGAGGGATAAGAGTCCATTATGGAGGGAAAGCAGAGCAACAGAGGGTGGGGCAGAGCACCAGGAACAGGGAGCTGTGAGCTCACACTTTAACTGTAAACAGGAAGCAGAGAGAGCACACTGGAAGTGGGCTATGAATTCTCAAAGCCCTCCCCTAGTGATTACTTCCTCTAGCAAGTCTACCCTTCCTAAAAATTCCCAAGCAGCACCACCAACTGGGGACAAATTGTTCAAATACTTGAGCCTATGGGGGTCATTTCTCATTCAAACCCCCACACCACCCCCAGAAACTTCTACCTATCCTGAGTTAACCGAAATGTTTTCTAGTAACATGCCTCCCTGTGTTTCCCAACATCCCATCTCCGAGGCTGAGCATGTGTGTGTTGTGAGCATGTTTGATGCTATGTGACTCTGCTAGGCTGCCTAAAACCCTGATGTCCCGTGGGGCTCAGGCCTTTCCTCTTTGACGCCTCCCACTGCAGCTAAGGATGCTAAGAGGTGGGCTGGGCAGGTGAGAATGTGCATATACCTTCTGCAATGAATGGTTAGGAGCCTTCCAATTCATGTGCTGAAATATTTGGTTAGCATCTGTTTAGGGAAGGAAGAAAGAAATAATATTTAGTAATCAAATTGAGTATCTTTTTTCTTGAAACTTTACATCAAGGCTATATTGTCACGAAATGATAAACAATTTAAATATCGCAGAAGTGTACAGAATGAGTCCACACATATACACCTAACCCTGTTTTCCCGCCTGTCTTTAGATGCGTAAATACCGCAAAAAGTTGTATATATACATATATATGTATGTAGATAGATCTTTTCATTGAATTTTATCTGCCCATTTCCATGTGTAGCGCATGAATGAGATTATATTACACATATTGTCCAGATTTTCTTCACTGAATTTGTTTCAAATATCTTTGAAAGCCAAGGTGTCTGATTCTTTTTACTGGCTTCTTAGTATTCCACAGTGTAGACATACCATGATTTATTAGACCATATGTAAGATTGGTGTACATGGGGTTGGATAGATAGCTCAGAGGTTAAGAACACATACTGCTCTTTCAGAGGAAACTGGAGTTCAGTTCCCACCATCCGCACATCTGGCACTGTTTTCTGGTCTCTTCAGGGACCCACACTTATGTGCACATACCCTAACATGGACACACACATACATAATTTACACACATATATGTGGACCACCTGCATTCCCTATTCCCTGAATGTCTGGAATCATTTTGTTTGACTATAGAGGTATTTTTACTTTTCTTGTTGATTCTCAGGGATGTCAAAACATTTTGTAGTAACTCTTTGTTGCATATATTACAAATATTTCTCCCAATCCGTCATTTGACTTTGTTCATGTAACTGTATATGAGCGAGTGCGCGTGCACGTGTGTGTGTGTGTGTGTGTGTGTGTGTGTGTAGCATGGATATATCATGACACGTGTGTGGCAGTCACAGTCAGTCAATTGCCTACTTCCATCATATGGGCCTTTAGGGACCAAATTCAAGACAGCAGATGTCTTTACCCACTGAGCCATCTTTCCAGTCCCACTTTTTAAAGCACAAAAAGATGTCAACCTATACTTCGGAGCCTCTGACATACTATCTCATTGAAGAATATGTTCTACATCCTAAGATTATTTTTCTCTTAGTGATTTTTGCCCACGTTTTAATAGATACCATTATATTATATTACGGGTTTCCAAATGAATAATGAACGACTTTCACCGCTGGCTGACAGGCTCATGCTCTGTCTATCCGCCAATCCCTCCAACCCTTTATCTTAAACTAAACTTTCAGTTACATGGTCATATCTCTTCCCTCTTTCATCTGTTCCATGAATTTCTTTCTTGGAACCCACAGTTTTAATTGCTATACCTTTAGATTAAATGTAGGAATTTCAAAGGGAAATTATTCCTCTACCCCCAATTTCCTTTCCCCTTACCCCCCAAAAAATTATCTTCAAGATTAACCTGAACTTTCTCTCCTGTGTGATTGTAGAGTTAGCTTTACAGATTTATTTTTAGGTGGATTTGTTGTTGTTGTTTGTTGCTTTTGACAGGGTCTCCCTAGCCCCAGTCCTTCCGGAAGTCACTATGTGAACCAGGATGGCCTTGATCTCACAGAGATTTGCCTGCCTCTGCCTTATAGATTTAGTTTTAAAAGATTCTTGTTGAGACTTGGTTTGAATTCTATCAGACACTCCTAACCCTCAGCCTTCCTAGCCTCCTGTATTCCAGACACTTAGATTATTATTATGGTTTGAGTGAGAATGTCCCCTTTAGGTTTACATATTTGAATACTTAGTCCTCAGTTGGTGGTGCTGTTTTGGGGAGCTTAGGAGGTATGGCGTTTTTGGCGGTGGGCTTTTGGAGTTCATAGCCTCTTCCTATTCCCAGTCGCTCTCACGGCCTGCTTGCTGTTGGAGATGTGAGTGCTCACCTCCCTCATGCAGCTCCCTCCTGCCATGGCTGCCATTATGGACTCTCCCTCTGGAACTGTAAGCCCAAATAAACTCTTCATTCTATAAGATGCCTAGGCCTGGTGTTGTATCACAACAGTTGTGACAACTAGCAACAGCTAAGTCATAGTTTGCTTCCTGCTGCAGGAGTCCCTAGCAAAGCTTAAATCTTGGGTGGGCAACTGAGGAGACTTGGCCTGTTTGCAGTGTTGAGTCTGCGGTCTCTAAGGAATTAATATGATCAGTTGTTTGTAAATGTTCACTAATGCAAGCCTTGTGTCTGTTCACTTACCCTCAGCACTAGATTCTTCTTATGCATGTTTTGCTGCTGTTAAAGAAAAATTTCCCCCAGTGTGTTTCTGACTTGTGACTGCTTAGCAATACCATTTTTGTATATTTGTTTCATATCTGACTATCTTCAAACAGACTTGCGTGTTTTGGATTTGCTAAGTATACAAACATATCACCTGCAAATCGTGGAGCTTTTGTTTTTCTGTCACAGCATTCATCTATCCAGTATTGTTTCTGAATAGATCTCAAAGAACAGCTAGTTCCTGATTTTAAATAAGACAGAGCACCCCCTCTTATCTGTGCCTCCACACCTGTGCTCATGCTAAATTTGCTCAATCGCAGTCCCAAAAGATCAAATGGAAAATTTCAGAAATCAGAGATTCATAAGTTTTAAATGAATGGACAGTACTCCTGCAGTATATCCACCAGGGCTCCCTGAACTGTGTCACAAATCAGCTGTCAGGCCAGTGCATTGGGAACCCAGTGCCTGGGCTGAATTCACCCTGATTTTTACTTTATAGTAATCCCAAATGCCGGCAATTTGGCTATGCCAAGGAAAAGCCATAGAGTGCCTCCTCCAAAGAAAAGGTGAAAATTCCTGATTTAATAAGAAAAGAAAAGTATGCTGAGATTGTTGAGATCTACAGCACGAAAACACACTTTTAGACTTTTTTTTGTTACTTTTAATTGTGTGTGCATGTGTGTGTGTGTGTGTGTGTGTGTGTGTGTGTGTACATGTACACATACAAATGCATGTGCCCATGGAGGCCAGAAGAATGCATCAAATCCCTCAGAGTTACAGAGGGTGTTAGCTACCAGACATGGGTGTTAAGAACTGAACTCAGGTCCTCTGGAAGAGTAGCGTGTGCTCTTAACTGCCGAACCATCTCTCCTGTTCCACAAGAAAATATTTTGAAAGAGAAATCATATTCAGATGTCTTCTTTTATTTGATTTTTAGTTGCTAACTCTCCTTATTATGCCTAACCAGTAAAAGTAGGACATCCACTTGGGTCTTGGACTACAACACCAGTGGATAAGGAGAGATCATTCTATGCTTGTTTCCCACCATCGATCTTGATTTCTTTGTCTTTTTATTGGATTAAGAAGTTTTCTTCCTTTCTTAACTTAGTTGGATTTTAAAACTCATTAATGAGAGATTAGTTTTATTTAATTCCTATTTAATTTTTAATGGCATTTCTAGGATAATCTATGAAACTTATTAATTACAGTTATACATTTCTTCAGGTTTGGCAATCATTTCTTCCATAAGATAAGCTCAACAGTATTACAGTTTATTTAGGGATTTTTCTCTCTGTGTTTGGACATGGAATTTCTAATTTTTGTTACTCCTGTTTTCCTCTTCTTTTTACCAGAGGAAAATATTGCCATTATAGAATGAATTTGGAAGGTCTTTCTCTATTTGTTCCTAGGGCCTTGATTTTTCTTCTACTTCATTTTTAATAAAGTGTTTGGAAATAGGGTCTCCGGCTGCCCTGGAACTCACTACGTAGACCAGGCTGGCATCAATCTCACAGAGCTCTGCCTGCCTCTGCTCCCCAAGTTCTGGAATTAAAAGTGTGCACCACAATGCCTGGCCTAGATTTATATTTTTTAACCCTTGGTGAAACTTAGCAATTAATGGTCTCGAACTGATGACAATTTTAAGAAAAAAATTGTAAAGATTTGTTTATTTTTATTTATGTGTATGTGTGGTATAGGGTGTCTGTGCACATGATTGTAGGTGCTGAGACAGAGGCCAAAGATTGCATCAGATAACCTAGAGCTGGAGTCACAGGAGTTGAAAGCAGCCAAGTAGGTGTGGGGAACAGAATGTGAATCCTCTGCAAAAGCAGCAACCGCTCTTAACCTCTGGGTCATCCCTCCAGCCCCAGGAAAGATTTTTTTAATTAAAAATTTAAATTGGATTTTCACCCAAATTCCGGTCTCTTCAATTTTTCACCTGAATAAACCTTGGTGATTCATATTTACTAGAAAAATGTCTACTTTGGCAACAATTTAGAATATAATAATCCTTACTCAATCTTATAAACTCATTATCTGAAGTTAAATTCACTTCCACGTTTCTAATCCTTTTGATCTTTGCACATGATGCTTTAACTGACCATTCTAACCAGACTTTTCGCCTTTTCAAAGAACCAGATAAAAAAAACTATTTTCTCTTTTATTAATTTTGGATTTGTTGCTATCATAATTTTGTTCTGTTTTCTTTGACCTTATAAGATTGCCCTTTTTCTATCTTATTGAGAGGTTTGTAGGAATTTTCTTTGTAGTTTAAATATGATTAAATTTTAAATACCTCATATGTGTTAGATAATGGTGTGAGTTTCACACGCACACATATAATCAAGCTTATTCAAATTTGTTCAACATTGCTCAGTTTTAGTAAGTCTATTTATTATTCTTATTCTTGTTGTTGTCTTTTTGAGACAGGGTTTCTCTGTAGCACCAGCTGGCCTGGAACATACTATGTAAACCGGGCTGGACGATCTCACAGAGATCTGCCTGCTGAGCGCTAAGGATTAAAGGTGTGCGCCGCCCTGCTTAGCTTATTCAGTCTATTTTTAATTTGTGAAGTTCTGGGAACGTTCAGGTAAGTATCTCCCAGTATAAGTGAGGATTTATTGCATTCATTACAACCTCTTCTTTCTTAAGAATGCTTTTCTTTAGCAATTTTATTCATTTTATTGTAATTATGTGTGTGGGAAGGGTTTGTGCACCTGAGTACATGTGCCAGCAAAGGCCAGAGGTGTCAGATTCTCTGGAGCTAGAATTACAGGTGGTTGTGGGCTGCCTGACCTGGGTGCTGGGAACTGAATCCAGGTCCTCTGAAAGAGTAGTGAACGCTCTTAACTACTAGGTCATCTCTCCAGACCATCTACTCTGGAGAGCAGACCATGATATTTCTATCATGACTTGATTTCTCTGTTTTGAAGCTGTGTGGTTGGATCCTTAGTACTTGTTTCAAAATAAGCTAAAGCCTTTTGTTCAGCCCAGCATTTTTACCTGGGAGACAGCAAATTGTTTATTGTAGCATGGTGGAAATTTTACCAGCAGAAAAAGTTGATGAGTAAAGGATGGAACAGCTTTTGAAGGCCTTTTAGTGACATATTCTTAAGAAAGAGGAGGTTGTAATGAATGTAATAAATCTTCACTTAAACTGGGAGATACTTACCTGAATGTTCCCAGAACTTCACAAATTAATCTATGGAAGGGTGGACATGGAATAGTTTAACCAAGGTGATGATAAGGTCAGATTTTGTTTCATAATGATGGCTCCAAAAGCACTTTAAGAATGATGGCTTGAAAACAGGAATCAATGGGGCTGGAAAGATGACTCAGTGGTTTAACACACCAATTGTTCTTGTAGAGGACCTGGGTTCAAATCCCAGCACCCACAGGGCCGATAACAACCATCTGCAACTCCAAGGGGAATCCGATGCCCTCTTCTGACCCACAAGCATTGCACTTATACACATGCAGGCAATACACGCATATACATAAAACAAAAATAATAAAATATTTTAAGAAGAACAGGAATGAAGGGAGAGAGCAACAGTCCTAAAGAAGCCTGAGTATAAGTTTAGCTGAAGCACACAGCATCTGCACAGGCCTGTCACAGTGTGCCAGACCCTGCTGATTCCCAGCTGTGAAGACCAGGGAATGAAGTTACAAGACCCAAGGGTTCAGTGCTTAAAGACTCACACAATCCTCACAAAAGAGAGGGTTGTGAAATCTCCAACCTGGAGAGGTCCCAACTCCAAATGACAATAACACATTGACAGATGAACTCATGCTTGGTAATTAGGAAAGACAGAGTAGAGCAGAGACTGCACTAATTACTTTTGTGTTGCTGTGACCCAATACTTTAACATTAACTAAGGGTTTATTTTGGTTCATGGTTTCCAAGGACTCAGTCCCTAGCTGCTTTTGCTCCCATGCACTAGGGCAGGGCATCATGGTGGTAAGAGTGTATAGATGAGGCTGGCTCTCACGTCTTGATGGGAAAGAAACAGAGAGAAGGGAATACACAATACACGAAGGGTCAGGGTAAGATAATGCCCCAATGACCCGCCCCCCCAGTGACTTACTTCCTCTAAGAAGGCTTCACATATCAGCTTTCACTACCTGTCAATAATGCCATCTCCTATAACTCCATCAAGGAACAAATCCAACAGGAACAAGTCAGGAGCCTTAGGCTCTAATCCTCTCTGGACGTATTCTGGCACACACACTCAGATGTGGGTTTCACTAATTCTTCAGGCATAATCCAGTCATGGATAAAATTAACTGTTACAGAGACATTGCCCAAGAAGGAAAAACAGAGTTGGTATCACCTGTTATGGGCTGGGTGGGCCAGTTGGGTAGCTACCTGGAACTCTTGGCTTCCTTTTCATCCACAGGAAGAAGTAACACTTCTGACAGATGCAGGTTATGTGTAGGCTGCTACTGATGTCTTTTCTAGTTCCAAAGCAGGGTTCAGTTGGGTAGATTTGGACCAAACACAAGCAGCCCAAACACTGCTGAAGTTTCACAATGTAGCAGTCTTCCCAGAGGCTCTCTGATCCCCAGATTAAATTATAAATCCCATCCTTCTATTCCTCAGAAGAAAATGTTCAAGCAGTTGTTCCTGTGCCCTTGGCAGACCCAATGGCATGGGAAGCTCCAAGAAATCACAGTGCATCCCTCCCATCCGCCCAGGAGGCAAACAGAACAAAGAAGGTCCATCTCTCCCACACTCTATCAAAGTACGGAATGCCCTGGGAAGGGAAGAGGACGAAAAAAAACAGAGCAAATCAAACTTCAGAGTTTTCTTGCTGACCCCGTGTCTTCTGTCTGTTTTCAGAGCTTAAGGGTACAGCAAAGCGTGTTTCCAGTGAATTTTATTCTTTATCATTTTCCTTAAAGGGAAACATGCCTTGAGGATCAAAGATGTCTCCAAATTTAAATGGAGGGATAAATAAATAAATAAGTAAATAGTCTAAGGAAAGTATCAGTGTTTGCTTTTATCATCCTGTATGTAAAATTTGTGTGACTATATAACGTGGAAAAATGTGTCAACTATTACAAAATGGATTTGAGAAGATGACAGATTCTACCTATAATTTTATGAAGTTTTGTTTTCTCAAAAATTATAAAAATCAATAATTTCAAAAGGCTAACAACAAACTATGATTATTAGCAAGCTGGTGAGGCAAGAGTATTAATATATTGTGTTTGAGCTAAAATCATTTTATAAAATATTTTATTTTTATATTTTATGTGTATAAGTGTATTGCCTGCATGCATTTAAGTGCACCAATGTCTTGAAATGTCCATGGAGGCCACAAGAGGGCGTCAGATCCATGGAACTGGAGTTTTAGATGGTTGTTAGCTGCTATGTGAGTGTTGGGAACCAAACCTGGGTCTTCTGCAAGAGCAGTCAGTGCTCTTCACTGGTGAGCCATCTCTCTAGCCCCTAAAACCATTTTTTTTAATTTTTAAATTATTTTTTATTAATTTTTCAATTCTTTCTTGGTGTCAATATTTTGAAATCACATGAATATAAAATCACATAAATATCTGCCTCCCTATTTTGCTTTGAAGGACGTCTAGGTCTGATAGCATTTGTTTTAATCTACAGTACTGAGTGCCAGAGGCTATGAAATTGGCCAGGCCCCACTCACCAGGATCCCACCTGCTAGCTTTGTGATGTTTGCCATGAAACATGACATTTGCATGATGTTTCTACTGGGAGGAGAGCTAGGAAGAAAGTGACATGGGGTAACCGCCAAGCCAGAAGTGTAGACATTGCCTTAGAAGTCCAGGTATTTAAAAACATGTGGAATGCCCTATATACTCCCAGCATGGCTTTCCATGTTTCTTGCCTGGTCTCTGTCATGGCTACTTCCAAGTACAACAGACCATGTCTTTGGCTTTGACCATGAGTGAGAATGGGCACATTCTTTAAGGAACTACCTCTTTTTATGTGTTTGTGAATTTGTGTATGTATAGTGTGTGTGTGTTTGATTGTGTATGGGCACGTGTGTGCATGCAAGAGTGCACAGAGATCAACCTTGGGTCTTTCATGAGCCATCCACCTTGTTTTTGAGAGGGTCTCTCACTGGCCTAGGGCTTGTAGAATTCAGCTTGCTGGCTTTTCAGCGAGCCCCAGGGATCTACATGTCTCTGCTTCCCCAGCACTGGGATTATAAGCATGTGACACAGTGTCTAGCTTTCTATGTGGTCCCAGGGTTTTAATTTTGGTCCTGATGCTTATACAACCAGCCTATTACCAACTGAGCCATCTTCCCAACCCAAGCCTATTATTCTGCCTTTTATTCTGGGAATGTCAGCTCATTTCCTCGGGGTCTCCAGTGTCTTAAAGGTCAAGCTGGAAGCAGGTGGAAGAATAAGGTAACATGTAAAGGGAAATCTCTGCCTTTCCACATTCAAGGGGCACGCCAAAGATGCAACGCAAGAAAAAGAATTGAAAATGCAAAGATGAGCTGAAGACAAGTCTCCATGGAACAGAAATGAAAGAGGAAGCCAGGCTTGGTGGCACCCCTTTAATACCAGCTGCTCAAGAGGCTGAGGCAGGAGGATTAAGAGTTCAAGGCCGGAGGGGCTGGAGAGACGGCTCAGCAGTTAAGAGCACTGACCGCTCATACAGAGGACCTGGGTTTGATTCCCAGTACCCACATGGTGGCTAACAACCATCTCTAATTCCAGTTCCAGGGGATCCGATGCCCTCTTCTGGCCTCCTCAGGCACTGCACGACACAGGTGCACCTACACACATGCAAGCAATACATTCATACACATTAAATAAAAATAAATATTTTTTGAAAAAAAGAGTACAAGGCCTGAAAGGCTACAGAGCAAAATGAACACCACACTGGACAATTTAGCGAGACCCTACACCAACATAAGAAAGGAATGTGGCTTAATTCAACCTGTCACTGTATCCTTTTGGGCAATTTCCAGGGCTGTGTGGAGTGGAAGATGAGACTTTCGGCCACCAGAGAATGGCTCTAGAATATGGTCCATGCATGGAGATACGGTCCTCAGGCAGCTACAATTAAGGAAAAGGTTCTTGGGGTGGGGGGATCCCACTAGGTTCCACAGAGAAAAAGAGGCACCCTCAATAGTTTATAGATGCACATATTTTTTTTCAGAATTCAAAATCCTAGCCAAGAACCATTCAGAGTTTGAATTTGAGTTGGATTTGCAAGCCCAGAGGATTCACAGAACTTGAAATTAATACAAAATTTACCTTGGAGGCTGTGACTATCTATGTCTTAGGTGGTAGAGTATCTGTCTAACATGTATGCATCCCTAGGTTAATTTCCAGTACCACGTAAATAGGGCATGGTGACACAGGCCTACGTGTCCAGCCCCTGAAGCTGCAGAAGAAGTCAAGGACATTCTCGTCTACTTAATGAGTCTTGACCAGCCTGGGCTACATGAGATGAGATCATATCTCAAAAACAGGACAGTGTCAAGAGCTACTAAAGCCTTATTCTACATATAAGAAAATCAAATTTGACTTGAAATGATGATAATCTTGGGCATCAGGAATAAAAATAACATGTATGACTCTACGACACGCCCAACTGGGGTTCTCACAGGTAAAAACACTGATGGAAGGACTGGTCTCACAAGCGAAAATCACCAAGCAGATTAGAAAATGGCAGATAAGGAGAAAAGTCACCAAAAACAATAAAGAGGTAGATTAGAGCCGCACGGTTGAGACCATAAAATGCCAGTGCAAGACGCACTATATGAAGAAAATGTTTGGAAAAAAATTTAATTTTAAAATAATTTTTATTTTATGTGTTTGAGTATTGCCTTATATACATATGTTCATGCAATACCCACAGAGGCCAAGGAAGGGTATCAGGCTCCCTGGCATTGGAGTTATACATGATCATTAGCCACCATGTGGGTGCTGGGAACAAACCCAGGTCCTACAAGAGCAGCAAGTTCTCTTAATCACTGAGCCACTTCTCCAGCCCCTAAAAATAATTATTTGTTCTGGGGATGGAGAGATGGCTCAGCAATGAAAAGCACTGGCTGCTCTTGCAGAGGACCTCAGTTTGGTTCCCAGCACCTACATGGTGGCTAACAACTGTCTGTAACTCAGTTCCAGAGGATCTGATGCCCTCCTCTCCACAGGCATTGCACGGCGTGGGTGCACTTACATACACACAGGCAATACACTCATACACGTGAAATAAGATAAAAATAATTAAAATATATTTAAAAGTAACTCTGCTCTTTGAGAATTGCATACACTGTATTTCCAACATACTCACCCCGCCCCCAACTCCTCCAAGGTCCATCACCCCTTTCCCTACCTACCTGAACTTGTGTCCTCCTTTTCGAAAAAAACCATCAAGTTTAATTTGTGCTGCCCATATACGCTTGGGGGTAGGGCCACCCACTGGAGCATGTGGACATATCAGGGGCTACCCTCTTAAAGAAAACTGACTCTCCCTCTCCCAGCAGCTATTAATTGCCAGTAGCTCCTCAGCTGGGGGTGGGATTTTGTCTGACTTGAGCAGTCACATGTTTTGTGCTTGCTGTCACAACCACTGTTAAGTCATATGTGCAACTGTCCTGTTGTGTCTGGAAAACACTGTTTCTTCATAGTCATCCACTGCCTCTGGCTCTTACAATCTTTCTGTCCCATCTTCCACAACGATCGCTGAGACTGGGGAGGACAGAGAGGGAGCGTGTGATCTAGGCATCCCATTCAGGCCTGGACATTCTGCAGGCTCTTATTTTCTGTACCGTGACCAGTTGTGGGTCACTGTACTAATCATCATCTATTGCCAAAAGGAGCTTATCTGATGAAGGCTGAGAGATACACTAGTCTATAGGTTCGTGACATCATTAGGACTCAGCTGAATGCTCTATTCACTGAGCAGAAGACCAGTAGTAGTTTCTCCCCTAGAGCCCATGATCTGTCTAACCACAGGTTCTTGGCCCCAGTAATGGTACCAGGTATGGATTTCATCCTGTGGAGCAGGCCTTAGATCCAATAAAAAAATGTTTGGTCACTTCCATGACATTAGTACCACTATTATACCAGTGAGCACAGCTTTGCCAGGTCAGTTGTTATTATAGCTCACAGGATTCACAGCTGGATAAAACTTATGATTACTTTTCTCCTCTGGTAGCATGCAAAGGCCCTTTCAACACCGTGAAAGCTGGCCAGTAGGACGAAGCTTCCAGATCAGTACCAGCTTGATTTCTCCATGCCCTATGACCCAAGTATATGGTATCTTCAGCAATAGGGTCTTACTACCAAGCGCAGGAGGGTAACCAAGAGCAACGGCAATAGCCTGCAATGTTTGGGGATCTGTGGGACCTCACAGGCTGCCGACAATTCCAAAAGAGGCAATCCAGTCTTCACACTAGCTTTTTTGTTAGCCCATTACCATAGGGTATTGTCACCCAGCTACAGAGTAACTCCATCTAAACTCCTTTTTTATATGTGTATGCATATATTCTAGGATGTTTGTGCAGTAGCAGGTTTCCATATGACTTTCTCAAGAGGTCTTTAGGGTTAGTTATTCCTCTTTGAACTCCCTCCTCTATCCTGTCCTTCCATCTCCCGACACATTTAACTTTCCTGCTCTAGTCTTCTCTTTTACCCCTTTATACTGCTGGTGGGAGATAAAACTGGTGCAGCCACTATAGAAATCAGAATGACATTCCCGCAAAAAGCTAGAAATAAATCTACCACATGATCCAGCTATACCAGTCATGGGCATATGCCCAAAGGACTCGATAGCCAATTACAGCAACACCTGCTGACCCATGTTCATTGCTGCCCTAGTCACAATAGCTGGAAAACGGAAACAGTCTAGGTGCCCATCAACTGATGTGTGGATAATGAAAATGTAGTACATTTACACAATGAAATATTATTCAGCTGTTAAGAAAAACAAAGTGAAGAAGTTCAAATATAAATGGCTAGATCTGGAAACAATCATTCTGAGTGAGGCAACTCACGCCCAGAAGGACAAACATCATATCTTTTTTCTCACGTGTGGATGCCATCTTTGAATCTTTTGAAATGTGTGTTTCATTTGGAAGATAATGAGACAAAACTCTGAAACTCCACAGATTTTTTTTAAAGGAACAAGTTAGTAGCTCACTAGACTTGAAAACACCGCCATTAAGTTCAGTGGACAGGTCGAGGAACAGACAGCTTAGGATCAGACATGAGAAGCAGCATCATACCCAGGAGCCATAAATAAACTCGAAGGTACATTTCATTCTCAGCACCTCTCTTTAAAAGGAAGATAAGGACAACAGCAATTATTATTAATGACCCAGAAACGTCTCCTAATTGCAGCCTGCTGCATAAGGAAATGTATCTTGTAGGTCAGTCCATCACCACACCCAAGACTCAAGATCTATGCACCAACAACTGTAGAATATATGGTCCATGTCTCTGGTTACCCTTTTTTCCTAAAACTGCCCCTTGTGGGTTTTCTCCAGTACAGGAAGTTGTATAACATTGACACTTTGATTGATTGATTGATTGATTGATAGATAGATTGATTGATTGATTGACTGATTGATTGATTGATTGACCGATTGATTGATTGAATGATTGATTGACTGATTGATTGGAACAGGGTCTCCTTGTACTCCAGCTGGCCTGAAACTCAGGTTGGTCTCAGTCTCTCAGAGACTGCCTGAACCTGCCTCCTGATTGATGGGATTAAAGGCATGTGCTAGTAGACATGCCTCAACACTGACACTTTTCAAAATCCAAGGCAGCAGTTCTGTGAAACAAACACACATCTAGGTTTTTTCGAATATTTCCTCGTGATTGACTTCAGCTTAAGCATCCTAATGAGAGCACTACAAAGGCCACACGACTATTACAATTGTTCCTTGAAATGTACTTAGCACATCTGTGTTAGTTACAGTATCAATAATTACCGATGATGAAATTGCTATCTGCATACTGTATTTTAGAGCAAATAAGCACACACAATATAGTCAGTCCTTGAGATGCTTTATACAACATGGCACAGTCATCGCATATAACCTGGCTACATCCTCTCATAGTCATGAAATCATCTCTAGGTGACTTGTGTCTCTTAACACAATAGAAATCTTAGGTAAGGGCCTGGAAAGTAGCTCAGTGGTTAAAAGCACTTACTGCTCTTACAGAGGACACAGGTTTGGTTCCCAGTCTTCACATCAGGAGGCTTACAACTGCCTGTAACTCTAACACCAGGGAATTCAACACCCTCAACACCTTCTGGCCTCTATGGGTGTCTGCACAAAAGTGGTACATGTAAGCTCAAACAGGCATACACACATACACACATTTTTTTAGAAAAAACATTTAGGAAAGTGGTTATTATGCTGTGCTATTTAGGGAGTGAAGGAGAAGTCTATGCATGTTCAGTATGTCTGCAACTTTTCCAGGTATTTTCAGTTGAGGTTGGTTGAATCTATGAACTTGGAAGCCAGACACAGAAGGTTAACTGTATGTTAGATTGGGGAGGGGGAGAATTCATCTTGAGAGAGAAAAGAGACACAGGTACAGGGTAGGGGAAAGTGAGGAACCTCCTACTGGCCTGGAACGGATTTGGAGTGACTTTTAGGAGCTCACGACAAATAAGAAAGAAAAGAAATCACAAAGAAAACGCTCCATTTGCTGGCTTAGTCCATAGATAGACCCTGGGAACAATGACCCTCCAGTAGCAAGAACCTACATCCTGTTTGCTACATGTAATTCATCACTAAAAGGATCCAGTGTTCCTTGAATAAGTGGCAGAGTCCAGCCTGGGCAGGAAAAGATGAGGTGACCCTAATTAACTTATGCCAAGGTCAGATGCTGATGAGCAAACAGAAGGGATCCTACTGGCCAAAATGGAGACACTGAGTTGGATGAAATGATGCTATTGGATCAGAGGATACTGCAGCAAGAAGATGCTGTAAGTCTACAGAACAGATCCCTGTTTACATATCAACACCAGTTAATGGCACAAAGTAATAACTGAATTCCAAAAAAGTCATCATGTTGTAAGAAAAGAAATCAATGACCAGCACAGCAAACTACTTTGGAGCACTAGTGGCCCTTTTATCTTGGGGGTAACCAACAGCTACCTAATTGGACTTAAAGCCCACTCAGTGGGAGAAAACTCATGTGTAGTACTATAAACATAGCCAAATACACATAGCTGGAGAGGTCATAGATCTTAGAGAAAACTCCAAGGCTGTCACATCCCTAGCCAAATGTAATTTCTTACTATATGCAAAATCCAGATCCTTATATTTACACACAACTATCCCAGTCAAAGGGGCTTCAACGGCTGCATTGTAGCTATGTCTATAGATTGTCCTTAACACAACCCCAGAAAACTCCCTGGGCAACAGGATATTTACACACTTCCCAAGTACCAGCACACAAGTAAGGCTCTAATTATTAAAAGCACACAGAGCGAGAGAAGAGAAGCCTTTGCTTACAATGGGTGGACAGCCTTAGCACTGCCAGTCAGCAGGACAAATTAACATCATCTTCCTGGCACAGAGCCATAGGAAATATCCATCAACACCCGAGTAATTGCTCCTGGACTCTCAGATTGTGCCCAAAAGTTGAAGAGAGGCATGCTAAGGAGGCCCAGAGGAAGGGAGCACAGCACACTGGCAGGCACGGATCCTCAGCGTGGCTTCTTACACTTCACAGAGATGGATGTTGAATTCTAGTCTGTGTCTGTCCCTCAAGATCCTCTCCTCTGTTGTCGTTTGTTTATTATTTTTGGTTTGTTTTTGTTTTATTGAGACACGGTCTCAATAGCCCTGGTTGGCCTAGAACTTGTAATCCTCCTGCTTCAGCCTCCTGTGTATTACAGGTCTGGCTGAGACCCTTTTCTTCTGAATGGTACCCAGGATCAAGGTGATTCCACTTCTCTGGGCATTTTCCAGTTAAAGCAGCAAGGGGCCCTGTGTGTGGCTGTTACTTAAATTTATGATAATGAGCACCTGTAGGGCATGAACAGTTCATTTGGGCCCCAAAGCAAGGCCTCTGTAGCTTTGAGTTTGATGAAGACCCTATGGAGCCAATCGCATGATTTGGGGTGCTATCTACTCACCTTCCCACAGTCTGAACCCCCGCTTCACCTGGGGTATCAGCCGCCTCCTGGGAGTCAGAGGCAGTGCCCAGAGTCTCCTCTCCCTGAAGGCTGCTCTGCCATCTTCTTTGGATTCCACATGAAAGCCTGAGTGGGTCGTGGGCATCCAGGAGACAGGACGTTGCTAAAACCTTTTTAGGGGGTCCTGGTGTCTTTGTGTGAGATCACCAGAGCTGTGGAGGGGTGGGGCTACTTTTAGGTTACAAAGAGGATTCTAACCCCTTTCTGCTTGTCCTTATTTTACATTTCACAGGATCTTTTTTTTTTTGTCAGGCTGTAAAATACATTCTCCCTCCCAGGGAGATTCTCAGTTGTACTGCAGTCCATCCAAACAAATATGTATTTACAACTGGTTCTTTTTTAAAACATGCATTATGCACCTAATAGACTAGAATGGCTCTTTGGGGGAAGAGCGGCACAGTCCCGGCAGTTTTTTTGTTGTCTACAACATTCACCTCTTTTATACGGCTATTTATTTTCTGCTGTTTTGGATGCTGAGAAGGGCCATGCAGAGGAGAAATCATATAACCAAACACAAACGGCAGCATATAAAATCATGCAACTGGGCATCTCCTGCTAATGATCTTTGAGGCTGGTATGAATTTGAGCTCTGTGCTAAGAGAAGTCAAAAGAGGGAGAGAAGATGCTTCATCCTATCTGTGACTGACTTTGTAAGTTTAAAGTTTGGAGGCACTTTCCTGTGTTAGAGTTCTCTTAGCTATTAAGTGAAGGGAAGCCCTGCCCAAGCTGTAAGAGAACACCAATTCTCCAGTAATAAAAAGTTTAGGGATAAGGGACTAGAGAGACGGTTCAGGGGTTAAGCACACTGACTGCTCTTGCAGAGGACCCAGTTTCGATGCCCAGTACCTACATGGTAGCTCACAACCATCCGTGACTCCAGTTCCAGGGGTTCTGACACCCTCTTCTGACTTCCGAAGGCATTGCATGACACAGGTGCACTTACATATGTGCAGTCAATACACCGACGCACATAAAATTTTAAAAAATGAATAAAATATATATTTGATCTCTTTTTTAAATATTTTATTATTTTTATTTTCTGTGTATGAGTGTTATGCCTGCATGTAGGTAAGTGCACCCATGTCGTGCAATGCCCGTGAAGGACAGAAGAGTCTGTGGGATCCCCTGGAACTGGAATTATGGACAGTTGTTAGTTGCCATGTGGGTGCTGGGTTCGAACCCAGGTCTTCTGCAAGAACAGTCAGTGTTCTTAACCACTGAGCCATCTCTCCAACCCAGAAAATTATATTTTTTAATTAGGGATAAAATAGCCCCGGGGGTAGTTAGTCCTAGAGTTCCACAATGTCCACTGGGATCCAAGTTGAAATCAGTTGTGGACTTTACTGCCTTCATTGCCTCTGCTTTTATGATCACAATCCTAGTGTCACCTGCAAATCTAGAAATGACCAACAGAGGGAAAGAGACTATATCTTCTTCTGCGTTCTGTTAAAAGCAACCTTTCTTTTAGCTGAGTTCCTTCCTCATCTCATTACCCCCTGCAGTTAAGGCAAGCACCAGTCTGGGGAAAGAACCACAATTTTAGCCCTAATCAGACGTTATCTGTCTTTTATTTATGCATTTTATATGTATTAGTATTTATGCAATTTCACAACTACTTGTCTTGTTGCTGTTATAATATACCTCAACCAAAGCACTTTAAGGAAAGAAGAGATTGTTTTGGCCCACATTTCAAGGGCACAGTCCCTTACAGTGGGGAAGCCAAAGTGGCAGGAGCTGGAAACAACTGGTCACGCTTCCTCCACAGTCAGGAAGAAAAGAGGGATAAGTACCTTTGATCTACTAGCGTCCCTCTTCTTCTAGAGTCCAAGACCCATGTCCAGGGAATGGTACCGCTATCCTGTAGGGTAGCTCTTTCCACAGCAGTTGACCTATCAAGACTGTCCCTCCCAGGCAGGCCCATAGGCTAATCTAATCTAGATAGTCCTTCACAGGTGTACCTGGAGGAGTGTCTGCTAGGTGAGGCCGACAACCAACACTAAGCATCATTCCCTGTTAAAAACTGAAACTAAGAAATTTGAAACTATGTACTAGTTAATCTAAAATGAGCTATATCAACAGAAACAGCAAACTGTTGTGAAAAATAGCTATATTTTCGAAAACAAAAAAATAATGTAATGCTTGGGTTTTTATCTTTTTGTAACTCTTTAATGACTGGTTCAATACACACAGCTGGTATTTGTTTGTTGTTGTTTGAACCTCATACACCTCAGGCTGACCTGGACCTCACTGGGTAGCAGATGACCTTGAATGTCTTATCCTCCTAACTACCTACCAAGGGCTAGGATTGCAGGCTTACCACCATGCCCAGCTCGAGACAGGTGATTTGCCTTAATCTGCTTTTGCATTCAGTCTATTGTGATATGTTGTTTGCTTGAAGTATAGCAACCAAACAACAGTCTGGCCTCATGCATCAGATTTGCTGTTACAGAAGAGAAGGTTATTTTAACAACATCTTTAGACAATTAAGGATGTCTTTATTGATACTACAGTAAAGCACAGCAAGTAGTGGCTCTTTAAATATTAGGTACACTTTGAAATCTGGAGACATATCAAAGGAACTTTTGTCCTGTCTTAAATTACCATCCATTGATCTTTCCTGCTCCTTGAGCTGCTATTACCCAAGCATGCTTAGTGCATTGATCATTTAGAAAATATTGGTTCATTGAATCCTATGGATCGTCCACGATTAAATACATCTTATTATGCAATAGTAAACATGTTACTTATTAATGTTGGCACTGATCTCATTGAAACAGTCTTAAAATATTGGGGCACTATTAAACTCAGGGTGCAAATATAATTCTTCTTAGAAATACGATTTTGCTCGAAAGCTTAAATTTCATCATCGGCAACAAATACCATTAGCTCTTTCGCTTTGTTCGTTGTTTGTAAAATATCTGCCAAGTACTGTCTGAGAAATCACGGTTTGTCAGATACTGTGCAAAGTAACAGTGGTGTTCTATGAAGAATGCCAGTGGGTTAACGCACAACTGGAACCATCCCACGGCCTGGTGACGTTTTCTTGAGGTGACCATGCCCGCTATGTGTTAGCACGCAGCAGAACTAGTGGGTATGCTTTCTTTTCTCTAGTGAAAATAACAAAATGGCACAGATGCAAGAGTTTAATTTGTTTAAATCATAACTGTTCCTATTTATCGGGGTTTTCATAAGAATTTAGCTCTGAGAATACAGCACAGCTACATTGAATAAGAAAACCTAACAGCACTTTTTGGTGTCACTACCTTGATTAGTGCAAAGGAACTGGTAATTTTCATCATTATTGTATTTTACCCTGAAAATAGATGCCAACGTATTGTCTTAGTGTTACCACAAAACATTTTGATGTTAAGGATTTCCTGGAAGGGTCTCCAGGAACCCCGGGGTTTTGCAGATCCCAGTTTGAGAACCATTAGTTTAAACCACCTGGAGTTTTACTTTACAGATAGGAAAAGTTCGCCCTGTTAGAAATCATCTTGAGGAGCTGTATACCCAAACAAACCAGCAGGAAAGAGGTAGGGGGGAATAGCTGTTGATTAGGCAACCCAAAATGTTTTTCATATTACTACTGGGTAGGGCTCTATGTACCAAATAAATAACAAGGAAAAAATGTCAGCCTTCCAAGACTACCTCAAGAGAGCGCACAACTCTTTCATGTCTCCTCCTCCTCTCCTTTTCCATTTCCTTCCCGTCCTCATCCTCATCCTCCTCCCCTTCTTCCTCTCTCTCCCTCTCCCTCTTCTTCACTTCCTGTTCCCCTTCCTCTCCTTCTCTCTCACTATACACCAAGGAGGACTGGAGGCCCGTAGAGGATAGTGCTAAATAAAGTCAAGGTCATGGATTTAATCAGTCAGCTCAGACAGACCCAGTGAGGATGCCAGGCATAGGTACAAGAATGTCAAGACATATCCCAAGAGTAAATGGATCTCAAAACTTAAGAGGGAATACAAAAATCATACACTCATTCAATCATCAGGAAATGCTTGCCTGCCACCACTAAGCCAAGCCCTCTAAACACTAATGTAAATTAAACACGGTCCAGCCATCTTGTAACTAAATTCATATCCATATTGAAGGAAAATATATCTCTATGTGCATCGTTGTTGAATGTCTAAACAGACTTTCAGCAGCAACTCTGAAGAGAACAAACAGGCTCATCATCAGTGTGTGGCTGTTAACACCTAATCGTGGGGAAGTAGGAGAGCTTGTTCAAGGAAGGGACAAGCTTCAGGTGAAGAGTTGGAGGACAGAGTGTTAGGAGAGAGGATGGCAATGATGTGAAGGAGTTTAATCAATGTGCTTGGGAAAAAAGAAGACAGTATTCCAGGACAAGAAAAATAAGAGAGAAAGCTGGACACGGAAATGGATGTCTAGACCGGGTCTGAACCATCAAGAACCTAACTGCCCACTTTAAGAGTTTTCTGTTTTGTACTTGTGGAACTGGGAAGCCACTAAAGACTATAAACAGGGGAATGGCATGACAAGGTCTGCATTTTCAAAGAGTAGAAAGTGGTCAGGGAAAAAGGAAAAGTGACTATGAGGAGACTGTCCAGACTGAGCTGCCACAGAAGGAAACAGACGTGCACAGTGCCTTGCTCTGCATTTTCGCCAGCCTGGCGACACTACAGGTGGATCCAGCCACTGCCTTCATTGTGAGGCTCAGAAGAAGAGAGGATACAGCTGAGCTGTGAGCATTGAGTGGGGATAGACAGAGCTCAAGAAAGCCATACTCTCTGTGGTGTGATTAGAGTTGGAGTCCATCTAATTCTTCTCTTATAAGTAAATATTGATGAACCAGAAGAATGGAGTGGCCAGAGAGGATCGCAAGGGGAGAGGTGGTCCTGGAGTCAGCAGTTAAAGAGCATCT
The DNA here is from genome assembly GCF_000622305.1 of Nannospalax galili. Taxonomy (NCBI): domain Eukaryota; kingdom Metazoa; phylum Chordata; class Mammalia; order Rodentia; family Spalacidae; genus Nannospalax; species Nannospalax galili. The sequence goes on from NW_008329696.1 coordinate 395,046, forward strand.
ATGTTGGATATACCACATGAGCCTTTAAGCTAATCCAGCCCAACATATTTTGACCAGTTAGTTATTGACCACTATATCAGTCAAATTTTCATCACTGTGAAAAAAATGCCTGACATAAACAACTTAAAAATGGGAAGATTATTTTGGCTCGTGGTTTCAGAGGGTTCAGTCAATAATTCTTGGCTCTGTTGATTCTGGACCTATAGTGAGGCAGAACATCATGGTGGCAGACTATGATCAACAAGCAGTAGAGAAACAAGGACCTGAGTACCCAGTTTAACCTTTTCGCATCCCCTGTATCAGTCACTTTTCTGTTGCTATGATAGAAACTCTATGACCAAGGGAACTTATGAAAGGAAGAGTTTAGCTTACAGTTCCAAAGTGGCAAGAATCCATCATGGTGGGGAAGTACAGCAGCAGAGGCGGCTAGAGAAGGAGCAGAAGCTAAGTTCTCACATCTTCAAGAAAGGAAGAGAGAGATTCTGGAAAGGCTTAAGAACTCTCTTAGCCAGCTCCCAGCGATGTGCTTCTTCCAGCATGGCCACACCTTCTAAGACCTTTCAAAACAGTGCCACCAACTGGGAACAAAATGACTAAATACTTGGAACCTATGGGGGACATTCTAATTCAAGCCACCACATCCCCCCAGTGACGTACTTCCTTCAACTGGACCTCATATCTCACAATTTCCACCACCTCCCAAAAGAGCACCACCTGCTGGGGCCAAGTGTTTGATACATGATCCTGTTGGGCATAACAATCAGAACAATTTTTTCCTAGACCCCCATGAACGGATGATTCTATGCCAAATCAGGACCAAGAGCCAACAGCCATTCTTGCCTCTTGAACTCACAGTTGACTCCCCCAAGAAATAGGAAGAATATATTTTCACCATTTCCGTGTCCTTGCAAAGCTATACTCTGTTCTGGAATTTTGCTCCATTGTCAGAAGATTTTTATCCCAGTGACTCCAACAGTCAGAGCTCTGCTGGACTGTAAATCACTTGTCTGCTCAAGGGATATTGTAAGGTGAGTTTTCTAGTGATGTAATACTGAAACCAGGCAAAAGTTCAGTGACACTAGGAAAAACATTCTGTGAAGAGGCAGGATGGAATGACGATCACAGCAAGCACTGTAAATAAATTGTTGTGGACTCCAGGGCAGGGCAGTCTGAAGACACTTTCAAGCTGTTTTCGGACTAAGCAAAAGGGTTCAATCATGTCTCGAAGATGAAACACCTGCAACTGACCTTAACGAAGTCTGGGGTACAGTTCAGGGTTAGAGCACTTGCCTGACATGTGTGATGCCCTTTAATGGGGGAAGTTAACCCCATTAAAGAAGAAGAGAACACAATTGTTTTAAACCAAGTTTTAGACCCAGTATATATTGGGTCACAGTAAAATGAAGAAAAAAAATCCAGAATTCCTCAAAGAGGCTCCACAGAGACTGGACTTGCTCATTATAAACTTATGAACGAACTAAACAATTTTCTTGCAGTACATCACCAATGCATCTTACTTCCAAAGAAAACTCCAAATGGAATAAATGCAAGTCCTATAAATCTCAGCACATCCTCTATTATTAGTAAAAGCTTTTAAAATTCATAACTGATCAAGTCATAAACTCTGTTGATGAATAAGACCCCACATACCAGATAGTGAAATACTATGAGACCTGGTAAAAGAATAAACCTGTTGGATAAATCTGCTATGCAAAAATTTATCTCTATGTGATATATAATGGAACTCTTCTTAAACAAAAACCTGATAAAACAATAAACCTGCTCGAAAGTTCAATTTACTGCACTCTGGGGCCATATTTCTCACCTGTTTTTGGAGCTGCCAGACAACTCAACCTGTTTAACCTTTGTAGTCTTTTTTTACAGCAATTTTGCTGCTCTGTTTCAATCCTTTCCATACCTGCAAAATGTAAGGGATTTTCTAAAGACATCACAGAATGCCACTAAATTACCACCACTGACAGCATTAATGGGACAAAGTTTATCTTCTTCCCCATTTAGACCACTCTTTCCCAGCCACCCCACCATATGCCTGCGTTCCTGTAAAATTTCTCGGCATATCTTGATAACCCCATTTCCTCTAGTGAGGAAATCACTCCGGCTTGCTTTCCCGCTGTGTATCTTTTATGGGAAAAAAAACCACGTACGGGGAGACGATTGGGGAGGGCACGGTTTTGAAGTGAGGCATGGAGAAGAAAGGGTCCCTCCTGGAAATAGAGAAGCAGGCTCTGCGACTTTCTCTTCCCTTTTCCCAAAAGAATAGCGGACAGGAAAGATGAGGAAGGAGAATCAGGAAACTGCGCCATCACAGGGACCTTCAACAGCAGACATAGACCAGTGAGGTGGAAGGACTAGCCACGGGCCTCAGCTGAACTCTTTACTCCAAAATATATAGACAAATACTAAGGAAAGGAAGACACACATAATCTCACAGAGAGACAGCATTTGGGAACGTTTTAAAATTGCTTTGTGCATTCACCTTCTTTGCCAACTCCTACATATCAGCTGGGAAAGTATTAACAAGCATTAAAAACCCCACACAGTCACCCATGCAACAGCTGAACTTCACGAGTAGAACTCTTGGGAAGCCGCACACTGATTCCAGCAATTTATACACTGCAGAAGTGGTTTCTTGAATGTATCTTTGGAGAGTTCCTTCAGAGCCCATTTTTGCGAGCCTCTCCCTAAATAATATTAATTGCAAATATCATTATCGTCATCATCACCATCACCATCATCACCACCATCACCACAACATCATCACCACCACCACCATCACCATCACCACCACCATCATCATTACCATCAGCAGCAGCAGCATCACCATCACCATCACCATCATCACCACCATCACCACATCATCATCACCACCACCACCATCACCATCACCATCATCACCACCATCACCACATCATCATCACCACCACCACCATCACCATCACCACCACCATCATTACCATCAGCAGCAGCAGCATCACCATCACCATCACCATCATCACCACTACATCACAACTGGTTTGGAGGTATTTTATCCATTTGTTGGTTAACCAATTCATTCACCTGTTATTCGCCAAGGTCCTCATATGTTCCAGGCCTTGTGCAAGGCTTAAAGAATAGAGAGTTTGCTGAGCGAAAGACCCCGTTAATGAGCTTTCACTCTCACTGCAAAGTGTAATACTCTCAATATGACAACAAAGACAGTAACAACACAACACGCCAGATTGATTTTATAATTCATCAACATTTATTATTAATTGCACATATCAATGGGATTCACTGTGACATTTCCATATATGCAAATATCATGCATAAATTATGTCCATTTATGCATGATAAATGGACATCCTCTCTCACGCTCCCCTCTCCATCCTCCCCTGTCTTCTTCCTAGTCCCTAATAGTGTTTTTTACATTCAGGTCATCTTTTTTTTAATCATTACCTTTAAGAGTAAATGTGATGTTTGTCTTTCCAAGTCTGGCTTATTTTGCTCAGTATTACGATCTCTAGTTCCAACTATTTTCCTGCAAATGACATAATTTCATTCCTCTTTATGACAGAATAATATTCCAGTGCCGAGAGAGAGAGAGAGAGAGAGAGAGAGAGAGAGAGAGAATTGCTAAGTCACATGGTAATTCTCCACTTAAATTTTTGAGAGACTGATAAACTCATCACAACACTAAACACTATTCTCTGTGTCTGGTGATTTTAATTTCTCCACAACCTTGCAAATACTTGCCATTACTTCTCTCTTTAATTTTAACCACCTTAAGTGGGTGTAAAGTACTAAGTCACTGCTGCCTGGATTTGCATTTTCCTAATGGCTACTAATAATGAGCAGCTCTTCACGAGTTTAGTTGCTAGACAGTTGTACATCATGTTGAAAATACCTACTTAAATGTCTTGTCCATTGTTAACTGGTTTAATCTACCTTCATATGTCAGGCTTTAAGAATATTACATGGTCTGGATACTAGGCCATTATAAGGTATATGATATGAAAATATTCCCTTTGTGAGTTATATTTTCAGGTTCAAATAATTGGAGACAGGGTCTCCCTGTAGCCCCAGCTGACCTGGAACTCACTTATATAGACCAGGGTAGCCTCGATCTTACAGAAATTCACCTGCCTCTGCTTCCTGAGTGTTGGGATTAAAGGTGTGTGCCCCCATGCCTGGCTTCAAAATATTTTTAAACAAGTTCTTTAAATCTTTATTTTTATTTTATGTGTATGAGTATTTGCCTGAAGGTATATACGTACATCTCATGCTTACCTGGTACCCATGACGGCCAGAGAGGGCATTAGATCCCCAGGACCTGGACATACAAGCAGTCATGAGTAGCTATGTGGCTTCTGGAAACTGAACACAGTCCCCTCAAGCAAGTCGTGTCTCCCACCCCGTATTTTTAGTTTACAGTGATATCTTTTGACATTTCCACTTTGGATGACATCTGATATACCTATATTTTTCCTCAGCTGCTTGTTAATTAGTAAGTGAATAATTATTATAGCATCTTCCCTTCACAGTTATACAATTTAGCTCTTATGTTCATGACTATCTTCCATTTTGAATTGCATTTTGTGTATGGTGTGAGGAGGGAATCCAAGTGCATTCTTTGCCTGTAAATATGCAGTTCCATCGGCTGGAGAGACCGCTCTTCCCTCCCTTGAATCATATTAGTTCTTTTGTTGACAATGAGTTAATCATGAATAATACATATGAGTTTCACTCTTGACTTTCAACTCCACCATATTTACCTGTGGGTTTAGTTGCACCTTCTGCCCCTCCCACACGGTACTGACTGCCAGAGCTTTTAGTGAATTATGACAATGTTAAGTATGAAGCCTCCAAATTGGTTGTTCTCTTTCAGGGCTGTTGGTCTGTTCTGATTGCTTGAATTTTTGTATGAAGTATAAGATCAGTTTGCCAGTTTCAGCAAAAGGCAGCTTGTGTTGCAGTGAGCCTGTAGATCTATGGGAAGTATGAATCAATCTAAGGTCATGCCTACCTAGGATCATGAGGTCACCTTTCATTTATTTAGATTTGCCTTCTTCATTTTTTTTAAATCATGCCTTAGTATTTTTATTATCTCAGTTGTTTGCTAGATTATCCTAAGTATTGTAATAGTTTTATTTCTATTATAATTGAAGGTTATTTATTTTGATTTTTTATAATTCAGCGTGGGTGTTTAGATTTTGTATATCTGTCTTAAACCCCACCGCCACACCACATTTATTCATCCTAAAAGTTTTTAATACATTAAAATTTTAGGCAATTGTAAATATGAGACAGTTCCTTTTCTTTCTAACTGGATGGCTTCTATTTATGTTTTTTAACTAATTTCTTTTTCTAGAACCCTCAGCACAATGTTGAAAAGAAGTGATTTTTTGAACAGCTGCAATAGTTCTAGATGCTGGTGAAAGATGCTGGCTTTTAACCGTTTCAGTGGGTATCTCATTCACACAAAGTTCTATTTTTTAATTTTTTTCTTTATGGTATCTTTGAGACAGAATCTCATGTAGCCCTGGTTGGCTTGAACTCATTATATAATCAAGAAAAGCCTTGAACTCCTGATCCCCCTGCCTTTAACTCTCAAGTACACATATCGTTCTTTCTAGTTTCTTGGCCATCTGCTTAGTATTCAACTAGTGTCGTTGCCTCAGACAGCTGTAATGGTATATAATCTCCAAGTTTTCTTTGACAATGACTGGCGACCAGGCTCTTCTCGCTGAAGAAGCTTCCACTCAGAAGGGCAAGTCTTAATTTGTTGATTTATTTATTATGTATATGGGTGTTTTGCCTGAATGTATATAAGTGTACCACCTGTGTGAAATGCCCAAGGAGGTCAGAAGAGGGCGTAATATCCCCTGGAACTGGAGTTACAGATGCTTGTTAGCCACCATGTGGGGTGCTGGGAACTGAACCTGAGTCCTCTGGAAGAGCAGCCGTGCCGAGCCATCTCTCCAGCCCCTAGAAAGACAAGTCTGATGAATGGCACTTTTGTCTTTTAATCGGCCCAACAAGCAAAATGGTGACACCTCCCAGGAGTGGATGCTTTAGGGGAGTCTAAAACCCACACTCCTCCCCCAGAGGGGCTGTGGGCTTTGACACCTGCTCTAGCTGTAGGGTTAATGCTTGGAAGACTAATGGAGAACTGGGAAAGTACAAGTCTCTTCTGCTTGCCTTCTCCACCAGGACTCAGCTGTTTTATTGAACAAAACCTCCTCAGATTGCTGGAGGCCCTTGGTTGGTACCCAGCGTTCTGGTAAGGTTGATTTGAACGGTGTTTCTGTATCCTCATTGCTTTTTGGGAGGAGTAGATTGTGAGTGGCACATACTCCAAGGCTGGACTATTGCACTATTTGGACTGTCTCATCCTTCCTCTTCTTTCACACTAGCATCACCCACATCACATCTAATGATCTTCTCTGTCTGCAGGTAAGAAGCGTCCTCCACACCCTCTCCCATGAAGGCAGCTGAAAACCTTCCCAGAGCAACTGCCAAGGAGACTGAGTCAAAACCCTTGACTTCAACAGAAAATGATAGTAACCAAATAAGGAAAATTGGCATCTGACTAAAACAAGGCTGTGATGAGAAAACCTGGGTGAGAAAAAATTTGTTTGAAGAAATGGCACAGTGCAGTCCAGGGATGTGCTACTTAATAGTCGTTTTGATCTCTGACTCCAAGACATAAGAACTAAGTATTCAAATGCAAGGTTGGAATTATCAGGCACAATCAGCCATAGTTTTAAGCCTCCAAAGCAATTAGGGATGACTCAGACCCAACATGTTGCACTCGAGCCCTGCCCCGCTTGCCCTTGAGGCCTTTCTCCCTCTCCACCAAGAGCAGGCTAACTGCTCATCTTTACCTCTCTTTTTCTTCCCCAACAGTAACCGGCCTCGGCTCAGATGGTGCGATCTGCTCGCTCACAGCCATTTTTTCTGAACATAAGCAGGCTGCGTTTAAAACTCTCCAGCTCATCCGTCTTCATTTGAAGACTGGGTTAAAAAACAAAATTAATGATTGCTATCAGCCAGAGGACGAGCAGCATCTTTGGTGAAAAGTAGATCTGCCACGTTTATCCAAGGCTGACATCTTTCACCGGCTGGAAATGGCTGGATATACTTGTAAACATTATTAAAAATAATAACTTAATGTTTCCTTCCTGTGACTCGCAAGCATTAGCAAGGTAGTTCCAATTAGTATTTCCTCTGAGTGAGCGAGGCCTTTTACTTCGTTTCATTTAAAAGGGGATTTGTTTTCTAATTTTTACTTCTGCCGTTGTCAATAATAGAACAGAGGCGAATGACGGGTACCTGCCTCCCATCACTTACGCTTTGCAGAGCCCGAGCAAAGGAATATGCATCTTTGATTTTATTTGTTTTAGCTGTGCTTGTTCGGGGAGAGAGAAGACACATTTACATCCCCATGATCTCCATGGGATTGCGTGGAGTTTTAAAATACAAGTAAATCACGCCAAGGGACTAAATCATTTTGGAGGATTTTGAGAGTGAAGGCAAATAATTCAATGATAAATTAGTAAGAATGGCTTAGAACCCTGTGCTTTTCCACGGGAATCTCAGCTTCAAGTCCCCCTCACAAGGAAGAAAGGGAGAGAAGAGGGCTGGGAGGGAGAGGCTGAGCAGATACTGCCCCCGCCCAGGTGCTCTGCAGATTGGAAGTTGGACCTTCCTTCCGTTCTAATGAGAGCCTCTTTAGTAGACGCATCACGCTTTATTACAGTCAAAAATCTGCTTCTAAATGCTAAGTGAGTGAGGCACGCATTAGTCCAAATGCAAAGCTGCAAAATGTGTTTGGCAGCCTCAAGGTAAGAACGGCTTCCGATTCCAACACAAACTTGGTGAATATTTCAATTGATTATGTTGGGCGAACCAGTTGTCATTTAATCATGTTAACATATAACTTGCATATTCAACATAATCTCACTTGCTTGCTTATCTTCTGCTCCAGAAAGCCTCCCAAGGCCATAGGCACACACGTGTGTGGGCACTCGGGCTTCCCACCAAGTTCTACTTCGGGTCTGAGCGGTGCAAACGACTGTGTGAGCTGACGCAATGGAACTTTTGAATAGCATTAAGAGCGTCCATCATTATGCAGAAGACAGAAAGCATTATTTACAACATTAATAAGTCAGAGGGGGAAAGGGACCATATAAATCCATTTTACTTTATTTTAAGGGCTTTGGCTGGAGACCTGTGTCTTGGGCTCCCATTTAGGCTGAAATGGAGGCCCCCTAAAGGAGGCTGAACCCGTCCATGTTTGCACCTCTTGTGGGGCACTACATATCTGTTCGTATTCTGGAAGATGGTAACACGCAGAGGTGCCAGGAATGTACAGAGATCGGAGGAACAGGGAACTAGTCTGGAACCCAACCAAATGACAACGGGGCTTCCTGAGTGTGTGGGAGGAAGCAGTTGAGCCCTTGTCCCTAGAGACCTGAGAGAGCAGCGAGGTCTGAGGGGAAGGCTGCTTGCAGAAAGGAATGTGACCTCCACCCTGGAAGGGTCCCTCTAATCCACAACGCGCTGGGTCACTGCAACCATCCAGGCCTCCAGCACGCTTTCTGCCCACGCTCAACAGTGGCCTGGCCAGTGGCCACGTTGTCTGCTGGCCAACATTGACGTCTCTGTCAATGTCATGTAAACAGGCAAACTGAGGATGCAAAGAGGGAGGGGAGGATCTCCTTATTCAATCTGACATCGTTTGGACATCTCAGCAGTGCTAGATACAGGGTTGGAAGTTAATATTTTCAACCATTTGTCCACACGAAACCACAGGGCACAGGCACCAGTGTGTATTCAACCAGATGAGAACTACAGGACGTCATAGGGAGAGAAAGGAACGGGAGGCAATCAACCAAAGGTGACAGTGGATGAGGGGGAGACCGGAGCAAATGCGAAGAGGAAACAATCACAATGTGTGGTGAATAAAAGCAGAAGGAGCATGAGCCTTGGCCTGTCTGATTTTGACCAAATAGTGCATCCCTGCGGAGGGAAAGTTAGAAAGCTTGCTCAGTTGCCACAGAGGATTGGGGTTTTATCGGAAAAATGACAGTAGAATCTGACCTTGAGGTTCAGAGTTGACTCTTGGGGCCCATCACTGGCTCCCTGAAACCCACATTAACCTCAACCTTATACATTTGCAAAGTGACAGAATTCTGAAAAGAACAGGAAAGCAATCTTTCTTCCTGTTGTTCATTAGAGAGTTAGTAAGACTTGGGAGAGACAGAGAAATTTATCGGCGGAGGTGGAGGCAACCACTTGTATTAGCTTTCTAAGCCTGGCAATAACAATGCATGACACATATGACTTCAGGGAAGACAGGTTTATTTTGGATCATGGTTGCAGAGGTTTCAATCCATCCAGGTGGGAAGGGTGTGGTAAGGCGGCTCACATTACAACCCCCAGGAAGTAGAGGAAGGGGACACCTGAGTTACTGGCTTTTCCCTTTTCCCAGGCTCCAATCTGGTGGATGGCACTGCCTACACTCCCCGTTTGCCTTCAGTTCTCTCTGGAAACATGCTTGCCGAAGATACTAGTTTGCGGTGCTGTGTCTAAAATGCCTGATGGAAATCACTTTGGGAAGAAGAACTTATTTTGGTTCATAGTTTCAGAGAGTTTCAGTCTGTTGTGGTGGGGAAGGCTTCCTGAAACAGGGCATCCAGCTGAAAAACCAGCAAGCTCTCCAAACACAAACATGTGGGAGCTGGTTCGGATTTGAATCATAACATAGAACACAGACATGCCTAGAGGTATGCCTTCATCTCCCAGACAAGTGTCAATCAAATGATGGTGACAGTTAAGATTAGCCATCACACATCTTTTTGAGGAGCTACAAACATTCCAGGCTTACCTATGACATATCATTCACCTTGCCAGGCAATGACTTATCCCATCAAACTGGATTAAAACAAGTCCTGACGAGGGGCATCACCAATAATTGAATAGTTTTCCATTTTCCCGGAAGTACTACAACATCATCGTCTTAAAGCACACACAAGTTTTTATTTAGATTTGATCTCAAATGTGATGCTGACTATTCTGAATTTCTGACTACAGAATTAATGTGTGAGAGAGAATCCCTGTAGGCTTCCCGACACACCCACAAATAAAGCACTCTGGCCTTTTCCACGCACAGAATGAAGACAGTGATGGTGAGGTCTAGGCTGAAAGTTCTATGCAGAGAGTGACGGAGACGAGAGAATGCAGGAGAACATGTCCTGCCATGCCTGCTCATTTGTTGGGTCTCTCTGTGTTTGTTCTGTGACAAGTTGGACTTCGATACAAGGTCAGCTCTTGAATCTTGATTATGTTTTTTTCCCCCTTGAGCCAAGAGACATTGATCTGTACATCTAGTTTACCTTGTTTTCTTAGCCATTTGTGACACAGTACAACAGTTCCCATCGAAAAAAGTGTCATGTAAATAAATTACAACTTAGGACGTATACATTAAATAATTTTATAAATGAACTTTAAAAATGAAGGAATAAAAATTGCCAGGCCGGGCTTGTAGCGCATTGGTGATTATTCTGATCATGTTGTCATGTGTAATGAAGCACAGGCCCATCATTAATCAAAAGAACCAATCAGATAACTAATTTAGGCAATATTCTTTACCACAGGACATGTCGGTCAGTAAAAATGCATTAAAATAGCAAAAGATCAATAGCCGCCACCAGGAGCCGTGTTTACAAACCGGTCTTAAACTTTAGGGTATTAAATTCTCAGTCATATTGGGTATCTGTTTGGTAAAGATAAAGGAAAACTTCAGAGAAATGAAAGTTTTTTTACAGTTAATAGTATGGTCGTAATGTATACTGTAATAAATGGACAGGATGTTGCATTATTTTGTGATAAATGGTGAAAGTGTCCCCAGCTCCTTTTAGAAGCATTATCAAGACTCAAAAAAAGGACCATGGAACGAGCGGGGATTGAGGAATTGGTCTGAGGATGGCAGAGGGAGCCCGGCAGGTCCTGGGTGTTTAAAGACGATTTATGTTTTAAGCAGCTGGAGTCGGAGAACTCTGGTCAGAGCTGGCATGTGGTGGGTATGCTGGCTTCCATTGCACCTGCATCTAAAGTGACCGTTATCTCTCCAGAAGGTGGGGCTAGCCTCCCTGTAGCACATCCCTGTGCCAGCGTGGCAGCGTGGTCACTTTTTATGATGAGAATTTCTACCCATCATTCAAGCTCATGAGCATCTCGGTGTCCTTTCTTTCCTTAGAAGTGAAGCCATTCCAAAGGAATTTCCCATTGTTGATGCCACAAAGCTCATAAGCTGAAGAACTACTTCTCTGAGCTGGGCCTGATGGGACAGGCCTATCATTCCAGCTACTCTGGCAGCTGAGGCAGGAGGAATAGGAGTTCAAGGCCTATTCAAGAGAGAGAGAATGAGAGAGAGAGAGGAGAGAGAGAGAGAGAGAGAGAGAGAGAGAGAGAGAGAGAGAGAGAGGCTGACTCGACTGACTCTTGCTTAACCCAGAGCTCACCCAATTCCCACTAGTGTAGCTAACCAGGTTATCCTGGAGATCCTTTCTCTGCCTTCTGAGTGCTGGGATTACAAGTGGCTGCTATGCCTGCCTGGCTTTCACATGCTGGGGATCCAAATTCCTGCTCTCATGTTTGCATAGTACTTTATCCACTGGGTCATCTCCCCAGCCCCAATTTCCCTTTCCTGCCTGCTCTCCAGCCACTCCCTGCCTCTCAGGACCACTTAGAGATGCGACATCTTCTACTATACCTCTGTGAGCTCTCAAGATGTTGAAGTACAATAGAAAAAGATTAAAAGCAACCTAAATATGCATCAATAGGGGAAGTGGTATTTATGCCTGCTTTTAATGCTATGGAATACCAAGTTACAGTTTTTTAAAGTTACATCTATGTATACATTGACATAGGAAGATCCCTAAGACATATCTTAAGAACAGAGGTGAGAAATCGGTTACTTGACCTATCTAAAAGTATATGCAAGCTTATTGTACGGTTAGTTTTGACTAGGATCCTAGGATCTAGGATCACCTGGGAATAGACAGTCTCCATGAGGAATTGTCCAGATCAGGATGACCTGCAGGAATGCCTGTGAGGGGTTGTCTTTATTATGTGAATTGATGTGGGAAGACCTGGTCTAAAACTGGGCAGCACCAGTCCCTGGGTTTGGATCCTGGAGAAAGTGAGCTGGGCACTAGCATGTATTCTTTGTTCTCTGTTCCTGATTATGGATATAATACGACCAACTCCCTCAAGCTTCTGCAGCTGTGACAGCAAAGGAAACTAGGACACAAATGACATAAATGCCATGCGGTTTCAGAGATCTGAAAGGAGGGTTCACAACACCGATCATGACAAGTAAATCTGGAGCCAGCACAAGGACTTAGTGATCCAAAGGGGACCCATATTTTATTCCTATTGAGAAGTATTTGGAAATCGAGTCATGAGTCCTGTCACTAAAAACTGCAAGGCTATCTTAGATTAATAATGTCTAAAGTACTCACAGTCCTGGCCACTCACAGTCATCTCAAGGGACTAAGTCCTCTCTGTTTGAAACTGCCTCTGGATTCCCTAGAACCCATCTTGCTTATGAGCTCCAGATGTGCCCACATAAGCACCTATTTGGATTTTCTACTTGAATAATAATCAGCCTCACTAGTCTCTGGTGCTGAGCTGAAGTATTTAATCCCATCCCCGGAACTACTGCTACCCGATTCTCCCATCTCGCTGGAGGATTTCACACCTACCTTGTAGATAATCAAATACCTACGAGCTACCTCCATTCCTGCCTCCTTCATTAGCCACACTCCCCTGAAGCTGGTACCCTTTGCATCCCCAAACTGAACCCTGAATCAACGTGTGCTTCTCCGCCTCTGAGTCACATTAGACCAAGCTACACACTCTCTCACAGAGGATCCTGCTATATAACTTTTTCCACTAAATTCAACCCTTCCCTCCTGGAAGGAAAAAGACCCAGGAAGTAAATGAAATATAAAAGATTCAGGAGCCCCTCCACAAGGCTGTATAGGCAGTAAACAATTGCTAAGACTGAAGAAATCCTTTGGTGCAACAGCTTGAAAATTGTCAGGGAGCCCCAGGAATGCAGTTCTCCTAAGTCCTCACTGTGCTGCATAGCTTTAGTGTCAACTTGACACACCTGGTTGAGGGAGCCTCAATCGGGGAATTGCCTCTATTGGACTGGCCTGTGGCCGTCTGAGAGGCATCTTGTTGATGAGTGATGTGGGAGGACCCAGCCCACTGTGGGTGGTGCCATCCCTGGGCAGGTGGGCCTGTGTTGCATAAGAAAGCAGGCTGAGCAAGGGCCAAGGGAGCAAGCCAGTAAGCAGCGTTCCTCCATGGTCTGTGCTCCAGCTCCTGCCTCCAGGTTCCTGCCCTGAGTTCCTACCTTGGGCTCCCTGATGAACTGCAACCTGGGAGATGTAAGACAAAGAAGCCCTTTCCTCCCCAAGTTGGTACTGGTCAGAGTGTTTTGTCACAGCAATGAAGAACAAACTAGAACAATCACCCACATTTGTAACTTTCCAATGATGGAGTTAAGTCTCCAATGCTCCTGGAAAGTAACATCAATAAACTCAATAGGCCACTAAGACATTTTTGGAATTGTTTCTTTGGTCTGTTGCTGAGACCCTATCTATCATGAGCAGACATTTGTCCATAACTCCTCAGGAAAGGTCACACTATAGCTCCCCAGCCCATGGCCTCCTGGCTGATTCCCCTACTTCTCCACCTTCCTAGCTGTCCACTGCATTGGTTGTCTACCAGCCGTCACAGTGAACTGTTACAGCATAAGTCAGATAGGGGACTTTCCCAGGTACCTACTGCTCATTTTGAACCTGGTTACTCACTTGCCCTTCTAGAGATGCTTAGCATGAGCAGGGCTGGTGACTGACACTTAGATGAACTCTGCCATGGGAAGTCGTCTGCTCAGCTCAGTCTCCTGTCCTTGGAAGGGGTAATGGGGAAAAGAAAAGAGGATGAGGAATCATAGATGCAGCTCCAGTGTCTTGAAGACAAACGCTCTTGAGAATAGCCAAGCTATGGGACCAGCCTAGATGTACATCCACAAAGATGGATAAAGAAGATGTGGTCTATGTATATCACAGAGTGTCATTCACAATAACAAAGAATAAAATCTTACCCTTTTAAGGAAAATGAATGACAGAACATCATGGTAAATGAAGCCAGACTTGAAAGGACAAACATCACATGTATCCTCTCACTGTGTGTGTGAGCACATGTGTGTATAATTTATATGTAATATATATTGGGTTGAAGAGTTGGCTCAGCAGCTAAGAGCACTAACTGCTCTTGCAGGGGACCGGGGTTTGAGTCCCAGCACCCACATGGTGGCTAACAACAATTTGTAACTCCAGTTCCAAGGAAATTCAACACCCTCTTCTAACCTCCTTGGGCATTGCACAACATGGGTGCACTTACATACATGCAGGTAACACACTCATACACATAAAATAAAAATAGTAAATAAAATATTTAAAAGATATATCAAGTTATGAAATATTTAAATATATTATATATTCACACACATGTATGGCAGAAGGAGGCCTATATGAAGGGAGGAAAGGTCTGTTATAGTTTGCTTTCTGTTGCTTTGATACAATACTGACCAAAAGCTACCTGGAGGCGGGGGGGTTGATCTCAGCTTAAAAGTTACAGTCCATCATCAAGGGAAGCCAAGGCAGGAACTCAGGCAGAAACCTGGAGGCAGGAACGGAAGCAGAGACTACAGAGGAACACTGCTTACTGGCTTGCCTCCTCTAGCTTGCTCAGTACCTTTCTGAGTGTCAGCCCCAGCCCACCAGCCTAGGGATGACACCGCCTACAGTGGGCATCTCTTATATTAGTTAGTAACCCAGAAAATGCCCCCACAGACACGCCCACAGGCCAATGGGATAGGGGAAATTCCTCAGCTGAGATTTATGTCTTCCTATGTATGTCTAGGTTTGTGTCAAGTTGACAAAAACTAAGACAGGGTCTACAAGGGATGGAAGGGAAGCAGGGGTAATGAGGAAAGACAACAATGTCAGGTGGTCTTTTATATGTGAGGTTTGCATTTAACTCTGTCTCTTTGTCTCTCTCTATGTAGTGCCTGAAATCAGAAGGGGGAGTAGTTGGAGGAAGGATAAGGACCCGTGGGAGAGGGGTGAGTGCCAAGAGAGGACACTGGTACGTGATAGGAACACAATGATACACATGAATGGAAATATCCTTATTATGACCATTATTTTGTGCACTAAAATTGATAAGAGGAGCTTCCTTTTGTCCAAAGTTGTGCGTGGATATCCAAGAATTCTGTCGACCTAGATGCCAGGACAGTCACCGAGCAGCTTGATTCCTGTCTCTGTGCTTCCCACGCTGTGGCCCATTGTGAATAGAGGCCAGGGGCCACTGAAGCAGGCTCACCTGTCTAAGTCAAACCTACTAAACGAAAAACAACAGACCAACCATCAGTAGGATTTCAAAACTCTTATTGCTTGGAAACCTTGTTCTGAAATGACTTTTAAAGTCAGATAGAAAGAAATCAAGCTTGAATTAGGTTTTTGCAGAATGTACTATCTAGGTAATTGGCTTGGTTTTAAGAATCACAATTCTCAGTTTTAGTGGAGAAATCTAATAAGGCAATTCCTTTAAAAAACTAGAGTGAAGTTTGAGGAACATAATAATGACAATCATAGCAAGTTGACTGCAAATAAGAAACAAATGTATGCTATCACAGGACTTTTTGAAAATGCTCTTGTGAAGAGAATTGTTAATAGTTGTTAAGCCATACAAAACATTTGACAGGACAGAAGCCCACCAAAGGCACACAGTGCAGAATCTCTCAGATAGGCAGAAGTCATTTATTAATAAAGCTATTGACATGTTTTAATATTTATAGTTATTTACCTTGCAAAGGAACTGAATCTGGGAGTACAGAGAGCAAGTGACTGGGGAGAGGAAGTGTTTGCCTAGGCTAACAGCAGCCTAGGGAGAGTGAGCAAATAAGACCAGGGGGTGAGCGTGGCCACAGGAAACCTGTCAAGGACTTCATGGGAATGCTCGGGGAGGAGGTGTGTACACGGAACTCCCAGAAGGATGCCATTCATTTCCAGAGTCACCCCCTCTGCTTTTCTTGCTTTGGTGTCAGCATCCCAGTCAGGGGGGCCAGAGAAGTCCCCCCAGTGAAGGAGGATGGCACAGAGACTCACCTCTGGGACTGGGCATGGTTGTGATAGCATCCTGGGACACAGCTTTCCTCCCCTGTCTGATCCGCACCCACCTTCTTCAAAGAGCACCGCCTTCATGGAAGACCCAGAGTCCACAATGACCAACAGCTCAGCCTAGAGAAGAGCCATGTGAAAGAGAGGACCTCAAGGAGGAGTGGGTAAAAAAGCACTGAGAGCTTTCAGAAGCAGAAAGAGGCAATGACTGACTGGAGATGACCTTAGGACCCTTCAAAGAGTCTACTACTGCAGACCCTGTGTGGTGATTTGAATGAAGTGTTTGGACACTTTGTCCCCATTTGGTTACACTATTTGGGGGAGGTCAGGGAACCTTTAGAAGATGAACCTTGCCAGTGTATGCCACTAGGGGTGGGCTTTGAGAGTTCAGAACTTTGCCCCATTTGTAGTTCAGTCTCTCTGTTTCCTGTTTGTCGTTCCAGATGTGAGCTCTCAGCTTGCTGGTTCCGCCACCATGCCCTCTCCTTGCTGCCATACTTGCTCCACCATGAGGGACTCTCATCACTCTGGAACCCTAAGCCAAAATAAACACTTCCTTCTGTAAGTTGCCTTGGTGACAGTGTTTAATTACAACAGCATAAAAGTAATATATCCTGGATTAGTCAGCTTAAGCTAGCCCATGCTACAATAACAGAATAAGTAAACAACAAGGAACAATATAAATACATTTTAATTTTTTTGATTGATTTATTTTTATTTTATGTGCTTTGTCTGCATGTATGTAAGTGCACCCGTGGGTACAGTGCTCATAGAGGCCTAAGTGCATTGGATTCCCCTAGAACTGGAGTTACAAACAGTTGTGAGTCACCATACGTGTGCTGGGAACCGAACCCAGATCCTCTGCAAGAGCAGCCATTGTTCTTAACCACTGAGACATCGCTCCAGCTCCAGAAATACATTTCTTGTTCTTACCTTAGTCATGCACTTGGGCAGGGGTAGTCATTGTTCTCGTGAAAGACCCTGGCTGATGGGACTTCTGTCTCTGTCTGCTTCTAAGACTGCAGGGCAAAGCCCTAGAAGGATGCACAGTGTTTCAATAAGTGATAACCATTTGGCCACCCATAAATTCAAAGAAGATGTCAACCTCCACCAGCGTAGCCAGAGAGAATGAGAGATTGCCCCACGGGAGAAATGTCTGTCACAGTTCCTCTGTACAGAACTCAAAGACTCAGATCAATATGGAACCATGTCTCTCTTCCATCTTCTGGGTTCTCCCATAGTTTGAAACACTTCGCTTGGCTATAAAGAAGAACATGGTCTACCTTCTCCAGGACTCAGTGGATTGCTGGAGAGTAAGAGACTGAGCAACAGTTCTTTCCATGAGACAAAAATAAAGGGCTGGGTTCATGTTGTTGCCATTAACTCAACAACATCTACTAATCACTTGAGCAAGAGTAACTTTTGTAATCTGATAGCCACACTAAACATAGCTTTCTTTTCTACTGAATTTTTCAAATTTCATCCAATACATTTTGAACATATTTAGGCCCCCCCCCCCCATCTGTACCCCTCCCTGCTGGATTTC
>NW_008329696.1:412935-426133 GCF_000622305.1 Nannospalax galili
AAGCCAAATTGTATTTCCAAATGTCCTGCAGTGTGTGTCCATTCACCGGAGCGTGATCAACCTCTTTAGCACCACACCCTTAAAGCAAACCAACTCTTGTTCTCTCAGTAGTTACCAGTTGTTAATAGTTCATCAGCTAAGGGGGTAGTTCTCTAGCCCTGTGGTCTGTAGAACACAAAACAAGTCGACCACTGGTATAAGCTTATCTGAGGAGTCACCTATGCAAATCAAGCAACTGGAAAGGTCCATCCCAATTCCTTTTCATTGGCCCAAATCATCAAGGTCTGGGACCACATTTCCACATGTCCAGTCTTTTCTCTTAATAGGAATGAAGAAGTTGGCCATATAAAAAGACCCTTAGTCCTTAACATATGTGAATTTTGAGTATTTATAGAAAGCTGGAAATTACATCCCTGAAGACTCTTCCACCAGGTCCTTCCTGGGAGTCTGTGGGTAGAAAGTGCCTTGGGATGGGGCACACCTCTTCCTCCTCACCTTGCCATGTCCCAGCTGCCTTTCAAATGTCATTTCTGAAAGCCCTCCCAGCCATGCCCTCTCTACCTCCTCTGAACCCTTGAACTCTTACAGGTGAGATTCCCTTCCCCTTTCTCTGGGTATTTCTGTCCAGAAGGCTCTGAAATCCTTTGCTGTATGTCATGTTGAAGAGTTACTCTGAAGGCATGCTGATCCATGAAGCGGTATATGAGAACCACCATTCTCTCCACACTGTGGTCTCCCAAGCCCTGTTCCCCACACTGAGCCATGACTCAATGTAAGGCTCTCAACAAACATTCATTTTTATTCTTAAAGACCCATTGACCAAAATATCAGTTTGAGGATAGAGAAAGCAATGATGGAGTTACTTCACTCTTGCTGGCAATGGTTCCATGAATAAGGTGTCCTCATACCAGCAGAAACTGATGGGTCTCTGTCATCCTTAAAGGGTGGTATTCCCTGGCTAATGGAAAGAAGGAAGATTAAAAATGTTGACAGGATAGGCTAGACACCAGGTTCCTGAGAAATACACTGCACCTGCCTTGAACAATCTCAAAGAAACAGCTTTTAGAAACTACTACCCTAGCCAGACCCAGGGTCATGAGTTATACTATGTATGCTGGAAGCCAAAACACTGAATATCTGTGTTTCTAACTAGATATAGCTCATCTAAATTTATATTCTCAAAGAATATGGGAGCTTATTTTTATTGGAAGTATTTAAATTGCTTTTTTCTACCTATACCATTAAAAAAAAATAGTTCACTCAAATCCAACCAGGATTCCTTTCCAGTTTTCGCCTAGTGACAACATTTTTTATACCCAGCTAAGCAGTCTCTAATGGGGGCGACTCCTCTGCTTCTTGGAAGACACACCTTTGGAGAAGTTCCATATGCTGGAAGCGCCTCAATTCACCCCGTAATTCCTTCAATATACTTCACCCTCTGTGCTTAGCAAAGTCCAAGTTTGGTAGCCAGGAGCTAAGAAGTGCTTGGACTTAGCATCCCTTGGTCTCGCCTGTAAAAGTCCCGATTTGAACTGTGTGAAATAGCAGAGCTGGGCAAGTAAAAAAGTAGCCATCATCCTTACATGCACAGACAACACACAGACTTCAGGACCAGAGAAGCCGGCTCTCCTCCCATCTAGACAACAGGCTCTGAATCAAGAACAGAGATGTTCTTCATTATTCCCATTGTGCCCTCTATGGGCTCCTTAGCTCCAAAGCATTAGGAATAGAAAAGATACCATCGTCTCCCTGCATTCAGGCACCTTCTCAGGAAAGAGCTTTGTGGGGGGCAGTAGACACAGTACCCTCCAAACACTGTAGCCATGCCTCATGGTACTGGCTTTGGTCCGGGTACACTGTTTTGGAGTCAGGTCAGGGACTTGGAGCAGAGCCATGCATGGCCTTGCACCTCTGCAGTCCAACCAGGGGAGCACCCACTTCACCTGAGCCAACCAAAACCCAAGGGACAAATGACTTCCCAAAGGCAGACATTATATATCACACACGTCTCTGCTTAAAGCACAAAAGATGGCCCCTTTTTAAAATATACAATAGGTACTGCAAAGCTAGCCGTGGATTTATTTATCTAGAAATGCTATGGAGAAAAAAACAAAAAAGCTTCCATTTGGCTAGCATTACTGGAATCCTTGTTTGGGAGGGGCAAAATGTTCAGTGATGGAAGTCTGTATTTGCTGCTTGATACAGGATTTCAGGGATTGTTTTCTGCAGTTCTCTATAACGTCTCTTCGTTTCCCCTGCCGGGCACATTTTCCTCTCAACCCCAATCCTTCCCACAGGACAGCGCCCCAATCTCCCAGCATCATGGCCAGGTGGATCCTGAGGCACCTGTTTTCCTCTGGGGTCCGTGGAAGCCTCCAGCCCCTCCCCCTCCGCATTGCCTTGTTAGAAGCAAACATAGTTCTTTTTTAAATCAAAAAGTAATAAAATACGTAATTAGTAACGTGCCGCGGCATTATTTTTATTCATCTATACATTTCTAATTAAAATTATGCCATTCTTAAAAATTACAGGAGAATACACACAAGCCTTTCATTTTGCATGCAAAGCATTTGAAAGGCTACAGCCCCGGTGAGGTGGAATTTCAAAAGGAATGGTAAAGCCAACCAAACAAAGGGGGGGGGGGGGTAGTGAGGCTATAAGTAATTCCTTTTAAGAAAATGTATAGAATACACTAATTTGAAAGAAAAGCGATTTTGAAATATAAATCTAGAAAAACGAAGCATTCAGTCCTTTTACTGCACGGCGTTGCCAATAATATTGTATATGTGATTAAAGATTCTTTCTGCAGCCACATAAACCAATAGAAATTGAACTTTCCTGCGTACAGCCTCCTGTACCCTTGCCTGGTCGCCAGGAGGGGGTGGGGAAACCTCTCATTGTCAGCGGGATTTGAATCCCACCATCGTTAAAGAGGTGACTATAAACTGGAAATTATTTAAGAGCTGCAGGGTCAGCTTGCAGAACGATGGCCTGTCCAAGGTGAATCTCCCTACAAAGAATTTGAAGGTATCTTATTTCTGTGTCTTGACCGCAAAGGGAACCAAGGGGCCACGCTGAGCAATATCCTGCGCGAGTTGCTGCCTCCAACCCACGCATGGTTTATACAATATTCAAATTCACTTTGGCACTTATCCCTGAAGCTTTTATCCCCCACCCCCTTTCTCTTTTAACAGTTTAAGACAATTGCTCTCTGTTAGGACAAAGCAGTGTGGGCGGCTGCGGTCGGGTTTTGAGAGTGTCCTCCTTGCCTTGTAAGAGTGTCAGACCCAGACACTGGCCCCTGGCTTCCGGTGAATGCTTACTCGTTTAGAAGTCCTGCAAAAATGTAATCCTCTGCTGGGACCTGGGCACATCAGAAGCAAAGGAATACAATGAGCTTGGCTTTGACTAGCACTGCTGAGAGGCTGTCCCCCAGGCCTCTGCCTGGTCACGACTTTGTGAGGAACTTCTTCAACCTGAGACCCTCATGGAACTCTCTGGAGTTAGCTATTGTATGGTTCTGATATTGCACGCAACATGCTAATTTTCAAGCCAGTAATTGTGTGTGTCAGAAACCAAGTTGGGAGGAGCAGGTGATCTTGTCCAGCTTTGATAAGACATCCACCATGCCCCTGAACTCAGACCAGGCAAGCCAGGGTACTGGGCAACCCTATGTGCACCAAAGACCAAAAAGTTGCAAAGAGGGAAATACTGGTTGGGCATCTCCTCACATGAGAGATGCTAAAAGAGTTGTTTCCAAGACAGAGGGAGAAAAGGATGCTGAGTCTCAGCTCAGCTCAGAAGAAAGGCGTCCCCGGTGTTCTTACACAAAGCATGCATGTATACTCTGATCCTCCTGTGTGTGGCCACACATGTCCCCCACATGTATGATTCCACGTGTGCCTGTACACCACATGAACACACGATTTAATAACCCCCACTATAGCTGTAAATTAATTCAAATCTTGTACTCACATTAAAAATGAACTCTATTTTATGTTGATCATTAACTAAGAGTATTTCACACTGGAGATTTGTCATATTAAGGAGAATTGAAACCACTTATATCAATTAAATGTACAGCATTATGCTGAATCTCAGCAGAGATTACCAAAATACTCTAAGCATGATTTTACAGAAATGTAAAATATAAATTAGATGGGGGAATATTGCTTGCACACACGCACGCCCCCTGTTCCCCTCTGACTTCCTCCTAAATATGGCTGCCTGCGAGTTGATGGAGCCCTGGATGATGAGCTATATTTCAACAGGAAATCTTGTTGTCTTCAGCACCATAAAAGGAAGGCCTGCTACAGCTTGGGGAAAGTCAGTTCTCTTTGGAGATTAAAGTGCTGGCTGGGAAGGACACAGCAAGAGAAAGTTTCTGAAGGGCTTTGCAGATGGGCCACTTGTTAAGGCTGTCAATAAGGAGAGGCTGAGGCAGAAGGTCCACCTCACCTGCTCTTGAACGCATTGCTGCACCAGTCAGAGGCACTGTGGTATTACTAAGACCTCATGCATCAGGACCAAGCTTCCCCCAAGGAGCTCCCCAGGATTGCATTTTATTAACTCTGACACACTACCCCGGTGCAACACTCCCAGGGGTATGCTTGGTTATCATCGACTTAGCTAGAGAGACCCTGGACCTTTTTCACCTAATTTTTATTCCGCATCTAACATCAGCACAAGTGTTGCCTCCTTCAGAAAGCCTGTGTGACGCTCCAGGATGAGGTAAGCTCCTCCTTGCTAACACCACTTAACCATGCTCTGCTCTCTCCCATGATCATGTGCCCATTGCCTTTGCTGAGTTGTGAGCTGCAGGAAGCAAGCATAGAGCCTTAGTCACACTGGTAACCAAACAGGAACACCGAGAGGGTAGACAATGGCCATGGCGTGGTGACAGGCCATCACGCAGGGGTACTGGAGGGTGATACAGCAGTGGGTACCAAGGGGGTTCACCCTCTTAGAGTATTAAGCATTGAGGCACACTCAGCAGGGGAGGAAGGCTGCATGGGTCCCGGAGGCAAGGAGATAATCTTTTGCCCCAGTTTCTCAAAGTCAAGATGGTGTTGGTCCCTCCCTGGGACAAGTGGCTCCCTCCAAGTCTTCTACCTAAAGCGAAAGAACAGCCAGTGTCTTCCGCTTCTAGTTCTGTACCTGAAGCAGTGCCCTCCTTTCTACAGCTGCCACCCTCCAGGCACTGCTCCCACGTCAGGAAGAGCAATGAACAAAGTCTCCACACCTGTGATCTTGTCTGTCTGTGAAGTGGAGATAAGAGACGAGGAAACAATCAGGAGCAAGAACATCTCAGAGAGCGGTCATCATGGTCAACAAAAGCCAGACAAGCAGGGGTTGAGGAGGGGTCGGGAGTAAGAATGAAACAGCCAGTGTTGGTCCTGACGTCAGCAGGGCTGGTGGGACACTCCCTAGGGAAGGAAAAGCTACAGAAGAAACCAGAAGAAAAAAGCCACAACGGTAAGCGGAAGGGCCCAGAATGAAGCCACGGGGCACAGAGGAAGACAAAAGGGTAACTTGTGTGGCTGACTGGAGGGACAGTGGAGAAGGGCTGAGATCATGGGTGGCTGAGCTGGGTGCCCACAGGCTCCAGTGCCAGGAGAAGGAGGCCTTCTGAATCTGAGCATCCACTGTGCTCCTGCCTGAGGGCTGTCACCTAACCATGGTCCAGCAGGGCAGTTAGACTACTAAGGGCTCCTGGGACAGACTAGCATAGGCTCAGGAGTCTATGAGGTTCATGAGCCATCTCATTACTACATTTAAAATGTATCCATCTATATACACATATGCACATGTGTACATACACATGTATGCATAAATGTGCATGCACATACATATATATACACATGCACTCACAGATTTGTCTCCTCCTCCTGGGTAGGGATGAAAGTTAGTTTAGTGTCACTGGGCAAGAGACTTTTATGGTGACAGCATGCTTGGATTTGAGGGTGAAGAGCAGATGCTGGCCTGGGGTGTACAATAAAGAACAGGACGGCTGTCAGAGTGCCTAGCATCCCCTGGGGCTTTAGTTTCCACCCAGTATTTCAAGTTTACTTCTTCATGAGACTGAGCAGGTGAAGTCAGGTTCTGCTCAGATTTCAGAGCTGCCTGGTTACCACTCAAGAGCTCCAAGTCACTGGTATGCACAGCCTCCCAAAGAGACGCCAAAGGGGGGACATGAAAAGATTTGTACTTGCCTGATTGCTTAGACTAGGTGCTGCCATATAGAGCTTATTTACCAATCTTGCTGAAAAGATGCAATATAGGTTTTGTCCAGTCTAGATTGTTTTGTTTGTTTGTGTTTATTGAGACAGGTTCTTCTTATGAAGCCCAGGCTGACCTCAAACTTATAGGTCTCCCTTTAGCCTCCTGAGTGCTTAGGATTTAGGTGTATATGTTTGCCTGCATGTATGTATGTGCTACGTGTGTGCAATGCCTGCAGAAGCCAGAAGAGGGTGTTAGATTCCCCAGAACTGGAGTTATAGACAGTTGTTAACTGCCATGTGGGTGCTGGGAACTGATCCCAGGTCCTCTGCAAGAGTAGCACCTTCTCTTAAACTATGAACCCTCCAGTTAGATTTAAAAAATAATTTAGTAGAAAAATCTCTTTTGCCAAGTTTCTATTAAATATCACCAAAAATATGTGTGTGCTGTTTGAATGTAAAATGGCAGGATATATTTCATAGAATAGAAAATTTGCTTAATATTCATTCATGTTGGGGTTTGTGACACTGAGCCCGTGGATTCAGCTCCAAGTGATGTTTAAGAACAAAACAGGTGATTGCAGTAAGGGACTTGGACAGCGTGTGTGTGCAGGCAGCGGTTTCTGTAGAAACCTCCCCTCCCTTTGTCCTCTCCTATCTGCAGGGTATTGACAGCTCTGACAAGACTTTGATTATCTAGTCAGCATGAGCCTGAGACTTGTCACTTGTCAGGTCTGAGCTGACAGTCCCCGCGCTGATGAAACAATTGGAGGGAGATTGGCTGTGCGTGAGGAGAGTTGAGGTCAGCCACCCAAGTTTTCTATGCATGACCAGGAGGGAAGTCCCAACCTCTGCTAATGGCACCAAGAAGTCAGCTGAAGGTGAGGAGGACTTTGGGCATCTCCTCACAGCCTGGTGACCCATGGAGGCTGACAACCTTTCTTCCTTCCACCAGCAGTGATAGCAGGCTAGGTCTGGATTGCAAGAGCCAGTCCCCTCCCACACAGCCCCTCCACACATCAGGGGAGAAGCTCCACTTCCAACCTACACGTAATATTAGATCTCCCCTCATTAGGAGGAGAAAATGAAGCAGAGAGCTAGCAGCTGGCCTCAGTGGATGGAAGGCAGAGCAACGAGGCTGTAGGAGAACACGGTGTTTATTCATCCTGAGCAAAGAACAGGGCTATCCATTATGCTTCAGCATCGTGCTTGAAACCTCCTGTTAGCCCTAGACACCTTGGAGAGATCACCTGTCAACCAGGCTTCACCATGACTGTGGCTCTGTGAAAACAGTTCCATTATTGGTGCATTTTGTAGATGTAGAAAGTGAGAATGATTGAGAAAGAGGAGGGGGGGTATATGCCCATGCCACTTTGAAATGGTGCCAGCAGCCAAATCCAGGCTGCCTTAAGCCAGAGCTCTGAACCCACCATTGGTTCTCTGTACCCTTTCAAGCAAGAATTACAGTCTGTAAAATTCAGCCCAGGGACTTGCCTCTGGACCACAGTGGTGGGAAACTTGGGGGCATGTATTGAAACGCTGTGCTCACATTCCTGTCTGATAGTCTGTGCCACTCTCCAAGGGGTACTTTCTAGCATCACTTGTCTCCCATCCCATTTGAGTTGATAGCCACCACCCTGATCTAGCACCAGCTGCACTCAAGACCTTTGCTCCAGGAAAGAGGATTTCCTCGTGTTCACAAGAGCAGAGGCCTCCTAGGGACAGCCACGTGCACAGCCTCTGCTGCTGGACAGAGTCTCCACCTTAGTCACGGGGAGAAATGCCACCGTATTCCTGGTTGATGTAGGATTCCACCAACTGTGCCAGCCAGCTCCAAAAACAATGTACTTAAGGGCCCAGGCTATACACATGCCTTGGGGACTTCTCTCACAACACCTGTCCTTTCTAATGACATATTGCTCCATCCTCTAGAACCCAGGACCATGAAATAGTCCTTGCTTTAAAAGGGCAGACATTCTGGGGAGAACACTAGGGGTGTCTCCAGGCAAAAAAAAATCTTGAGGGTAAGTCTTGCCGTGGGGATCTAGGCTACAGAGAACATCCCATCTCCTCCAGCCCCTGTACCTGTGTCACCTGGCTAGGCTAGCTGTGCCCTTAGTTATTGCATTGAACTATTTGCCCCTGAAGGATAAAGTCTGGACTTAACTCTTTCATTTCCTTCATGGCAAAGTCATTCACAGCTGAGGCTGTAAAAATGGCTCCTGACAGAGCCTTTGTCAAAGACAAAGGTTTGTATACAAAGTAAGCCTGGAGATGCTCTGGAGTCTTTTAGTTCTTTCACAATGTTGAATTCCCAAGAAGCTGCACTTGGGGTTTGCAAGAACAGTCTGACCCTCTGTCCCCTCTGGAATTCTGCTCCTCTTCATCACACCGGGCATCAACTGAGATGGCTTTGCTGCACAGTCTCCAGGACTTTTTATAGTTATCCACACATACATGAACATTTATATGCTTATAAAACTACAGTCATTTCTTTGTCTTTAATTTCTTTTAACATAAACTATGGAACAAATCTAGCTCTCAGTGGCACACATTCCCACTCCGCATGGAGGGCGTTTTTCATCCTTGTGGGTACGCGCAGACTTATTCTTTCTCCTGTGCCAGGTATTCTTGAGTGCCGCTGCGTGCAGGTTTACTTGGCTCTCACTGTGTTAGTTCCTATATCAATGCCGAAGAAAGCATGTAGATTCCAGTTACTCTGCTGGAAAGAGACAGAGACAGGGAGACATACAGACAGACACAGAGAGATAGAGCAAGGAGGAGGAAGAGAATGAGGAGGAGGAGGAGGAGGAGAAGAGGAGGAGGAGGAAGAGGAGGATGAAGAGGAGGAGGAAGAGAAGAGGAGAAGAGGAGGAGGAAGAGAAGGAAGAGGAGGAAGAGAAGAGGAGGAAGAGGAGGATGAAGAGGAGGAGGAGGAAGAGAAGAGGAGGATGAAGAGAAGAGGAGGTGGAGGAAGAAGAGGAGGAAGAGGAGGAGGAAGAGAAGAGAAGGAAGAGGAGGAGGAATAGAAGGAAGAGGAGGAGGAATAGAAGGAAGAGGAGGAGGAATAGAAGGAAGAGGAGGAAGAGAAGAGGAGGAGGAATAGAAGGAAGAGGAGGAAGAGAATAGGAGGAGGAAGAGGAGGAGGAAGAGAAGAGGAGGAGGAAGAGAAGAGGAGGTGGAGGAAGAGGAGCAGGAGGAAGAGGAGGATGAAGAGGAGGAGGAAGAGAAGAGGAAGAGGAAGAGAAGAGGAGGTGGAGGAAGAGGAGGATGAAGAGGAGGAAGAGAAGAGGAGGAGGATGACAAGGAGGAAGAGGAGGAGGAGGAAGAGGAGGAGGAAGAGAAGAGGAGGAGGAAGAGGAGGAGGAAGAGGAGGAGGAAGAGAAGAGGAGGAGGATAAGGAGGAAGAGGAGGAGGAGGAGGAGGAGGAAGAGGAGGAGAATGAAGGGAGAAGAAACTCTCTGTAGCCCCTGGCGGGCCTCAAACTCACAATCCTCCTGCCTACCCCTCTTCAATGCTGGGACTGCAAGCGTGTACCAACACATCTGTCTGTCTGTCTGTCTGTCTGTCTGTCTGTCTGTCTCTCTCTCTCTCTCTCTGTATAATGTGTGTGTTTGTGTAAATGCAGATACACATGTGTATGTGGGTGCATGTGGAAGTCAGAGGTCAATCTCTGGTGTCTTCTTCAAATACAATCTGTTTTGTTTATTAAGACAGGTTCTCAATGGCCTGGGGATCACTGAGCAGGCTTGTCTGGCTAGCCAGCAAACCCCAGCGATCTGGGATTACAAGTATACAACACCATACTTGGCTTTTGACATGAGTTCTGGGGACCAAACTCAGGGACTCATTCTTACATGGCCAGCACTTGACTGACCGAGAATCTCCTCAGCCCTTATTTTAAATCTCTACTTCTACCTCCTCCTCCAACAGACCTAGACCAATTTCCACTTTGATCAACAGGGATGAAAGCATCTTTTTTCCTCCCTGAGTCCCTAGGGTCTGATTCAGAGTTGAACTTAGGGACCACATGGCCCATTCAAACACAGGCAGCTTGCTGATCTTTAGGTTGGGAGGGGGACCTCTTGGAGAGCAAGGACTGAAATCAAGTTTCATGCAGCCGCAATAGGGCATCAGATGCCAGAGGAACAGAAAGCATCCATCCTCCCGACACAGGGCACAAACCAAGTCAGACCAGTAAAGAGGAAAGATGATTCTTGCACAAGCTCTGATCAGACCCCTCAGGGGCTGGCACACAAAGGGTAGCACTGGGCATAAAAGGGAGATGTATTGAAGGGCACACAACTGGACTGTCTCCTAGAGGTATCCTCAGAAAAAGGAAGATATTTATCCAAAAATACTTTTAAGACATTCCTGCTTGGAGTTCATAGTCCAGAAAGGAAGACTGATAGGAAGTGGCGATTGTTTTAACTCCTTTTCCATCTGGGCTAGTGCTGGAATTCCTGGAAGATTAAGGACCATTACATGCAGAAGGGGCAGTAACTTCTCCATACATGTGGCCCCTGCTTATAAAACCATAGCCCAAAGGAAGAAGCCCCAGAAAAGCTGAGTTGAGGTTCCACCCCAGTATAAAGACAGGCAAATGCACACCAGCATGTGGGAACCCATCTTCCCAAGGATCGCCACATGCTACCAACATCAGCACTGTCGTGAATCAAACTTAGGACACGCCCAACAGTGTCATGAGCAGCTCACCTTGAGCTGCTCTGCCAAATTCAAGAATACCCTCCTGGTCTCTGGTTACCCAACCTGTTTAGCACATTGGGACCATTGGTTATCAGTATTCCCTTAATCCAGGTTTATCCCAAGCATCTGACCAGCGAGTGTCCCAAAGATTAACAATGTCTGACTATGCATATCAATGAGGGGAAAAATTAATGCCTTGTTAAGATCCAAAGCAAAGAAAATCTGCAGCATCTAGACAGTGAAAATCAGGCTGAGACACTGCATCGTCCTCAGCACAGCCGTTTGTGTAACTTTGAGAATACTGACACACTTTATTGTTAAGGTACAATATGTTTGCTCAGAAGCAGCCATGAGCAAAAAATAAGCAGGAGTTTGTTGTGTGTGTATAGTTCCCTGTCTGTCTGTCTGTCTGTCTGTCTGTCTGTCTCTCACTCACTTGCTCGCTCTTGCTCTCTCCATATGATGATGTTTCTGGGCTATATATATGAAGATGGTCATACCGATTATTATTTTATATATAAGTACATATGACACGAAATTGGGTGGGGGTAGTAGGTGGTGAAGATGGGGAACAGAATTCAAGTTCAATAAAAATACATTGTATTAAATTTTCAAAATTTCAATGAAAGCCTGCTCCTCAGAAGATTTCCATCCTTAAGCCACATTTGGCTACATGTATCACAAGCATATATACCCATATATACCCATATATACCCATTTGATACATCTTTTCACATGTTTTTGGATTTCACATTGTACGTGTATGATAGTGTTTTGCCTACATGTATATAAGTGCACCCATATGTTCAATGTTGGATGAGGATCACCTAGAACTGCAGTTAAGGATGGTTGTTAGCGGCCCTGTGAGTGCTGGGAACTGAACCCAGGTCCTCTGCAAGAGCAGCCAGTGCTCTTAACCCCCAACCCCATGATATGTAACTTAGAGTTATATTGTGTGTGTATGTGTGGGAGGGAGCTAGGGAGGGAGAGAGAGAGAGAGTGATGCTCTAGTGAAAACAAAATAGAGAGAAGCAAACCTGTCCTGGCTGTTACAGGAGCAGAAACCAGGTGGGATCTTTTTTCCTCTTCCAACATGGCAGCTGAAATCCCAGGAGGAACATTTGGGCTCCGGAGGCAGACCACAGTGGATCTCTAGCCTTGTCAGTGGAATCTACATTCTGAGATGCCGAGGTGACCCTACTAGGGCTGGCCAGTTAGTGGTCCCTATGTCCTGGGAAGCTACCGTGCTTTGCCTGAGCAAAGACCTAGAATACCACCATGCCGGTCTGCCTGCCCATTCCCATCCCCTCTGAGCTGTGCGGAGTTCACTGCCCACCGCACCAGCTTTTCTCTAGGGGTAAAAGAGTGGGGGGCTTCACAGCTCTAAAACAGAAAGACATAGAAAAAGCCAGTGTGAGGCCTGGCTATGACAGTACACACTGTCATCCCAGCATGTGGAAGGCAATGGAACAATGAGCTCCCGGCCAGCCTGGGCTACATAGTGAAACCATCTATCAAAACAGAAGCACTGGGGCTGGAGAGATGGCTCAGCCCTTAAAAGCACTGGCTGTTCTTGCAGAGAACCCAGGTTCAATTCCCAGCACCTGCATGGCAACTGACAGCCACCCATAACTCCAATTCCAGGGGATCCAATGCCCTCTTCTGACCTCTGTGGACACTGCACACTTGTGGTGCGCTTACATCCATGCAGGCAGAATATTCAAACACATAAAATATTAATTAATTAGTTAATTAATTAAATGTGAAAAACCAAAGCAAAATAAAACAGAATAGAAAAAGGGGGGGACAGGAAAGGAGAGAGGAAGAAAGAAGAGAGAAAAAGGGAAGAGAAATAGGGATGGGGGAAAGGGGAGGGGAGGGAAGGTTTTACAAGGAACCTTGGGGCTAAAGGGAAAGAAGGAGGTGAAGAGAGGTGGGACCATAGGAGAAGGGTACTATTAAGGGAGATATGGGGAAAATGGAGGCACTTTAAATAGGGAAACCATGGTGGAAGGGTTAAACAATGTGAGAAATAATGCCTATCTAGTTTAAAAAAAAAAAAAACAGAGGGAACCCTATTAATTGAACAACCTACTGACAAATTATACATTCAACTAGCTCAAGGAATATAGTATGCATTTAGGTAAGGTTTATCTGAGAATAGTTGGTCTTTGCCCAAGCTTTATCTACATAGTACATGGTAATTAAAAGTACCAAACTGGTAGAACTAACTTTCTTGGATGTTTAACAGCCATACTTTGAGAACTATACTA
>NW_008329696.1:426520-498986 GCF_000622305.1 Nannospalax galili
AGGGGGAGGGGAGAGGGAAGGGGAAGGGGGGGGAGGTATGCCAGTGTCTTCCTACTTTAGAATCATATTCAAAAATTAGATGCAGACAACGCCAGGCTAAAGGTGTGAGAGACCCAACAGGGACATGACTACAGATGTGACTTCTTAACCTCAACTCCTGACTGGGTCCTTCACACCTAGGTGTGCTTATGCAAGGTCCTAAACTATGAGCCGAGTGCAAATTGGTGAGAAAATTGTAGTCTCTGTTCCTAGAGATGGTAAGGAAGATGGGCCATCAACCAAGGACATTGCAATTGGAATGAGGTGAGAAAGGAGCTGATTCTATGGGACACAATTGCAAAGGTGGAGGCACCCTAAGAAGGCTTCCTGCAGGAAGTCATCTGGAAAATGAGTGGGAGTCAGGACCGAGAAAGAGAGAGGTGGGTGAGGGAGAGAGTTTGGAAGTCTAGCCTCTTAAGCCTCAGCCAAGGTTCCACACACTGGAAGTGTATGAGGTAAACCTGAACCCTAACCTGCAGGGGCTGCTCGACCAGCCATGGAAGATGCTCCTATAAGGGAAGAATGCAGAGCCAGAGGCGAGAATCCTAAATGCAGTGAATGGACTCTGCCCCTTGGTCTCTGACCTAAGCAGCCATACTGCTCCAACCTTAGCCTGCACTGCTATTTTGCAAAGATTTCTGCCACCCTAGGAGGAACGAAAGGAGGTGCCAGCTGGCCAGTGAGAGGTCCTCAGGCTCCTTCACCCCACACTGCACTGAGTGGTGGAGGACCCAAAAGTGATGTCACAAAGGGGCTGGCACCCCCTGTCCTCTGGAGTTAAGATCCCCACCCCTGCCAGCCATAACAAACAATGATTGTGGAAAGAGCTCGCAAATTAAAGATGGTTGGTATTGATTCCAAAAATACTTTTGCTTTCAGCAAAATACATCTTTAATTACTTTCCTACTAGCTGTCATTTTTCATAAAGCAGTCTAGATGACTCGTGCCAAATCATGCAAAGACTGTTTTCAATGAAATGCCTTTTCTTACTATCAAAGATCAGAGAAGGTTGAGAAAGTTCCTTCGTAGGTGACGCTCAGCAAATGCCTAACAAACTTGTCCCACTTGCAAATCAGACAAAACCGTACGCTTCAGTTGTGACAGGCAGGCAATAAACAGCTACCTGCAATTCCCTTAGGTCTCCCCATCTCTCAAAAAGCTTTTCCATGTGATGATTAGGACAAAATATATACATATCTGTGGAAATAATGAGCAGAGTATTTTTTTTTTTGCTTTCTTTTGCCTTCGTTGGTAATTTATTAACCACGTATTCAAACTCCCCTTTTCCCCCAAGCAGTTTACTACAAAGACAGAGATGCTGCCTGTACACCTACAGTTGTAGGCAATGTGTGACACCGAGTCAGTTCTTTCTAATCCTTATTTGTCTGAAGGAAGCCGAATGGAGCGAGGGAAACGATCTGAGCGTTTTTCCACTTACAAGTTTGATTAGAAACAACCCGGACAAGTTGAGAATTGAGGAGAGAAGTTTGAGCAAAAAAAATGCAGATTGAGCATTCAGCATCAGAATCAATGTCCAAATCTAAAATTGATATAATTGACTGTTAATTAATTCCCTTGATATTTTCATTAACAGTTGGGAGCAACAAGTATCCTGGGTAGCATCCCTGAATTATTCACGAGGCCTCAGATTCATTAACAAGGGCGACACATGATTGATGCCATGCCCGAGAACGGAGTTAAACCCATAGTCCTGTTCGATACAGAGGTGCCCTGCTGAGTGGAGGATTTCCAAAGGAGGGAGCTGTTCAGTCAAAGTGGCAGAGCGGCCTCAGTTACCTCTGGGCTGTGGGTCTAGACACTTCCCATTAAATCTTCACACACAGTCTGGGAACTCCCATGATCACAGAGATTGGTGAAAAATCCTCAGCAAATTATGTGTACAAAATGCATCAAAATACGGATCCCGTGAAGGTGAGAAAAGCTCAGAAACCCATCCTGGAACAGAGTGAAGTAAGATGGAGCCGAGCACTGCAAATGTGGACAAACACACCCCTCACCAGGCTGGGGAGATGGCTTTGTGGGTAAAAGTAGGCCGTGCATGAGCGAGAACATGGGTTCAGATCTCAGAACCCCAAAGCCAGATGCAGTGGCACACATCTGTACACCCAGCATTCCTACAGGCAAGATGGGAGGTGGAGGCAGAAGAGTCACTGGGAAGCCCACGAGCCAGCTGGTTGGAGTACTCAGCATAGCCTCAAGACAAGAGAGACCCTGCTGCAAAACCTGACCTCCATATGCACACTGTGGTATGAGTGCACCTGCACACACACATTATACACTCATAATCATACCACATACATGGAGAGAGAGAGAGAGAGAGAGAGAGAGAGAGAGAGAGAGAGAGAGAGAGGGGGAGGGAGGCTCAGATGCCTGAGACTTGGGGGAAATGCTGGAGTCTATAGCTGTCCTTGAAGCTCTCTGCCTCAGCTCTGCCTACTGGTCTCCCAGAAGAGCCCATGGCTTGGCTCTCTGACCCCCTTACATGGTATTCCTTCTAATCTCCCTCACATTCACATTCAGACCTCCCTGCCTGTGAGCTCCAAGTGTCCTTTGACTTGAGTGAATGTGAAGGAACAAAGGCGCGGTCAAGAAGAAACAAAGACATTCATGTTTCCAACGGTTCTGCCCACACCCATCAGTATGTGATATCTCCCGCCCAGATGAGTTTCTGGTACCTTTCTGTAGGGGGTAATACTAAGATAGATGAGGTGTTCCAGGCCCTGAACAACATCTCTGGGGACAGATGATGAGCTAGTGAGCACGTTAACCTTGTTTTCTGTAGATTTAGCCCAAAACCTCTTCAGTGCCTGGAACCCGGCTGAGCAACCCAAGTCTTCTTACCCTGCAGCAAGTCACCCTGGACCCCAGTCCTGCTTCAAGTTCCCATGAGATCTGACTAATAGTTCTATTCAAATTAACACCCAGTATCTCCTTCCTTCAAAGGAAACCCTGGGTGAGACACAGAATAGGGCCCCAGTGTGAATTCCACAATACTTGATGACCTAAACGCATAAGCAAAGTAGGGGTTGCCCCCATCACACTGCCAGGTGATCCGATTGCTGTGTCAGCCCCTTGCATGGAACCTTCTTCCAATTTCCAGAAGGGTGGAAAAACTCAGCTGGAGGCCCTGTCGCTCTTTCCCTTGTGACATTTTCCAAACATTGGACACCAGAGAGAAAAGCAGAAAGGCAGTAGTGTTTTTCTAGAAAGAAAAATCACATTCTCTGATTCCAATTGTTTATTGGAACTTAAAAAATAAGTTTGAAAAAAAAGACTCAACAAAATAAATCGAATAAAGCAAAAACATTCAGTTCAAGCCAAGGAAGTACTTGCAAGTTAACGTCATAAACCCTCCTTTGACAAGTGGCTTTCCATCACTGAGCAGTTCCATCGATGGCCTCGGGTTGGTGGCCCGACCGTCATCTGGCAGATGAGGGACGGATCTGCTTGTCAGGAAGCCAGCAGATTTTGCCCTGGAGTTGTTTGTAATGACAGGCGGCAAAGAATGGCTGTTCACAGTGATGTCTTGCTTCTCAAGCTCGGCGGTGGGCATCCAGGGACACCCTGCCTCCTACACACCCTGGGCAGATCATCCCCACCTGGACACAGCTCCTTCAGGCCACATTCCACCACTAGCAATTTACACCCCAGGCCGGTTCATTGACTGTCATCTGAGTTACAATAAATATTGTACTAAAAATGATAAATTCTTCCATTCCTATGACTCACCACACTCCCTGCACTGAGATTTCTGTCTTTTATTGTCCCTCTGAAAGCGCTTCCAATCATCTTCTTTTTTTGCATTTGATCTTGATTGTCTTAAAAAATTAATCAGACACATGTTCACTATGTTTTTTATCCAACTGCCTCCAGAATGTTTTTTGACAATTTAGAAAAATGTTTTGAAAAATAGTAAAGGGAAATATTTAAGTAATTATGATCCTCACGTCGCCGGGCCAAATGAAGTAAACTAATGCAATGGAAACATGTTTTACATATTTGTTTAATTATTTTTAAATACAGCAAAATTATATTTCTCTGAGGGAAAGATTTATGATCTGGACTCTGTCTGATGTGTACCTCTTTAGGGACTCTCTGTCTAACTGAAGGGATAGAGGCTGGGCCAGGGAGTGGCTTCCATTGAACTTGAATCCTCCCCACCCCATAACGTCCACCAGACCTCCCTGAGCCTCATACAATAAACACACAAAGTCAAAAACATATGCCTGTACGCAGAAGCATCTTGAAGATGTCTCAGAACCAGACTGCGGTCTTGGGGACCTCCCAAACAGAACTCTTGGTACTGCCACTGCGAAAACGGAGCTGTGCTTATGATTCACATGTGCTCCTTTTAGAAGCCAGGCAAGCTCAGAGCAAGCAGCCCCTGCCACGAGACCACGCCACCCTGACTTCAAGAACAAAGCACACTGAGCTTGTGAAGCCGCTTGACTGTTGCAAGGACTGTGTTCCACCAGATCAGAGATCTTGGAGCCAAAGAGGGATTTTTTTCCTCTTTTCAGAGTTAAAGATTCCACTTCTAGAGGCTGGAGAGATGACTCAGTGTAAGAGCACTTGCTGCTCTTGCAGAAGACTCAAATTGGTTCCCAGAACCCACATCAGGTAACTCACAACTGCCTGTAAATCCAACTCCAGGGAATCAGCACCTCTTGCCTCTCTACAGGCACCTGTGCTCACATGCACGCATGCACACGTACAGACACACACATAATTAAAAATAAGTCGTCAGAAGGAAAAAGATCATTTTCTACTAACCAACTGATAGGTTGCCATCAAATTCTGCCACTAACCATCTGGATTGAGCATAGATTTCCCAGTCCCAAGTAAGACTGTCGTCACTTGAGACACAACTCAGGGGCTCTAGATCATCTATACTTCTCACTAATCTGGGGACATCCAGTGATCCCTCTGGCTTAGTCTTTCACTAGCATGACTGTGGAACTCAGGAGCTCACTGTACATTCAACCACAGGAGTTTTTTAATTTTTATTTTTATTTTATGTGTATGAGTGTATTGCCTGCATGTATGTAAGTGGACCCCCTTTGTGCAATGCCCACGGAGGCCAGAAAAGGGCATCAGATTCCCCTGGAACTGGAGTTACAGACGGCTGTTAGCCACTGTGTGGGTGTTGGGAATTAAACCCCAGCCTTCTGCAAGAGCAGCCAGTGCTCTTAACTGCTGAGCCATCTCTTCAGCATCTCAACCACAGTTTTATTAAAAGACATTAACTAGGGGGATGGGAGAGATGGCTCAGCAGTTAAGAACACTGACTGCTCTTCCAGAAGACCAGGGTTCGATTCCCAGCACCCATATGGCAGCTTATCAACCATCTGTAACTTCAGTTCTGGGGGATCTGACGTCCTTTTCTGACCTCTGTGGCCAGTGTACAACATGGGTGTACTTATATACATGCAGGCAATACACTCATACACATAAAATAAAAATAATAAGTAAAATGTTTTAAGTTTTTTAAAAAAGATATTAACTAGGACCAGGTAAAGAAAAACGCACAGCATGAGCTCCTGTGCAGGCCCTGACTTAACAGTATGTTTACCAAGGAGGGTGTTTCCTTGTAGCCAGCCATCAACTTGGACTCTCACTTTAGTCTAAATTCAAGTGGAACTCAAGACACTCATGACAAGCAAAGACACTCAACCCTACCACTTGGAAAACTCCAAGGGTTTAATCTGACTCCCAGGAACAGAAATCAAAATCTTAATCTACAATCATCTATACAGCCCTGAGTTTTACCCGTGCATACAATGCCCAAAGAGGTCAGAAGAGGGTGTTGACTCCCCTGGACCTGGAGTTACAGATGATTCTTAGCCACTATGTATGTGCTGGGAATTGAACCTGGGTCCTTTGCAAAAGCAGTCAGTGCCCATAATCTCTTAAGCCTTGACACTGATCCTTTAAGATATAACCACCCTTGACTCAAATCTACATCTCACCCTAATTTCCACAGGCTACGTGAAGGTCAAAAGCATGTTCCATGACTCCTGTGGCTTCTCAGGGACTTTGACTCATAAGAGCTCTGCTGCCTCTGGCTCCTGACCTAGGCCAGCTGCCTCTGTTTCCCTCTGAGTCAAGCCTGTGTTGAAACAGGAATTTATCCATGGCTTCCACCTCTATTCCTCTCCCACCACGGGTTTTGTGGGCTTAGTCTCCTACATGCTAAGCACTGGGAATCCCAGTGAAGGGCTTCTACAGGTAAAATCTGGCCATTGACATCTATCCTGTCTGCTCTTAGGTACACCCTTCTTAGCTTTCCTTCAAGCATTTGAACAGTCATCTTTCCTTCCCAGAAGCCCTTGAGGTTTTGCTCCCAAGGTCACATGGCCAATCAACACTTTTCCTTCTTTCTCTAGGAAAAATTCTTATGAATCTTATCTTATTTCTGACAAGCTTTGTATGAGTGCTTGCACCATTGCTGAAAATGGGGGTGATTCCCATGGGGGTGGTGACTGCCAACTGAATAAGGAGCCTACTTGTAGTGATGGGGCAAGTACTTCCAGTTCACACATTCAACTGCATCCTGGTGGACATGGGTGTAAGAGACAGTAAGGTCATCCATCAGCCCTGAGTAAACACTGGGCCAAAGACACTCTTTGGATGGTTGGTTTCTGAGCTGCACACTCTTGGTCCTACTGGGCAGAGAAGCCCTGGGGATGAGCAGAAGCCGCCCAGGGGACGGTGTCCCAGCTCAGCATGTTGGCCTGCGATTTCCCATAGGCTTTCTCAGCACCTTCGAAGCCACAGCTCTCTGCAAAGCCAGGGAAACGCTGACATGTCCTCTCTCCCATCCTGCTTTTCTTCCCCAAGGGGGCCCTGAGCTAGGCTCATGGATCCCCAGGCTCTGTCGGGGGCAGGACAGGGCAGGGCTTTCTCCTCTCAGGCCCAGGTTCCTGTCCCATAGGGCTCCAGGCTTGTCTTCCTGATCCCTGGGGATAGCCCAGCACAGTGTGACCTCTGGAGACTCCAAGAACTTACATAAAGAAAAAATACAACCCGATACGTTAACAAATGGACTCCATAGCCCTCTGGACTTTCAATGTTTTATTACTATTTTGTCCCTTCAACAGATTTCAAGCTGTAGATCTAGAACAAGGTGTTGGAGTAGAATTTCGTCACTGATGGTAACAATCAACAACAAAAATAACATAATGACGTCCCTATTAGTATGCTCCTCATTGCTATGACAAAATACATGACTGCTCTAGTTTCATTCTGTTGCTACGATAAAACACTCTAACAAAAAGCAATTTAGAGGAGGAAAGGGTTTATTTTACTTTACCAGTCACAGTCCATCACTGAAGGGAATTAGGGCAGGAACTCAAGAAGGGACTTGGAGCAGAAATTTTGGAAAGAAGGCTGCTTGCTGGCTCCTCAGAGACTTATGCCTAGCTAGCTTTCTTATACAGTCCAAGACCATCTGCTCAGGGAATGGTACCACCATAGTGGACTTGTCCCTTCTATATTAGTTAATAATAAGACAGCCCCCCAAAGACATGCCCATAGGTCAATCTGACCTAGGAAATCCCTCACTTGAGACGCCCTTCTCAGGTGAGTAGCTGTGCCAAGATGACAGTTAAAGCTAACTAGGTGGCTCACAGTTTTAGGGGATACCAGTCGATCATGGCAGGGATGCCATGACAGCTAGAGCAGCTCAGTTGTGGTGATGGAAGCACATACCTTCACACCTTATAAAATCAAGTAGGAGAGAGTGTGGCCAGGCCTGGAGGTAAGTATAACCTTCAAGGCCCATCCCTAGTAACCTATGTCTGCGAGCTATGATCCATGTCCTAAAGAATCTGTTATCTCTCAAAACAGCACCACCAGATGGGCACCAAGTGTTCAAACACAGGAGCCTATGGAGACAAATTACGTTAGAATGGTAACCGCTTCCACTGTCAAATCCCTTCTCAGTTGCAGGATATGGAAACTGTGTTAAGCCCTTTATCTCTGTCATCTCATGTTATCTTTGGAACAGGTCCCTCTCAGGTCAGGGAAATGGGGAAAAGAGCATCCACATTTACAATGGAGAATCTGAGACTCAGAGAAGTCCACCCTATTTCTACATATTTACAGTCAGTCCATGGGATACTTGGGTCCTGCTTTGTGGGATTTTCATTTGATCATATGAGATCCCACAGGCTTGAAGGGGCTCTGGGAGGACCTGCCCTCAGCAATGTTAGGGAGAAGGTCCTGCACTAGTGTTTCATGATGGCCATGGTCTTCTCCCACTGAAGAAGCAGCTGATGCTAGTGATCATGTCTTTGTTGGCTTTGCATGTCCCAACTCTCAAAGGAACGAGCTCTTCTCACAAATTGACAGACCAAGCTTTGTCCACAAGCAACGCACAGAGGCTTCCTGTAGAAGAACAGCTACCTAGCCACCTAGAGGAGATAGTAGAGATCTACTTCTCCCTATCTCCCTGCTGTGGGATGTACTGAAATAGGTCCCTTCTGGCTCTCTGGCAGAGAGTTAGCCTCACATCTCTCTTTTTGAGGTTCCTACAGAAAAGAGGTTCTTACAGACCCTACAGCATGACCTCACGAGACACTAAGGGTGGGGGACCAGGGGACAGGAGCTCAACTCCCATAAAGAAACCCTCTGAGACTGTCCTCATGGGAAAGAGGTGTCTAGCAGATGCCAATGGATAAGCATAGTAGTCAATGTGGCCCCCATATCCCTTTCTCCCCATCTTCTCTTGGTCACCCATGGTTACACTACACATGGATATTCTGGGGAGTTCCTGGCTTCCACAAAGAACATCAAAGGCCTAGAGAAGAGCATTTGTTCCACTCAGTTGAGGGAAAAAGGCTTTGCCAGGAGTTTCCCTGTATAGATACTGCAATGTTAACACAAGTAGAAATTATCTCAGCTGCTGTGGATTCTGCAGACTAGTCCAGAAGGCAGATATCCACCATCCACATGCCACCCACATAGCTTCAAATTGGTGTGTGTGCTATGAAGGAGGTAACCAATGTTGCCAAGCCCAGGGGATGATGCCATGAAATGACTTTGGAGAAGTATGCAGAGGCCAGCTCATGAAGAACTTGGTAGAAGCTGGTGAGAAAAGATGTTTATTTTCTGAGTACTAGGAGCTGCTGATGGATTTTAAACAAGGGAGAATATGGTTTGATTGATACTTTTAGAACAGTGCTCTGGCTACCGTGTGGATCAGTCAGGGCAGATGTGGAGGCAAATGACTGTTGGAATCATGAGGCATGATGCAACGGCATGATGGGAACAAAAAAGGGGAGAAGAGTAGACTATATGTTAAAGAAGAGGAGAGGATATGGAGAGAGGACATACTGCTCTTGCAGAGGACCTGAGTTCAGTTCCCAGAATCTACATTAGGTAACTCACAAGCATCTGTAACTCCAGCTCCAGGGGATCCAACGCCCTCTTTTGGCCTCCTTAGGCACTGCACACATGTACACATAAACACACACACATTTGTGCATGCACACACACACAATTAAAAATAAATTTAAAAGATAAGAGGGAAGACTTGCTGAGGATTTGGATGTAGGGATAGAAGAACGTAGAAAGAAAAGTTTCTGTTTCAACCAATGAATTGAATAAGGGTGATAGCCATTGAGATGGAATGGCTATGGGGAAAGGTATTAGACCTTGTTGTTTGACAACACTAACTCAGTGGTTTGAAACAGCACAAATTCATTATCTCAAAAATGTATGCAGGTCAGTAGTCTGGCACAGACCTGGATTCTTGCACAGTGTTTCAAGCTAAGTTGATGAAACAGTTCAGTTTCTTGTGGTTGTAAGACTGAAATCCCACTGTGATGGCTTCTCGTGGTCAGAGATCACACTGAGCTGCTAGGGGCCACTCAGGTCTCTACCCTATGAGTGTCTCATCTCTCCACTGCATGTACAGCAACAAAGAGCTTCATTCAGGTTGAATCCCTCTGAGTCCCTTTTCTCCCACTGAATGGAGGAATCACTCTGTTCTTAATGACCCCATTGGATCCAGTAAGTCCCCCCTGCCACCCACTGCACATTTCCTTTTCTTAAGGTCAATTGCAGCACATAACAGTCTAAT
The DNA here is from genome assembly GCF_000622305.1 of Nannospalax galili. Lineage (NCBI taxonomy): Eukaryota > Metazoa > Chordata > Mammalia > Rodentia > Spalacidae > Nannospalax > Nannospalax galili. The sequence goes on from NW_008329696.1 coordinate 436,665, forward strand.
TATGGAAATAAAACCCATCATATACATAGTCCTGGGAACCATGCAGGCCTTGTATCCCAGATGGGTTGGTAAATTTGAGGGGATAACTTAGAACTCTCTACTCCACAGGGTTGGTTGGAGCTGAGGGAAGGGTACCATTTTGGGTATAATTAATTTTCGTATGGCTGAAGCACCACCAATGTGACTTATGAAAATTCAAATTTGACTGCTTAGAGAAGTGTAGACTAAAGACACAGAAGTGGGAGCAATCTGCAGTTGTGTGAGATTACCTGAGAGATTATGGGGGTAGGAAAAGAAGACACACAAGCACATTTAGAGGCTTGTGGGGGAAGTGGACTGAGCCAGTAAAGTTGAGAAATTGACAGGTAAGCTAAGAGGAAGATGAGGATGGGGTCACAGAAGCCAAGAGGGTGTGGGGATGGAAGTGTACCTTAAAGTAGGGGCATCCATGTCCACCTAAAATAACAAGTAGAAATACTTTTTGGATTTGACTACAACCAGAAGGCAACTAAAAACCCAAACAAAATAAATTTTTGCCAGTATGGAAGTTTCAAAACTGGATTTGAGACCACGGGGAGGTGGATTTGAACATTCCAAGAGGAAAGAAAAAAACAAAAAACAAAAAAAACCTCACAATTCCAGAAATGGATGGGTTAACTGATGAAGTCATGACCGCAGGACAGTACAAGGCATGGGATCCAGGTCCCTGGGTGCGGTCACTGTCAGCGGCGGCCACTCCTCTGTTCTCACAGGTGCCGCTCCTTCGTTCTCATGGGCACTGAGGCTGCTCCTCCGCTCACCCTGGGCTGAGACTGCTCTGCTGCTTGCTCAGTGCTGAGGCAGCTCTTCTGCTTGCCTGGCACTGAAGCAGCTCTTCGGCTCACCCTGTGCTGCCTCCTGTCTTTGTTGCTTCTGCCGGTCCCGGGCCCCAGGGCTGGTGAGGAGACTGTGTCAGCAGAGCCACACTCAGACACAGGAGACCAGGTTCAGTGACACAGGTCTGGTTTATTGCAGGAAGGCACAAGCTTATATAGGGGTAGTGGTCAAATCACAGCACAGCAAGTAGGATACCTCATTAGCATAACAGGTTTAGTGTCCTATCACAGTACAGCAAGTAGGATACCTTATTAGCATAACAGACTTAGCATCCTATTAGCATAACAGGCTTAATGTCCTATCACAGAATAATGGGTAGGATGCCTCATTAGCATACTGGGTTTCAGATTACAGAGCCTGGATTCCTGGAAACCACATGACCCTGACTATTGCAATATCTAAGTGTTGCAATTTGGAATTCCAAGGGTGGTGATTAGGGAGTGGTGAGCTCTAGGCATCAGTCTCATGATCTGCCAATGGGAGCAAAGGTCACAAGGCATTTCTTGTGGCTCCAGCATACAGCCATTGCCTCGGGCCTGCTGTATGGCTGTCAATAAGACATTCACCCTAGGCTCAAGCCTGTCTCCCACACCTGGGATGAGGCATATCACACACATGGGATGCTAAGACAGGACACTTTTGGGGGAAGGGTGGGAAGAGGAAGAAACCATTGAGTAACTTAGTTTTTCTCAGTCTAGTGTGAGACTGACCCTCAGCAACTGATGAAAGGCTAATTGAAACAGGTTGGAAATTAGCAGAGAATGTGTAAGATAGAACCATCAGAGGCAGGAACAGATAGGATACCCCAAGAAACAGGTCTGCAAGCCAAGATGGAAGTCCATTTAAGCAACCTTCCTGATCATCTTTCTGCCCGTGGGCAGGGCTGGTGGCCTGAGGATGCTTCCTTCAGCTCCAAGTGCTCTGCTAGTGGCAGGGTTAAGTATCAGTTGTTTTCTCATCCCCCGACATGATGGGGACTTATTGGAACAGGGACTTTTTCATCCACTGAGGATGTATCCAGCCACAGGTGTTGTCTCCTGAGCTGACTTGAGGAAGTCCTATGGGAAAATCAGACAGTGACAACAGTGGACATATCCCAAGATCACTAGTCATAAACAACACTGCACAATGGCTTCTCTCTGGCCAGACAAAGTAGCAGGCAGGCCACCCATCCCTTCAAAGGGAGCCTACCTCTGGACTATAATCCTATTTTTCAAATCTTCATATTTTGTGAGTAGATCCATGGTTTTTGTATCAGAGCCCAAATAAACAGAAACACCCAGGGGGTATCTAAAATATGAGTTTACTATTAAAAATAAATAAACCCACACAAACTCTCAATGAACAACTCTTTCCAAGTTAGTAGGAAGAAGGATGAGATGGGATGGGAAGGAGCCCCATCTGTGCCTCCCAAAGGGTTAAGTGCCTCCCAGCTATAATGGTCCATCATTCTGCAGAGAAGAAGACAGAAGATCAAGGGACAGATTAGCTACATGAACAGATGTTCATGTTTGAATTTGAAATGTGCCCCATAGTCTTGTGTTTTGAACATTTATTTTAGGAGGCTGTGGAGCCTTTAGGGGGTAGGACCTAGCTTGTGGAAGCAGGTCACTAGATTTGAGCTCTAAAAGGCAGACCTGGCTATTAGTTCTAGTGCACACTTTCTGCTTCCTGGTTTGCAGCATGTGAGCAGCCACCAAAATGTACTTCTGCATCTGTGGACTGAAATCCTTTGAAACTGTGAGCCAAAATAAACCTTTGTTCCCTTGTTTCTTCTACGTATCTTGATATCAGCGATACAGAAATAACTGATACAGAATTACCTTTGCTCAACCGCCCATGGCCTATAATGCTGCTGAAGGCAGACGTTCATAGAAATATGCAGTCAGACATTCAAATACCAAGTAACAGGAATCCCCATTCTGACTTGTCTAAATAATAGTCATTGAAATCCAGAAACTGTCAGGGCTCCAGATGATTTGGTAATGGTCATTATTGCCCAGCCCCTTTCTTCTACCCACCATGTTGACGTCACAGAAGACACACAGCTCTTGACATCCAAGTCTCTTGCTCTCAAAATGGTTCTTCCCAAAGTACTCATGTTAGTTTTATGTTACTGTGACAAAAATAACTGAAAAAAACAACTTAAGGGAAGAAATAGTTACTTAGGTCCAAAGTGTCAGTAGTGACAGAGCTTTCAGTCCATGGTCAGCTGGCTCCACTGCTTTTAGACCTGTGCTGAGGCAGAAACATCATGGCAGAAGAATTTGGTGAGGGAAAGCTGCTTACTTCATGTCAGACAGGAAGCAGAGAGAAGAGAATGCAGGCATTCAACTGTCTTTCTCCTTTCTTGAGTTTTATTTCATCCACATCTCCAACCTATCAAATGGCAATGCCCACATTCAAAGTGAATCTCCTTTCTTCCCTTAATTACTCCCCTCAGGACACTTCCTCATGGACATATCCAGAAGTATACTTTAATAATTCCTTTGTTAAGCTTGATGTGGTGACATACCCCTTTAGTTCCAGCACTTAGGAGGCAGAGGCAGGCCTATCTCTGTAAGATCAAGGCCAGCCTGGTCTACATAGTGAGTTCCAGGCAAACCGGAGCTACATGAAGATCCTATCTCAAAAAAGACCAAATACATAGATAAATAATTTCCTTGGTATTTTTCAATCTAATCAAGCTGACAATCGAGATTAAACATCCTAGTACCAAATAATGTCTAAAAGAAGAAAGATTTTAAGGATTTCCTCTTTCTTATATCACCTTTTAGGGGAGGGGAACCTGTATGTAGAAAGTTCTATCCCCTACCCTGCTCCTAACAGATGCTGGCTTATGCCTCGTGTGCCAGAAGTGAGTTTCCTTTTTATGGCAAGCCCATCACTGAGTACTGAGTTGGTGTCAGTTAGCATGATTGTCATAAACAAGTCAAACACGGAGCTAAGCAACAGGGTTTTACTATCTAGACTACTGCAGAGGACAGCCTGGTGTGCCCCCAAACCATTCTTTAATAAGAATGGCTTAATGTACTGTGGTACCCTCTAAATGGACAGAGGGCACCAAAGGTTGGCAGTGTTTTTAAGCAGTGAAACTTTTGAAAGTTTTTCTTTTTCAGTACCAAAGATTGAACCCGGGATCTCACACATGCTAGTCGAGTACTCTGATGGTGAACTATAGTCTTAGCCCTTTTTTTATTTTTCTTTTTGAGACAGAATCTTGTTGAGTTGCACAGGATGACCTTGAACTCATCATGTAGCCCAGGCTGGCCTTGAACTTGTAGATGTCCTGTCCCAGCCTCCCAGGTAGCAGGGGCTTGTACATAACTCCAAGCTTGGCTGGAATCTGCCTCTGATGTGGGTTTTCTGAGAGACCCTGAAGAGCTCCTGCCCTCTTTCCAGACCTCAGCCTCTCTTCTGAACAAGGACATTGGTAAGAGTATCTTTGAGGGGGGAAATACAGACATGCAGTGAGTTTGTGATGGCAACACAGGTCCCTCTCATCCACAATCACTAAGACCATAAAGGGAGAGACATGCCTGTGTTGGCTCGGAGGTGAGTGTCCTTGAGTCTAAGGGCTTCTGTCCAAAGAAAGGTGACACGGAAGAGAAATGATGCTCCCCCCATTCTTTTTCACTGGAGAGCCTTCCTTACAGAAATGGTGAAAATTAAAACTGTCAGAGAGAATAGGGAAGAAGACCTATCAATCTACTCCCCCGCCCCCAGCTACAAGAAACAGCAGAAGCAAGGACAACCCTAAGTAAACTAGGAGGGTGGCTAGCAGCATGGGTTCCCTAGAGAAAATCCAGATTCTCCAACTGACTGAAAAAACCAAGTGTGGATGTTGAGGAGGCAATCCAGGGACATGCACATGCTCCAAAAATGTAGCCTTCCCTTGATGACAGCAGGGTTAACCCCAATTTCATAGTCCTCTTTTACATAGAGAACACCGTGATGTCCACCTCTATCATGAGAGACAAGTTGGTAAAGGCCACCTGGACAGTATCCTGAGCTACACCTGGGGCCAACCTCAGCTCAAACACAGAAGCCAACAGTTTTTTCAAAGAGGAGATTCAGACCCAAGAGCAGATGGAAATCACCCTGGTGGTGAATGATTAAAGAGTGAGTGCCAAAGGAGGGCTGGAGTGTGACTCTGCATCACCCCAAAGGATGTCCAGGGTTATCATAAAGCCAGCTTTCTCCACCCCACTCAGGGTCTGCTCTGCGGCTCAAGGGGATGGACCCTCAGGCACATAGAGGGTCAGACTCCTTCCCTTGTCCCTCAACTAGGTCTTTGGCTGCCGCTGGACACCTGGGCCAGAATAAAGTCTGGCAAAGTGGCTGTGGGCTTGGGGCTGAGTGAGGATGGGATGAACCCAGAGCTCTTTGTAAGCACATCTGGGCCGCTCTGCAAGGAGAAGCTGCTGACAGAATGTTTGCCAATAAAGAAAGTCGCAGAGCCTAATAGCAATCAGATGACTCTGTCTTGGCTGGGCTTTTCAGGATGTACCTAGGCGGGTCTAGGCAGCTCTTTTCCTGGGGGACCTGAGACAGTACAGTCTTGTGGCTCCTTCCATCAGTCAAGAGCCAAAAAGGGTCTGTCCCACAAGGGTCAGCAATTTGGACAGAGTGGCACAAAGCATTACCTCTGAACGTCTGGTGAATAGAGCAGCTGGCGTCTACCGGACCACCCCTTTGATTAGCATATTGGTGTAGGAAGCCAAAAATTTTCTGATGCCCAGAACTTACCACCAGCTCGTTACCTCACATGGTCCTCTTCCCAAGGTGACTCCCGGGAGGAGTGCCTCCATCTTGTTTTTCTGATTAATGCTTTGTCTCAGGTTTGAACAGAGAAGAGTCCAAATGGATGGGTGTGCTCGCTCATTCTCAGCTCCAGCATTCTGGTAGCAGCCATAAAAGCTCAGAACACAAAGAGAAAACAAGCCAATGGCACATCGTGGAATGACCTGGCCATCTGCAGAACTGGACTCGGGGGACAGGGATGGCTGCCACCCAGCATCCTTTGAGTCATTGATTTTCAAACTTGAGCCACAAAACCTTCTACAGTCAAAGTCTTACACACTGGGTCCAGAAATAAAGCAGAGGCAAGTGGCCTGCCCTGGGAGAGGACAGGGGCAAGGGTTTCCATCAGTCCATGCTTCCCTCTGTTTCTTTACCTCTTCTCCCAAGAAAATGCCTGGAAATTTCTAGAACTTCTCTAAGCCTCACATGAATGTCCTTGTGCTAAGTTTGCTCCAGTCTTCAGGTGGAGCTGCAGTTCTGGGTGCATTCAGGTGTCTCTCAAACCTTGCTGAACCTTCTTGAAATTTAGAAATTTGAGAGATGAGGGTAAGAGAGATGGCTCAGCAGTTAAGAGCACTGCCTGAAGTTGCAGAGGACCCAGGTTCAGTTCCCAGCACCGACATGAAAATTCACAAGGATCTGTAACTACAGTTCCTGGGAATCCTATGTCCTCTTCTGGCCTCCACAGGTATTGCATGTACATAGACATACACCCATACAGACAAAACACTTGCCTACGTAAAATAAAAAATAATCTTTTTTTTAAAAAAGGAAGAAATTGGAAACATTTGTAAGAAGAGGAAATCTCTGGACTTTCACTCAAAATCCTCAGCTTTCTGTTCTATCCTTGGTGCCTACTGGTTAAGCAACCTTGAACTTCACATCCTAAACTTCAATCCTTTTCTTTTAAAGCACAATTGATGCTCCCTACTTTCTAAAGAAATTGCACCTGTTGAGATCCTCCATGTGGAACCTGGCACTTGGTAGTCACTGATGGTACCCTTGGGACACTATCTTTACAGAAGCAGAGAAAGGGCAGAAGGTGCGGGTGTCAAACCCCAGCAGGATAACTGGGTGCCCACCAGAGTTTCACAGAACATGGAGAGCAGAGACAGGGAAAAGGGCAAAAACCCGTTTGGGTGTTTCTCCCTGGGTGCGTTTTGCAATGCTGCTGCAAGACATCCTGTCCATTCTATTATTAGGAGAGGAACCCAGCCCAGGATACAATCATCACAAACCTCAAACTGCTGTTTACAAATGTGGGGCATTTGCTGAGACCTAAAATGCTCTTCCCTAAATGCATTCTCCCCCGCCCCCTTGGTTTTTAAACCCATGTGGATTCCGAGGGAAATTGAATCCATATGTTTCTGGTTCATTTACACTGAACTCATCAAAATGTAATTTTGCAACATCTAGTTGCCGTCCAGGATGTCTTTAGGAGCCTCATTTTTATGCCTTTTTATAAGCCCCTCTCCCTTGGAGACAGGAAGTGAGGCCTTTGCCAAGAGTGGACAGAATTCCAGCCAAGCAGGAGTTTTGCCTAGGAAACCCAGGAGCTGGGCTGGGTTTCTAAACCCCGTCCCAGATCTCAGTCTTCCTTCTCAGAGAGTAGGGAGCTCGCAAGAAGTGCCCAGCAGGGAGGTGCCACACCTGCCAACTCAGTGCTGAGTGCAGCCCAGGCTGTTTGCATTGTGGCTCAGTGTTCTGTCCTCCCTGATGGTCCACATTCTAACGGAAAAAGCCAGCAAGTCACATTTGGTGATGGGGACTCTGGGACACAAGGTGGGAAAGAGAGAGACTTGTACAAGAGAGACTGAGGGAACAAGCCAAGTGCACAAAGTCTTCTGGGCTAGGAGGTTCTGGGGCTGAGAATCTGCTCTGGACATCTGAGGGATAATGGAGAGAAATAGATAGGGTCCTGACCGGGTTCACTTATCAGCACACTGTGGATGCTCAGTAGGTTAATGGTCATTTGAAAGTAAAATTTCTACCCGCTAATAAGGCTCCGGTCACCAACTGCAGCTCACACACAAATACAAATGCGGGAAGGAAAGGGGCACTGTGGGGTCATGGTTGGTGGAGGCAGATAAGTGGGAAATTTGGATTCTGGTCCTGAGTCAGGCACACTGTGGCATCCTCAAATACATGCTCTAATTAATTAGAATACCTTCTCCGGCTTCTTCCTCAACAATTACGCAGACAGAGAAAAATAGTATGTCTTCCAAGGGTTCGCAAAGGTCCCGATGCACTTTGCCTTGATCATCTGAAGGTAGTAACTGCCAGCTAACCTGGATGTGAGCACTAGACACAGCTGGGATAGCAGCCCTGATTCAGACAAAGCTGCTTCCTGATCCCTCTAGATGTTTAGAGGAAGACAGGACTCCCAGACAAGACAGCGATGAAGTAAGAAAGCCAAGCCAGCCCCAGTTCAGGTCACCCTGCCCCTGTACCCCCAATAATCACCAAGGACATTGGGCTTAACCGTGCCCTATGTCCTGTAGTCCACATTCGTTCTTTGGGGACCATATGGGACTGCAGCCTCAAAATGGGTCTGTCATCTATAAATACCAGTGCGTTCCTTTCCCCAAAGCCAGGACTAGGTCTTATACTCTGTGGCTTATTGCTCTGAGTGGTTGGAACATGACAGGTCTGGATTAGCTCTGTGAAGTTCGGCCTCCGTGTAGGTGGCCCTCCACAGGCACACTCAGGGGAGAGATGACTGCCAGAGAAAACGGCACAGGTTGTAGTAGGCACTGCTCCTCTTTCTTTTCTCCTGCCTTACATGCAGATAGGGTGTCTGAAACTGAGCAGCCATCTTGCCACCATGAGGCAGCAAGTCTGAGAATAAAACCCACCTTGCCCAGGGAGATGGAGAAGAAAAGCAGACAGTGGCCATTAGGGATTCTTGACACACAGAAGTATCTGTAACTAGCATGATTACTCTGTGAGCAAAACAGACCAGTATCTCCAAACCTTTTGTTCAGCTTTCCAGTCTTCACTACTGAACACATACTCAACTTGTCCTCGTTACAGAAGCACGAGCTCCGAATCCACAGGAAGCTGAGGTAGAAGTTGTTTTTTGTTTTGTTGTGTGTGTGTATGTGTGTGTGTGTGTATTCTGTATTTTAAATTTTTTATTTATTGTTTTTAGTTTTTCAATTTTGTTATTTTAATTTTAGGTGTACGAGTGTATTGCCTGCATGTACGTGAGTGCACCCATATCGTGCAGTGCCACAGAGGTCAGAAGAGGGTTTTGGATTCCCCTGGAACTGGAGTTAAGAACGATTCATAGCCACCATGTGGATGCTGGGAATCGAACCCAGGTCCTCTGTAAGAGCAGTCAGTGCTCTTACCTGCTGAGCCATCTCTCCAGCCCCTATTATTTTTATTTTATGAGTGTGAGTGTATTGCCTGCACGTGTGTAAGTGCACCTATGTCCTGAAATGCGCACAGAGGTCAGAAGGCATTAGATTCTTCTGGAACTGGAGTTATAAGTGGTTGTTAGCTGCCATGTGGGTGCTGGGAACTGAACCCAGGTCCTTTAAAAGAGCAGCCAGGGCTCTTAGCCATTAACCTTCTATCTCTCCAACCCATTTTCTGTATTTTGGTCTTATTTGAAATTGGTTGTTTTGGGTTTTTACTTTTGTGTAAGTCTGGCTCTTTCTTCATAGCCCAGCCTGGCCTTGAACTTTAGGCAAAAACTATTTAATGCAGGGACTCAAGTCAAAGTTTTCAATGCAAACAGAGAACTCCATTATAGGCAAACAGAGAGACTTGTGTCATCCCAGGAAGCTGTTTTTCAGAGCGAGGTAAAGGCTCAGAAAAGCCACTAAAGAATATATACCCTAACCCATGAGACTCAAGCACTGTGAGAAGGGGCCAAGAGTTAGTCTGGTCCAGGATAGCCCAGGGGCTTGACCCATGAGTCCTGTGGACAGAAGCCTCTGTCACACGCATACCCACCAAAACAGGGTGCTGGCAGTCTGCAGTTTTAGGGGCTCAACGTGCACCTGCACTGGACAGGGTGATATTCTTGAATGATATTCCTTTAACACACTGGGTCCAGCAGGAGACCTCAGAGAGCAGAAGTCTAGAACAGAATCTGTGCCCTGGGAACAGAAACACCCCAGGGACTGAAGGCAGCTCCTCCTGGGTTTGAGTCATGTCAGGTGTGATAACCTAGGATCTGGAAGCATTCAGCATGGGGGATGATGGAGTGTGGCTGAGCTAAGCACACTGTGTGGACTCTGTGTGGTACAAACAAGGTAGATCCTAGGATTGTCAAAACATGGGGTAGGTAGGCAATCCCAGGCCAGTGAAATCTAGAGAATGTGGCCAAAATAGAGATCAGCATTCTTAGTAAGAAATTGGTACTCAAAACTTCCAAGTCACGAGTCTCGGTATGGAAAGATCTGGGACCTTTTCCCCCAGTATGGTGGATTGATGAAAAATGTCCCCTAGAGACTCAGATACTTGGATATTGCAGAACCTTTAGGAAGTACAGGTTACTTTCTGGACGAAGTATGTTACTAGAGGTGAGTGTTGAGTGTTTATAGCTTTCCCTGACTTCATGTTTCTCTCTCTCTCTCTCTCTCTCTCTCTCTCTCTCTCTCTCTCCCCTCTCTCTCTCTCTCTCTCCATGTTTGGTCTTGCCTGTTGTCACACCTCTATGCCATGATGGATTCTGGAACCGTAACCCACATGAAACCCTTTCTTCTTTGAGTGCTTTTGTTCATGATATTTATAACAGCCACAGAGCACTAATATACCAGGTATCCTGCCTGTGTCTACATTTCCTTTTCCTCCTCCTAATATACTTTCCTCCTCCCTGGAGACTACAGGCATTAGGAGGTGTCCCAGGGACTCGACAGAAACAAGGTCTTTGCTTCCTCCTCATCAGGAAACCTATTGCCTCTGGGCCCTTTTTTTCACAAGGCCCAAATGCTGACCTCTCAATGGAAATATCCACCAGGACAAAATATCTGACATAGGCAACTCAAAAGAGAAGAGGTTTAGCCTGGCTCCAAGTTTCAGCGGACATCAGTCCATCATGGTGGGGAAGGTATGGCAGCTGGAGCAGCTTGGACAGTGGTGGCAGGAGTTGGTGATACATCTATCTCACCTGGTGGTCCGTCAGGAAGCAGAGAACCAGGCAGAAGTTGGCCCAGTCTATAATCCGCTATGGCCTACCCCCCAAAGACTCATCTCTACCAGCCATGCCCCACCTCCTGACAGTTATAACCTTGTCAAACAGCACCACCAACTGGTAATCAAGCATTAAACACATGTGTCTGTGGGGGACATTTCATAATCAAACCACAACCAGACCCAAAGGAGAGTACTAGTGGCAGGCTTCTGTAGATCAAGAGGATACCGCGTGTTCTCCTAGTACCTCTGTGCTTTAATCTGCCCGCATCGGACATTTCAGACTCTTCTTCATTCCAAGAACGCAGAAAGGTGCCCAGGAGGTGTATACCAAGTAGACAAGCATGGTTCTTCCACGGGGCAATGCACCTGGCACCCTCTGGTCTATGGAAGCCGCCTGAGATCTGCAGGACTCAGATCTTTGGTCACCAAGACAACCAGAACATGGTTCTCAGAGGGAAAAAGCAAAATAGTCCCAAGTTCCTCTTGCCCCTCTTCCCAACTATGCATGCCAACTTCATGGTTATTTCCACTGTGGGGATATTTAGCCCCTACAGAAATGAATGAGCTCGATCTTCAATTCTCATGGAACGATGAGCCCGGCAAGGTGACTGCCTTTCCTGCCCATGAAGGAGGTAAAGTCAGGAATAGAGCAGAAGCCAGCATTGTTTTGAATTAACTACTAATGGATAGGCTTTCTCCAGTTATTTTTTAATACCTGCACAATTGGATAAAACTCGGACACAAGAGGAACTCAATTTTGTTTTTCATTAATATTCACTTTGTTAACACGAACAGATGATTTCTGGAAGTTCGCCTTGCCCTTTGAATTCATTCTCATATAATGTGGCAGCGATATCCTCCATTCTTAAACTGCTTAGCAAGGACCATGACTCTTTCCTTGTCGATTTCTTCATCATTGCTCAGGCAGGACAATGTGTGTGGATGTTGTAAACCAACAGGCTGGAGATGGGAGAGCCGAGGATCCTGGGAAAGTTGGCTTTTGAAAATTAAAAAAAAAAAAAGGTGAATGACACCAACACAGCTTCACGAAGCAGAGAAGCAGCATGCAGATTGCTTTTACAGTGCACAAATCACAGTGGGGACATATATTCTTAAGGTGACCATAGCAAACCAAATAGGCCAGGTCCCGAGATATCTACAGAACAGAGAGAACTCTCCATAGACCTCCTGTCCAGTATCTGTTTAGATTCTTGGTTCCTCCCAATGATGGAAGCTCACCCCTCCTAGATAGCCATGACTAATGTCTTATTGTCCCATTGATTGGATAGAATGGAAACCATTTCCCCTGAAGGGGAACAGAAGCAGAGCTCTTTGAAAGCAGCAAGTCTTGTTTTCCCATGGTATGCTTGGAAACCAAAGTTCACAGTATAGCCAGGCATAATAGAGAGGAGGAACATGCAATGTACGTTTCTTTCTAGTACCTTCTCCTTGGACTGGATTAATTCATTGTATTCCCAAAGCACTTGACAGAGATCCTTTCACTTCACATTCTAAGGAGCGTGCCAACTAAGACAAATATTATTATTAAAAGACAAGAAAAACCCTCTAGAGCAAGTCCAAGTAGAAAGATTTGCTCCAAGGTTAGCAGAGTTGGGAAGGATGAAGTCTGGATGGCACTGAACCTGAAGTCATCTAAATAAAAATGTTGATTTTCTTTCTAAAGTGCCTGAGGAGCCGTTGTCCCAACACCTGGTGTTGTGTGACAGTATTCCTGGGGACATGTAAAGAAGCATCTACTCACCACAGATAGGGATCCAACCACAGACCAAAGTAAGGATACCTAAATTCCACTTGGTGAACCAATCAGTTTTATTGGGGTTGCTTACAGGAGTATGGATGAGGGGTTATTTACAGGAGCAGAAACAACTCAAAGACAACTGCATCACCAAAAGCCCACCCCAGCATGGGAGACAACTCAGGAAAGCTGGAAACCTGGAACACACCGCCCACCCCACAGACTGCTGGACATGTTAGAGAGTGATTCTTCCATACAGCTAAGTTGGTCTGGGTCTCTGTTATCAGCTCAGCTTGTCTGTGAGTATATCTCAGCAGCACTGACTGCTTACATACACTTGGGGAGGAAGAGACCTAGAGTGTCCTGTAAGTTTCACAGACTTCCACAAGTCTTTCAATAGCTTATTAACTGAGCTTAAGCAGCTTCCCTGCAGGATGGAGTGTGAATTTCACCTCCCTTTAGAACACCCCAGATCTTAAGGAGAGTAGCTCCAAGATGGAAGGTTTCATCTCGAGGAAATTGTTATACAACAGCTGGTAAAAGATTTGGTTTCTGCTGCATCTGCTCCATTCCTCGTATTGGGGGAGTGATGCTCCATTCTCTGCAGAACATTTGCTGTCAGGTTCAATTGCATTGTTTGAAAACTTGAAGCTGCTGCTTCTTCTTCTTCAAGAAAAAAAAATCAAATGTCTGGGGCTGGTGGTTCAAAAGAGTACAAGACCTGGCAGAGACATATTTCCAGAGTATTGTTTCTCTTTGCTCTTCAGCTCTCCCTCCCCTGCAGTCCCCCAAAGCTCCATGCTTCTTCTTAGCTTCTTCTAGCTCCTCACAGTGCATCATCTTACAAGGTCTAGCCTCGTTCCAATCCAGGCTGGCGAAAGAAATTCAATTTAGCGTGATCTTACTACAAAGAGAATTTGTTAATGCATATAAATGGAAAAAAGTAGCTGGCTCCTGGCATGGCCAAATACAGAAGCTCAAACAACGTCTTAGGACTCAGCATGTCGCCCTCTTCTTGGCACTAGGTCCTTCAGTGCTGGCTGTGTTCTCCAGAATCTCTTCTCCCATGATGGCAAAGACGGCCATCAAGAGGATTAGGCTGCCATTTGCCAGCTTAATAAATGCAATGGGGAAACAAAGCTCCCTTTTCCTGGCTGTTCCAAAATAAAAGGCTTTGACTGGATAGGACTGGGTCACATGGCCACTCCTGCTCCAATCCCTGCAGTAAGGAAAAATGACATGTGATGGTGTTTTAATGTATCTCACATGTAGTTCTGCTGTAAACCTTGGTACAACTTGAACATACAAGGGTGAAACTCATGGGATGGGTTAGGCTGATGCAGACAGAGGAGAAAGATCTGCTCGATGTCTTAAAATAAGAGTTATTCCCAAGCATTGCTGTGGATACTGAAACCAGATAGTGTTAGTTTAAGTCATAATCTGCCATAATCTGTTGGATATAAGGAGTCAGCTTTTTTTCCTATCGCTGAGATAAAACACCTAGACAGAGCGACTTAAAGGAGAAAGGGCTTAATTGATTTACAGTTCCCTTTTATAATCCACCCATCACTGTGGGGAAGTCAAGGCAGCAGAAGTTAAAGCAATTAGTCACATCTACAGTTACACAGAGAGAGAGAGAGAGAGAGAGAGAGAGACAGAGACAGAGACAGAGAGCAGGATTAGGTGGCACATGTCTTTAATCTCAACACTCAGGAAGCAGACACAGGCAGATCTCTGTGAGATTGAGGTCTTTCTGTTCTACATAGTGTCAGGCCACCTGGAACTATTGGGAGACCCTATCTCAAAAAAAAAAGCAGAGATAAAAATCAGAGGAATGAATGAATGTGTGCTTGTGCTCGTCTCACTTTCCTACTCTTATACAGCTCAGAATCCTCTGCAAATGAGAATGGCACCACCCACAATGGGCAGGTTTTCCCACCTCAATTAATATATTCAAGACAATCTGCCCACCAGACATGCCCACAGACCAACCTAATTTACACAATCCTTCATTGAGACTCTCTTTCCAGGTGATTCTAGATTGTGTCACATTGATAATTAAAATTAAACACAACAGGTGTTGAGGAGGTGGGACATTGTAGACTTGAGGTGTTTGGGAGGAGCTCTGTCTGATGGAGAGGATGAGTGGGAGGGGGATAAACTAATTTAGCTAACTGGAGATGAGAACACCACGGCTAATTACTTGCTGGGTGCCATAAGGGAACATAGGTGCCACTCTGATTTCTTGGAGATGAAGACATCATTCATCAGTGAGATAAAAGACACTCTTAGGTAATTTCTAATCAGGGATGACACTGGCGACATTCGCATTAACCAGTACATCGCAGAGATGGCAGAGATGGTGCACCATGCCCTTGGCACCCACCAGTGCTCAATACCAGAGTCCTTGAGACCCCATTCAAGGAGTATCCCTGTGACCCAGTCAAAGACTCCATTCTGTGTATAGTCAAGGGCATGTTCACTGCTGAAGATCTGCTCTAGGGCTCAGCCTTCGGCCCCTCTCTCTCCCCTTCAAGCTATTTGAAAGGTTTCTAGTCAGCTTGAGTTCTGTCTTTCAAATCCAGGCTGCTTAAGGGACACAAAGCCCAACCATCTCTCTCCATTATCTCTTCCCTGAGCTGTTATGCAGCATTATTGTCAATGTTAAAGGCATATTCTTGCTTTAAAATCAAACCTAATCATTATCTTTTGGAAATACCAGTATAGTTTATGAAATTGGGACAGGAATAGCGACTTGTATTCTACTTCAAGTTCACATGAGAAAACACTCTATTCTGTCCCTTTCACTAACTACATGGAAAACCATGGGCAGAATAGATGGGATAGGATCAAAGGACTCTCAAAAAAATGTGGAAGGTAAAGTTGGGAAGAGACTGATGGCAAAACACTATCAAAACAGCAGTGAATCCCCTTTCTGTGGTCCAAGTTTTTCCAGCCTTTACTCAGAAACAATACAAAATGTTGAACTATGTGCCAAGTAGAGTCAGAAACATGTCCAATGTAAGTTCTCCATCTCTGATTAGAAAGACACACAGGGCCTTGGAGGTCAGAGAGGAAAACCAACTGCTTCCTTCTTTGTACTTCACGTTCTCGTTCTCCTGCCCCACCCACTTAGCAGTCCTGCAGAGCCAGAGAGTGCCTGGCTGGGAAGCTTCCTAAAGCAAAGGTGGAGGGAAACTCTCTCTCTCTCTCTCTCTCTCTCCCCCTCTCTCTCTCTCTCTCTCTCTCCCCTCTGTGTGTGCAATGCCTTCAGAGACCAGAACTCTAGTTCTGACAATCCCAGAGAGGGCACTGAATCACCAGAAGGAAAAATATCTTAAAATACAAATAAAAAGAGTCGGGCGTGGTGGCGCATGCCTGTAGTCCCAGCACTTGGGAGGCAGAGGCAGGCGGGTCTCCCCCAAGATGCTGTGGTCCCCCAAATCTGTGGATAAACACCATGCTTTGTTTCCTGTCACATCACCACTTGCCCCTAGAGGTGACACAGTTGTAGGAAGTGAACATTGAGGCAGGAAAACTAGTCAAACAAGTAATGAAAATGTCTAAAAGCAAGAGAGTATAAAGGAGTTGATGGAGAAGGTAGAATTCAAGTAAATGGTCCCCAAAGTTGTGTATGACCCTCTGTGTTGGTGCCCCAGCTGTGGGAGATCGATCTGATGTTTGGATGTTCCAAAGACATTGAGACCCACACTTCAGAATAGATTACTTTCTAGGTCCCAGACAAGGTATGGGGTGACACACACATAGAACAGACCCAAATAACCCTGTAAATACCTTGAAGATTGAATTTAAATTGGAACCACAACTCACAGGCAATGGACTTTGAGCCTAAGTATAACTGGCCTTAATCCAAGATAAAGCAAAATAAACCAATAGACAAAAATAATCAACATTCTTCAAAAGATTTAAACAAGACCCAGAGCCCTTCAGTATAACATTCAAAATGCCCTATGCATTCCAAAATTGCTTGACATACAAAGAGTCGGGAAAATCTGTACATCACTGAAGGACAAAAGATGATGGAACAATCCCAAACTTGAGACAAGAGAGTGTTGAAAGCATCAAATAAAGACGAAAGCAACTTTTATAACTATATTCCAAGAAATAATGGAAAACACTCTTCAAATGAATGAAAGCTATAAAGTCTTAGCACAGAAATATATGATATATAAAAAATAAAACGAGAATTTCACAACTCAAAAATGCCATTTTTAAAATTTATTGGATCAACTCAATATGAGCATGGATATAGCAGATGAAAGAGTCACTGCACTTGAAAGCAGATCAATAAAAAATTATCCAATTTAAAGAAACGGAGATGAAAATGGAAAAAAATTTAACAGAGCTTGAGAGACTTGTGAGAAAAAAACCAAAAGGTCAACTATGCAAAGTTCAACAAAAACAAAGAAAAGCAGATGATGCATAGATGTTAGAAGCATAATTAATTAACAGATGGAGAAATAATCACAGAAAGTCCCTAAATTTGATGAAAGGCATAAACTTTGCAAATTTAAGAAACTTTGAAAAACCTCAAATGGTAAACTCAGAGAAACCTATACTTAGATAAATCAAAATCAAACCACTGAAAATGAAAACAACCACAAAAAATTATTCAAAGCAGTCAGAGAAAGTTAGATGTGGTGGTGCAAACCTATAATCCCAGCACTTGGGGAGTAGAAGCTGGAGGATCAGGAGTTCGAGGTTATCCACAGCTAGATAGGAAGTTTGAGGTCAATCTGAGCTGTATGAGGCTCCTTCGGAAAAATCAAAACACCGAAAAAAATTGTTGAAAAGTTGAACCAATGAAAACAGATATATTACCTACAGAGAAAACCATTATTTAAGTAATTAAAGCTTTATCATCAAAGATCATAGTGGCCAGAAGAGAGAAGGAGAATGTTGTCATAACTTTGAAAAATATGACTTTAATTCAATATCCAGGGGAAACACTCATCTTGAGTTAAAAATAATAAAAGTAAACTGCAAAGCTGAGCGTGGTGGTGCATGCCTGCAATGCCTGCACTTGGGAGGTTGGAGCAGGAGGATCATGAGCTGAAGCCCAGCCTGAGCTACATACTGAAACTGCCTCAATAAAAAGAAAGGAAGAAAGAAAGAAATGAAAGGAGGGAGGAAGGGAGGGAGGGGGGAAAGGGGAAAGGGGAAAGGAGGGAGGGGAAGAGGCAGGGGAGATTGTGACTCACAGAAATAGAGAATCTTCACTGTCAATTTGACTGAATTGATAATTACCTAGGAGACACACTTCTGGTGTTTCCAGACAAGGGTAACTGAGGAAGAAAGACCCACTCTGAATATGGATGGTACCGCCCATGAACTGGAGATCCCAACTGACTACAGGAAGTAGCAAGACTGGAACTGAACACCAGCATTCATCTCTCTCTGCTTCAGCATCTCCTTAGATGTGAGCAAGCAGGCTTGGGTTCCTATGGACACAACCTCAAGCCAGTCCTGCTGCCATACAGTCTCTGCCACGATGGACTGTACTCTCACACCCAAACTGTCTTAAGTTGGTTCCTCTCAGATATTTGGTCTCAGCAGTGGGAAAAGTGGCTTACACAGTAGAATGGAAATACCAGAGGCTGGGAAGAGTGGTGAGTGGAGAAAGAGAAGCCATTATATTCTGAGTAATCGGGAAGAATAAATGACGGTGGCTTACTGAATAGCATAGTGAATGTAAATGACAAGGATGTACATCTCAGAATAGTTAAAATAGAAGATTTTAAATGCTCTCATCAAAGAGAAATGATAAATATTCAAATTTAGGGTTTTTTTCTCATAACCCACTGAGTCCAATTTTTGCTGCTGCTTGCAGAAATGTTGACTGATCTTGTTGGTCTGATCTTGTGTAGGTCTTGTCCTGGTAATCACAGATGCTAGGACTTAACGCATACAATGGCCATGTCAGAAATTCTTAGACCCCCTCCCATACTCTGGCTCTTACATTCTTTCGGCCCCCTCTTCCAAGATCTTTCCTGAGCCTTGGTGAGGAGTCATATAAAGGTTTCATTAAGGGCTGAGTATCCAATAATGACTTATTCTCAGCACTTTTACCACTTGTGAGTCACTGTATTAACCTCTCTCTGACCACCAGACAGAAGCATCTCTAGCCAAGGTTGAGGACAGCACTAATTTCTGGGTATAAACACAAATATTTACAAGACAGCTTAGAAGTCCAAAAAAGATAGATATTTTACATTATGGCTATGTGAATTAGCCTGACTTGATCATGCTATAATGTGAACATATAAAATACCAAACTGTATAACATGTATGTGCACCACATGCATATAGTGTCCATGGAGGCCAGAAGAGGGCATTGGATCCCCTGGAATTAGAGTTAGGGACAGTTTATCTGCCACATGGGTGCTGGGAACTGAACCAGGGTCCTCTGCAAGAGCAACTAGCACTCTCTTAATCGCTAGGCCATCTCTCCAGCCCCTGAATAGAACTTTTGTTTGTTTGTTTATTTGTTTTCTTTCTAGACAGGATCTCCTTGTAGCCCCAGCTGGCCTGGAACTCACCATGTAGACCAGGCTAAACTCGATCTCACAGAGATCAACCTGCCTCTGCCTCTGGAGTATTGGGATTAAATGCCTGCACCAAGATGCCCAGCATCTGAATGGAACTTTTAGAAGAGAACAAAATATCAGAGTACTGTGGAGTGATTTTAAAAGATGTAGCAAACATGTAATGGGAATACCAGCCTGGGGATAAAGAGAGAAAAAACTGAAACCTTCAAATTAAAAATGGCTGTGACAAATTAATGACAGATTACAAACTGCTGATCCAAGAACTATCAAGCAGATAAATACACAGAACTGTATCACATCAAAGCTGAAGAAAAATCAATGACAAAGAGAAACCTTGAAAGAAGTCAGAGGGGAAAAGCATCTTAGCTGAGGATGGAAATGGTAAGAATTACATCGAAATCAGGCAAGCAAAGAAAGAGTGGGGAGAAATATGTGAAATGTTGGAGGAAAATAGCCAGCTGTCTGGAGTCTATATCCTGTGAAGGTAGCTTTCAAAAGTGAAGGAGGTTTAAAGACTTTGGCTAATAAAAATTGAGGGAATTTATCACCAAGTCTGCCTTGCACAAAATGTTAAGAGAAATTCTTCAAGGAGAAGGAAAATAGTATAGGTCATCATCTCATGTCTGCACAAAGGAAAAAGGATTTCGAGAAGGAATACATGAAGGAAAAATAAAATATTCTATTTTTATTATTATTCACTTATCTGACAAATAAGACTTGGTTGAAAAAAATGACTGCAGCAATATATTCACCGATTATAGCTAATGGTTTGGGAAAATAAATGACAGCAAAGGGCAGAAGGAAAGAGCAGGGAATGTTCTGTTATAAAATAAATACATAACCCGGGCTAACAACCATCTGTAACTCCAGTTCCAGGGGATCCGACATGCTCTTCTGACCTCCGAGGGCACTGCATGACATGAGTGCACTTATATGCACGCAATATACTCATATACATACAATAAAAATAACAAAATATTTTTTAATTAATAAAAGATACACAACCATGAAACACTATAATGTTACTTAAAATTGGGCTGGAATTAGTTGTGCATTGCTAACTCTAGAGTAACCGGTAAAAGTTTACAAAGAAGTGGAATCGGTCTGCCTATAGAAAAGGGAAGACAGAATCTAACAAAATCAAGATAGAATACTCAGTGAAAACCAGAGAAAGCAGAAGAAATAGTGGAAGATAAAAAGAAAAAAGTACAAGGTCAAGAAATAAAAAATACTATAAACTGGATACATATTAACCCAACCCTACCAATAATCACTTTAAATGTGATCTAAATATAACAATTAACAGACTTTAATTAACAATTAAAGTAAATAAAATTGTATACAAAAACAAAATTCAACTACACTGTCTATATGAAACCTACTGTTAACTGGAGATGAACAACCAGATTTAGAGTAAAGGAAGGGGCTGGAGAGATGACTCAGTGATTCGGGCCACTTACTGCTCTTGTAGAGAACCTGGGTTCTGTTCCCGGCACCCACAAGGCAGCTCACAACATTCCATCACTCTAGTTCCAGGGAATCTGACACCCTCTTCTGGACTCTGCAGGTATTGCATGCACATGGTTCACATACATATGTGCAGGCAAACACTCATACATATAAAATAAATCTTAAAAAACGAGTGAAGGGACATAGAAAGGCATACATACAAACCCTCATGCAATAGAAAGTTGGAGTAACTACAAATTTCATGACTTGAGAGCAAATAAAATTGCCAGACAGAAGACGGACATCCCCCGACAACAGAGTGATCAATCTTCCAAGAATGCATAACTATCCTTAATGTGTGTGCTCAAAACCCAAAGTATCAAAATACATAAGACAAAAACTTATAAAACTATGAAAGGAATGGACAACCTCACTGTTCTAATTAGAGATTTCAATATTCTCTACCAGTAATTGGCAGATTTAGCAGGCAGAAAATCAGTAAGGACATGGTTGAACTGACAGCACTGTCAATCAGCTAGATGGAATAGACTCTTCTAGAGTCAGTCAACAATGACAGAGCACACATTCTTTTCAAATTCGCAGGGAACATTCTTTATGATGGACCACATTCTAGATAAGCACACCTTCAAAAACTCAAAACAATACAAATTACAGAGAGCATGCTCCCAGATCGTAAGGGAACTAAACTAGACATTAGCAATGTAAACATAATTGAAAATTCCCAAGTAACTGGAGATTAAAGAACTCTCAGGGAAATTTTAAAATATTTGAAACTAAGGGATAAAGAAACAGAGGCTCAACTTATGGAACAGTGAGAGCAGTGATTGCAGGATAGTTCACGGCATTTGCCGCATATGTTGGGAATATCCAGTAACTTAGAGGAGGGTGGTGGAGCACGTCTTCAATTCCAACATTCATGAGGCAGAGGTAAGTGGATCTCTGTGAGTTCAAGACCAGCCTCATCTATATAGGGAGGTCTGGGCCAGTCAGTGCTGTAGAGGAAACCCCCGTCTCAAAAAATCAAAAATGTTAAAATCACTAACTTAAACTTCTACCATAGGAACTAGCAAATGAGAGGCATGTTAAGTGCAGTAAAAACAGAAAAAAGAAGAATTTAAAAAGTAAAAAAGAGAAATAAATGAAATTGAAATCATGAAAATTATAGAAAAATAAATGAGAAAAAAGCAGATTCTTTGAAAAGATCAATATAAGAGAAAACTCTGTGGCCAGGTAAACCAAGAAATAAAGAGAAAAGAAATAATTACCAAGGTTAAATGAAAGAGACTGTCACTGCTAACCCCCATGGGCGTTAAAAGGATAATTACAGATTCTTGCAAACAACTCAATGTTCACAATTTGATAATTTAGATAAAACTGATGAATGTCACTGAATACAGAGGCACAACACTTTGGGGTGGCAGGGTGGGCAGCACCATCATGATTTCAAGTCCAACTTGGGCTGCACCTCAAAAACTTTTTTGACTAATTCCTTAAATGACACATCTACTAAAACTTACACAAGGAGCAAACGATTATCTCAGTGGACTTACATTTACTTAGAGCAAATAAATTTTAAAACTTCCAAAGAAGTAACCGCCAGATTAAGGTGGTCTCCCTGGGGAATTCTACAAAACACTAAGGAAGAAACCATACCACCTTCCAGAAAGCGAACAGTAAGTAATATTTTCTACCTCATTCTAAAACACCAGCATTACCTTCCTACTACAACTGAACAGAGATACAGCAATAAAAATGAAGAAAGCCAAGCACTGGCCTATAAACCTTTCACCCTGGGGATTGGGGCAGGAGGAGCGAGATTCAAGTCCAACCTGGGCTACATAAGAACACTCTCAAAAAATGGAAAAAAAAAAAAAGGAAGATAAAATATAGACCTACATCTCTTCTGGACGTAGTGACGTAAATTTCACAGCAAAATATTAGCAAGTTGAATCAAACAATGTGACTTCCATGTAACTCCCCCTCCAGAGGATCTGACTCACTCTTCTGGCCTCCATGAGCACCTATATGCACACACACACACACATGCACACACACACACATGCATGCACACAAGGAAATAAATAAATAAAATAAATCTTAAAAAAATTGTATGTGTCGAAGAAGAAATCTCACATAAATTTAGGAAGTTTTATTTTATTTTATTTATTGCTTTTATTTTTATTTTATGTGTATGAATGTAATGCCTGTATGTGTGTAAGTGCACCTGTGTCATGCAATGCCCCCCAGTGGTCAGAAGAGGGCATCAGATCCCCTGGAACTGGAGTTGTAGACAGTTGTCAGCTGCCATGTGGGTGCTGGGAATCCAACCCAGGTCCTCTGCAAGAGCAGAAAGTGCTCTTAACCACTGAGCCATCTCTCCAGCCCAGGAAGTACTTTTCAATGAACAAAAAAGAGAAGACACCATAGTGAAATTTAAGTGATGTATTTAAATTAGTGCTTAGAGGAAAATTTACGGGATTTAGAGTTTATATTAGAGGAAGGGCTGGAAAGATAACTCAGTGGTTAAGGATACTTATTTCTCTTACAGAAGACCTGGGTTCAATTCCCAGCACCCACATGGTGGCTAACAACTCCAGGTCCTCCAGTTTGAGGGAATCTGACTCCCTCCTCTGGACTCCAAGGGCATTGCATGCACATGGTGCACTTATATAAACACAAACATACACATATGAAACTAATATAAATAAATTGAATAATTTTAAAAAGAAAAGTGCCTGAAACCATGGCTCAGCAGTTAAAAACATATACTGTTCTTACAGAGGACCCAAGTGTGGTTCCCAGAACCAACATTGGGTAGCTTCATAACTGCCTGTAACTCCAATTCCAAGGGATCCAATTTCCATTCTTAAGCCTCTAAGAGCTCTGGCATGTACTCACATAGGCACATGTACAATCAATCAATCAATCAATCAATCAATCAATCAATTGATGTTGGATAAAAAAGGAAAAGAAGCTCCAAAATCCAGTCTAAATCTTACACATTAAGAAATTACCTTTCATCCTTTAATCGCAGCACTCAGGAGGCAGAGGCAGCCAGATCTCTGTGAGGGTGAGGCTAGCCTGCTCTACATAATGCGTTCCAGTTCAGCTGGGCCTCCAGGGAGACATTGTCTCAAAAAAAGCAAAAGAAACTAAAAATAATAGAAAAGGAAATAAACTACCTAAGAATCTGGGCAAAGCGAGAAGACTGAGCTATACCCTGCAGAAGCAGTGCACAGCCGTCCGTCCGCAGTTTCTCTGTGGAAACCAAGAGGCCTGAGCGTCACAGCCTGGGATATTTTTTTCCTGGCTTATCTTGTTTTCTTTTATTTTTTACTGAATTTTTGCAAATTTCATACAGTCTATTTTTATCGTATTTAGACCTTCCTTCCCTGTCTGCACACCTCTTACAGTCAGACCTCCACTGATTTCATGTACTTCATCATTTATATTAGGGCCTAGCAAGTCAAATTTATGTCCCCAAATATCCTTCTGTGAGCATACATCCACTGGAGCCTGGTTAACCTATTTAGTGCCACACTCTTAAAAAAAAAAAAAATTCTTACCCACTTCCCCAGTTCTATGCTGGGTTTTTGGCTGACTTGAGTTTGTGTGGGTCTTGTGCATGCTGTTACCGTTGCTGTGAGTTTATATTAGTATCTTCCCAGATGTCTAAAAAACTCTGTTTCCTTGTGGTCATCTACCACACACCTCTGGCTCTTACGGTCTTTCCATCCTCTCTTCCGCAATAGTCCCTGAGCCTTGGTTAGCAGAGTTTTGTACAGGAGTCCAATTCAGGGATAAGCACTCTGAAGTCTTATTCTGTGTTATCTTCAGCAGCCTGCGCGGCCTCTTTGATACAAGACTTAACAAACCCCCAACCTTTGCGCTTGTTGTTGTTTGTTTTTCTGAGACAGGGTGTCCCTATAGCCCCAGCTGGCCTGGAACTTACTATGTAGACCAGCCTGGACTCAATCTCACAGAGATCCACCTGCCTCTGCTTCCTGAGTGCTGGGATTAAAAGGGTGGACCATCATGCCTGGCTTGCCTTGCTTTTCTTAAGAGCAATTGTCAAAGAACAGATTTAATTAACTTTTAAATGGAAGAAAAACTCCCATCAATGAAGTGGAACTGGTGTTAATGTTCTTATAAAAGACTTTGTAGGAATGAGAGAGCGGCTGGGTTGTTTATGCTGGATATGTGTTTACTGTGGAGCGCGCACATGTGTGCGTGTATGCGTGTGTGTGTGTGTGTGTGTGTGTGTGTGTGTGTGTGTGTGTGTGTGTGTCTGTGTCTGTGTGTGTGCCTGTGTCTATATGGCTGTGTGTGTCTGTGTGTATACCTGTGTCTATGTGTTTGCTTTTTATATAAAACTGAAGTGATTTTTCAACTGAAACCAAAGTCAGCACACTTCCCTTCAGGGACATCACATTGGAATAAGAATGTAAGCAGCAACACTCAGAGTTGGGGTGTTATTTTCAAACAATGAGCAAAAGTAAAGCCAAAAGCCAGTGTTAACACGAGGGAAAACAAAGAGAGTATTAGGATTACAACTGGGTGACAAGTCCTCGGCCACTTGTGCAGGTAGGGACTAGGCTGGAGAGAGCTCCATGTGGACCCCAGGTCCAGCTTCCAAAGCCCAAAGGCTACAGACAGAAACCCAAGAGAAGGTTTTGCAAGGGGCCACTCTGAACCTCAGAACTCCTTCCCTTTCTCCCCTCTTTCTCATTTACAAGACAAATAACTTTAAGATGTAACTAAAATTATTTTGCAATCTTTTAATCACTAGAAATTGTGTATAATTATTTTACCTCCACTCCAGCGCCAAGAACTGCTGTGAAATACTTGGCTTCTCAAAGTGCAGAGAAAGAAAGAGCTTTACTTCTGCATTAATTAAGGATCTTCCCCCACCATTCCTGTCCATTAGCCTCCACTGCACTATGGCTGTGAATGGTCATTACAACAGACAGAAATAGGAACATAAATTTCCTGCTAATGAAAATGTCAGTTGGATATGCCATCTATCTCGGAAGGTTCTGATATGCAGAGTTGTTTTTTTTCCCCCCGAGTCTTGTACCTTTTCCCAGTGTCTAGGAGACTGGGAAGAGCCATGGTGTTTTATCCGTAGATAGCTTGGATGCATCCTTTACGATAGATCGAGGACTTTACTCAGGTCTCTAGTAAATATTCCATTGATTTTGAAAATTGCTGCCTTTCTTATCAGACTTCACAGGGCCTTGGCCTGGGACATTCCCTGACCTTCTCCCCTCCTTAGGAGCCCAATGTTCTTGAAATTAGAGCAGTGTGTGCATCTGTTTATGGGGTAACCATCCATCAGTGGGGTGCTGTGTATCCAGCATCCTCTTTGCCGTCAGTACAGGAGTTGCACTTACTCGTGATTTTAAGAGTTTTCTCAGAAGCACGCTGCTCTGCCTTGTGCAGAAGGGTGGATTTGCGCTAGTGGTCAACATGGCTGTGGCCTGCCTGTTGCCAGAGTTCACTGGGAACTTGCAGATGTCTGAGTCCTGGGTTTTTGTACTCACCGATCTCCAGAGCAAAGTTTTGACCATTTGGGAAGAAAGGTGTTTCTCTTCTGTGTTTACAACACCAACGGAAGCTACAAAGTACTTTTTCCAGTCACCAAACCAAAGACCATAAGGAAAATACCCATTGACTTATTTTAGGGAGAAAATGGACTCCCAGAAGCACTTTTTTTCCAGTATTAAAAATCAAACCCAGGACTTTGTGTACGCTAAGCAGCTGTTCTACCATCAAGCTACAGTGGCTGATCCTATTTTAATTTTTATTTTGAGATAAGGTTTTGATAATTTGCCTAGGCTGGCCTGGAACTCACTTTGTAGCTCAGGCACACCTTCAACTTGCAATTCCCCTGCCTCAATTTCCCAAATAGTTTGGATTTCATGCATTCACCACATACAACTCAGGGAATGTTTTTTTTTTTTTAACCACTAAATACTTTGGGGAACTGCACATACATCATATCTCTGCCCAGGACTATGCCTGACACAGCTTTGTTTGACCAATACGGTTGCTGGAACAGATACTATGGTGGAAACCAGGCTGTCTACATGTGGCACCGCCTCCAACAACCACAACCTGCCTACAGGTCAGGAGTCGTTGGTGCTGCAAAATCATGGCTGGCATTCAGTGTGCACTCAACGAAACTGGCTGGCAGCAAGAGAGGCCAAAAGACCTGACTACTGTTTAGTCTCTACTACGATTGAGCTGGTCCAGCTGCCATAAAGATTCCAAAAATATCTATTCTCCAGAAAATTTCCAGGCAGGTTGTGTTGAATGACTGTTTTATATATATTATTTCAGCATGTTAAAATGACTATTACAAACCACCATTTGGATTCAGTTCAACTAAATGTGAGTGGATGAAATAAATTTCTGGGATCAGCTCTTTGGTGCCGGTGACCACTAGAAACTGGTTCTATACCATTATTTCTCCTCTCTCTCTCTCTCTCTCTCTCTCTCTCTCTCTCTCTCTCAGAGTGACACCATATAGCCCTGACCTGGAACTTGCTATATAGACTGGGCTGGGGGTACCTGTGGAGGGCAGAGATTGACCTCAGGATGTCTTCCTCAACAGCTTCTTAACTTTAGTACTTTATTATTTTGGGATTTATTTTCTTTTACTTTATGTGTGTGTATGTGTTGTCTACATGTATGTAAGTGTACCCATGTCGTGCAATTCCCATGGAGGCAAGAAGAGGGCATCAGCTCCCCTGGAACTAGAATGTTAGATAGTTGTTAACCACCATGTAGCTGCTGGAAACTGAACCCAGGTCCTCTGGAAGAGCAGCCAGTGCTCTTAACCTCTTAGCCATCTCTTCAGCCCTTTAATCTTATTTTTTGAGACAGGGTCTCTCACTGAACCCAGAGCTTGCCATTTTGGCTAGACTGGCTGGCCACTGAGCCTCTAGGATTCAACTGTCCTCACCCTTCCAGTGCTAGGGTTGCTGGCATACACTGGCCTACCCAACTTTTATGGGTGTGCTGACCAATCTCAGATCCTCATGCTTGTGCAACAAAGACTTTTCCCATTCTTTAGTCCATTTCTCGTATTACACAAGCAGTAGGGACAGCCTAAAGGTTGACCAACAAAGAATGGCAGAACTTCTCCCCCTCCATCAGCTCATGTTTAACGAGAACGTGTGATAGTCACCAAGACCTTCCCTCATCCCTGTGGAAAAGGAAGCCCAACACCTTCCTCCGTCAGCTGTGTTGCCCATAATGCCCAAGGGATGAAAAATAGGAAGATTCAGAAAGAATGCACAGGGAAAAGCAGGAGCTAGTTTCGGACATGGACCCAAGACAGAGAAGGAACATGGGGCAGGCAGACTGAGCCAGCTCTGGGGAGATGGCTGGAGCCATGATGCTCATAAAGACTTCTCCATTACCTTTGGAACCTAAGGCTGTCTCCCCTTTACAAAGGGAAACTTGGATACACACAGTGCTATACACTTAAAAGAACGGCAGCAACAGCACTACAAAACACGTGCAATATTCTGTGCAAGTAGCCAAGAGCCACTTTTGCTACTGAAATAAGTAACCCTAAACCAACAGCCACCAAAAGATTCAAGAGTCTCTTAAAGAACAAAGCTCTTCTAGAAAATGTATCTGAAACTAGGAGTCACCAGTAAGAGGTTTAAGACTAATACAGGGTGTGGTGGGGTGCACCTTTAATCCCAGCCCTCGGAAGGCAGAGGCAGGTGGATCTCTGCAGGATCGAAGCCAGCCTGGTCCACATAGCAACTTCTAGGCAGACTGGGACTAAGGAGACCCTGTCAAAAAAAAAAAAAAGAGGAGGAGGAGGAAGAAGACAGGGCTCTTGTCTCTGTGAAGATGTTTTCTAGCGACCCTATCCCCAAGAACATGTCTTCCTTTTTAAAATTTCCTAAATAATTATTTTTTTTCTCAGTAAATGCAATAAGAATTTCAAACACGAGTATTATATTGTTACATATACATACATATAAATATACACACAAATATACATTCATATATAATGCACTGAGTCCATTTAGTGGTGCTTGTGTGTACCTCTGATTAGGGCTGCCCACTTGAGATTAGATAGACCCTTGGGGGTTCAGTCCCTAAAGAAAACTGGTTACCTGTAACTCTTCATACTGAGGTGGAACCCCATGACATTTCCCCCATCCACTTGGCATGTCAACTGGTTTTGTCATCATGCGGACCTTGTTAGACTGCACTACTGGGGAGATGCATTGGTGCGGCTTCCCCATCATGTCAGAACTCATTAACTAGCAGCAGGTGTCTTGTCCCTCTGGCTCTCACAGCCTTTCTACCCCTCTTCCGAGATGTTCTCTGAGCCTTGCGTGTAAAGATTGTGTTGTAAATGTGCCATTTAGGGCTGGGAACCTCACAGTCACTTCTTTTCTGTATTCTGACCAGTTGTGGAATTAGTCTCCATCTCTTGCAAAAAGAAGTTTCCTTGATGAGTGATGAGAAGTACAATTGTATCTAAGGATTTGGCATAAAATACCTCCATCATCTCAGGTCCAGAAAGCAAAAATATTCATCAGAAATGACCTCAATAGAGGCACCCATCCCACACTACTTGGAAAAAGCGAGACATGGATAAGGTGAAATTCCATTAATCCTAATTTTCTCTCAGAGAGTTATGTGCAGTCCAACAGGCACTCTATATCACAAAAGATGAACAAAGTACCAAGCACAATCTTGCAGGACTCACCAGGCTTTGAAAGATCAAGCAGCCGCGTGATAGCACAGACATAGAACAGTATGCTTTGAATGTTTTTCGTGTTACATGTTAAGTCTCCCTCACTAAGCCAGGCATTGGATTTCTATCCTCGGACTGTCTCAATGGATGGAAAATGACCACCATTTTACTGGCTGCATAAGACACTAGATACAGAGCTCTCTTAAGAGGGATCTTGTCTTTAAGACGATGTCTTAAGAGATGGCTTGGTCTGTAAGAGTGCTTGTTGTGCAAGCATGTGGACCTGAGTTCGAATCTTCAGCCCCCATGTTAAAAAAAATAAAAAAACACTGGTATAGCCACACATGCCTAATAATATGCATTGGGAGGCAGAGCCAGGTGGATCCCAGAATTTGCTAGCATACTAGCCTAGCCAAAATGCTGACCTTCGGGTTCAGCCCTGTCTCTAGGGAGTGAGACAATAACAGATAGAGATAAGGGGTAGAGAGCAATAATGGATGAAACTCAACCTCATCCTTTGGCCTACATGTGAGCACACATGGTCATGCACATCACACACACAACACACATGTGCACACACACAATAAAAAGAAGGAAAACAATGAGCTACCCTGGGGAGGTTGTATACACACCCTAAGAATGTAAGCTTTCCCCGGGATTTCAAAGAGCTCTTTATGGGTTCCCTGGGATTGTAACCAGAATCTTCTGTCAGGGACTACGTCCTAACACCTAGGGCTTCCTCCCATCATCAGAACCCCACAGGACCCAATGCATGCTCTGAGAGGCGGCCTAGCCTGCCATGGCTGTTCAGTCTCACCTTCCCTCACGATGCGTGCTCAGCATTACAGGTGTAAACACTATGATAATAAACAATAACAACAGCTAATATTGTAGATTGTCTGTGCCAAGCACAGACTGTGCTGGGTGATTTAAATGCCATGAGCCATGCTGTCCTCATGACAACACTGGGCTGTTTTTTCTTCTTCTTACAGAAGGGAAGGTTGGGAAAAGAGTGAAGACCATGGGCTGGTGGACAGAGGACCGGGGTGGAAACCTGCCTCTGACTTGGGAAAGCTGCTCTTCTAAATCCAAGTTTCTGTTTGCAAGAACAGCACTGTCATATCACAAAGACCCCTGCCCTCTCTGCCAAACTTTTGTCAATATTGTTATTTAAAGGGACACAACACAATTTATTTCTGTATCAATTCCCTATATCATTTACCTCAGCACTGATTGTATCATTCACAAATTAGCATTAGGCAGCAATTTCAGGTTCCCATGGAAAACTATTTAGCAATCTAGCCAAGAAAAAGAAAGATGCAAAGCAAAAGCCAGGGTGTTGAACCTAATTCTTTTCCTTATCTTCTTGTTACATATTGACATATTTGGGGCCATTCAAAAGCATCCAACTTGTCTTGCTGGAGTGCAAATCAGAATATTGACAGTGAGAGCTGTTTAACGGGTTATTTAAACATCGGAGAAATTTTATCTCAGTGGGATCTGCCACTCGACAGGCTTCCGCAGAATGCTCAACTTTTGTTTGGAGGGAATAGAGATGCTCCTGGTTTATTTTGTGGACTGCACGTGGGTATTATGGGATGCCTGCTCCAGTGCATGTAGACATCTTCCTCAAGATCACTCCAGTCCAACAGTCCAGCCCTGGACACTACCTCACACCAGACAGCAAGTGTATCCCCCTGAGAGCCTGCCACAGCTACACTGGAGAGAGGGGACAAGCCAAGCCATAGACTCTTAGCCACTTGATTTGGGGGCACATGAATTCATCAACCACCCTCACATGACCCCAACTGACTCTCAACATCATCAGTTTCTGTAGGATATTCCAGAAATTTAAAGAAGGAACTTAAGAGAGAAAAACAGTAGGAGACGTGCTACTAAGGGAGACATGGACAAAATGGAGATTTTATATGGGAGGTGGGGAGGGAGGGTTATACAAGGAACTTTGGGGATAAAGGGAGAGAAGGAGCTCAAGAGAGCTGGGGCCATAGGAGACTGGTATTATCAAGGGAGAAATGGGGAAAATGGGGACATTTCAAATAGAGAAGGCATGGAGAACAGAGAGAGAGGAGAGATAAATAATGCCTAGCTAGTGTAAAAAACTGGAGGGAATCATATTTGCCATTAGGTCCAACAACCTAATGGCAAATTACACATATAATATCTCCACATAAGTCCAGGCGTACAGCTGAAGCTACATAACAAGAAACAGTGCCAGTCAGAAGAAACTTCCCTTTGAGTTGTTGGCCAGGGTAGTACAAGAGACTCCCAAAATTACACAGGCTATTGCCACAGCCCTTGATGGCCTCCCAGAACTTGAAGGTGACACCCTATTGCTGAAGACACAATATATTTGGGACACAGGATTTGGAGCAATGGAGATGGAACTGACCTGGAAGCCCCCTCCCCTGAAGGCTGGCTCTCATAGCTTTGGAGAGCACTACGCAAGCTGCTATCAATCAATGGTCCAACACCAGCTTCAAGACCAAATAACCACATCAATGACCGTCACAGCATACAACATTGGTGCAGCAGTGGTACATTTATTTTGGGGGTAATCAACAGCTACCTAATTGGACTAAAAGCCCACTCAGTCAGAGGAAACTCATGTGTGGTACTGTAAACCTAGCCAAATACACATAGATCTTAAAGAAAACCCCAAGACTCTCACATCCCTAGACTAATGTAATCTCTTACTATGTGCAAAATATGTATCTTTATATGTACAGACAGCCCAGTCACCACTCATCAAATAAGCTTCTTTTGCACCAGATGGAGTCTATTACAGAGTACAACAACTGGTCACACACAGACAGTGTCTGTGAATTGCCCAAGCTTAAGTGGCACATCTACAATGCAACCTCTACACCTAAGGCTCATGGAACATTGAAAAAGGGGTTAAGAGGACACTAATGAACATCTCAATTCTCATTAACGAAGCTCCCTCATGCAACAGAGGCCCAGGAACACAAAAGGTCACAAATGGCCAAATGTAGAGAGTAAGAGTCTGCTGAATGCTGGTCCCTTGACAGGACTCCTATATTAAATTTCACCCACCCGTGGCTCAGGGACTATTGTGGAAGAGGGGGCAGAAAGATTGTAAGAGCCAAGAAAGAGGTACATGACCATATGGAAATAGAGTCCTACAAGCTCCTGGGACCCTGCTCATATGAACCTACAGCAATGGTGTCAGCATGCACAAGACCCATGCAAACTCAAGTAGACATAAAAAGCAGCACAGATCTGGGGAAACGGACAGAAGACCCCAATCTTAGCTGAAGAAATATGGGCAACTGATACTGCTGGGTGAGGAAGAGCTGATCTTCCTAAAGCAAGGGACTCTAGATAGGCTGACTAGACCTCAGTAGATGAACTTGCACTGAGGAACTCCTGGGGACATTAACTTGACACAATAGGCCTTAACACAAATGACAGAATGTATGAATTCCAGTGGGGGACTATGGTTGGGTGCCGGTGGGGAGGGGGTACAAAGATGATTAAGATGGATTGAGATGTTCTTTATGAAATATACAAAAATTCAATTAAAAAAATGTTTTTAAAGATATTCCAGAAACTTTTGGTCTACTTCTGCTCACTCAGCACTGTTTGTTACTTATGCACTATGGACCATCTTGCAGGATGGAAACAAGAAACACTGATGCCAGTCACAGCAAGTAAGGCATGTATTGTGGGGGATACTGTACCATGTTGCCAGGGTTGTCCAGCCACCTTTGGGAACTGACTCGGGTGAAGAAAATCACCTCCCCCTGTTAGAGTCCAGGTCTGCAGCAACCCTCCCCCAGTGTAGCAAAGCCTCACAAGACAGGTCCTGGGGGGCCTTTGGACAACAGGAATTGAGTCAGTTTCAAGACAGGCCCTGAGAAAGGCAAGAACTGAGTCAGTTTCAACATAGTCTGTTTCTCCCAGACAAGCTTAGAAGATAAACAGGATGCTGCCTGAAAAATATCCATACACCCCCCACCCCTCACGCCCATCTTCCACATTCTCTACCCCCTACTCCCTGTACAAACCTCCAGCCAGCAGCCTCAAAACTGGTGGCTTCTTCACTCCCCAGCTGAAAGACACCCCCTGTGATCTTCCAAATAAACCCTGCCTTGCCAGAGCTCTTGTTTGAGCCTCAGGTGATTTCTCCCAATTTACATGATTTACCTAACATTTAGTGCCATGACTCAGATCGCCATCTTGGAGATCAAATGTAAAGAACCCCTACCGGACCTGGCCGCCGCTGCTGGTCCCGAGCACACTACTGATTTATCTTTGATGAATCTTCCTCATCCTGACTCTCCTTCTTCTCCCTCTCTTTGTGTTCTCTCTCTCTCTCTCTCTCTCTCTCTCTCTCTCTCTCCCCCCCCCTACACCCCACACTCTTGCTCCCAGGCTTTCTGTTTAAGTCATAAAACCACACGGGTGTGTCAGAAAGCTCTGGTTACAGGACACTCTTTTCCAGAGACAGGAACACACTTTCCTGTCCAGGACAGGAACACACTCACCCCTCCCTGCTGATTGCAGGATGCTGCCTCCAGAGATAGGGTACTTTCCCTCTCTTGTTGCAGGATGTTGCCCTAGGGACAGGAAACATGTTTTGGGCCTTCATCAGTAAGGGACATGTTTCTTAACGTTGGTTCCACACACTCTTGCTTGGCATGACCCAAGGCTCATGTCCTTTCTTCTCCTTCCTCCTGCCTTCCTTTTTCTCATATCCTTGTGCCTTCCTGCCTGGAATCTTAGTTGCTATCCCAGACTCCAGAGAGAATTCTCATTATCTCCTCCCATACTTGCTCAATTCCTTCTATATACGTAATCTGTCACTATGGGAACCTCTCAGTCTAAACCTGAGGGTCTCACACCTCTTGCTTCTCTCGAGTCCCTGAGACTTGAGAAAAGCAGCTAGAACTTTCAGATACAATTAGACCAAAGCACCTAAAATTTTTGTGTACCACTGCCTGGCCCCAGTATAAGTTGGACAGTACTCTGTTTGGCCAGACACAGGAAACTTTGACTTCACTATTTTAAGAGATTTAGATAGTTTCTGCCAATGTAGCAGCAAAAGGTCTGAGCTCCTCTATGTCCAAGTCTTCTTTGATCTTCCAGCTAACCCCTTCCTCTGCACCTCCTGTTCCCTACATGAAGTCCTCCTTGCCAAAATTATTCCACGTGATCTCAACCTGTCTACCCCTACTCCCCCAGAACCCTCTGCTCCCCTTCCATACTCTACCTCAGCCTTTGATCCCAACGCAGTGAATGAACGTCCCCCAATTAGGACCCAACTTCAACCTCTTCCTTCCTCTCCTCCCGAGGCGTACCTGGCTCCTTCACCAGCTCGGCCTTCACTATATTCTTCCCTCTCCCTTCCTCCAGACCCTGAACCAAACACAGCTCAACTGCCTCCTCCACTTCAAACCTCCTCCTCCTGGCCTTGCCCTCTCCTCCGCCACCACCACCCTCTACCTCCTCCCAGCTGCTGCCACATATGTGGCATCTTCCTCCTTAGGGAAGTGGCAGGGGTAGAAGGAATTGCTAAGGTTCATGCCCCTTTCTCCCTTGGTAACCTGTCCCAGGAATGCAAAATAGGCTCGTTCTCCAATGACCCCACACGCTTCACACAGGAATTCAAGTACATCACCCATAGCTATGATCTAACCTGGCATGACGTCTCTATGAGTCTCCAGGACACACTCACCCCCGATGAAATACACAGGGTCTGGACAG
The DNA here is from genome assembly GCF_000622305.1 of Nannospalax galili. Lineage (NCBI taxonomy): Eukaryota > Metazoa > Chordata > Mammalia > Rodentia > Spalacidae > Nannospalax > Nannospalax galili. Next base: position 471,766 of record NW_008329696.1, read on the forward strand.
CAGCTCAAGAGTATACTAATGAGCTCCACTCTACCAACCAGACCCATCCTATTGGGATTAAGGCAGTTCCCTTACAAGACCCAGGGTGGAATTGCCAACCCCTACTGGGGGATCAGGAAGGACTTTCCCCAGGTAGGGCAGGAAAGAACCACATGATCACTTGTCTCCTGACGGGTCTTCAGAGAGCTTTGCCTCCTAAGGTATTTAACTTTGAAAAAAAAAATAGGTTGCCCAGGGCCGTACTGAAACCCCAGCTCATTTTATGGACAGACTTACTGACGCCCTAGTCCAGTATACCAAGTATGACCCAGAATCCAGAGAGGGCCAACTTATACTCAACCACCATTTTATCTTACAATGGGCCCCAGACATTAGAAACAAACTTAGACACCTAGACAAGGGCCCCAAAACCCTCACGGGAGATCTGTTAGAGCTGGCATTTAAAGTCTTCAATAACGAGGAGGAACAGGAGAGTGCAGACAAACTCACCCTGTCCAAACAGAAGTACCAGCTGATGGCCGCAGTCCTGAGGGTTCTTCTAAAGAAGACCATGGACACCAATAGGGCCTAATTGGCTGCCTCCGGGACCCTGCTTCAAATGAGGACTCACCGGACACTGGGCAAGGTAATGCCCCAATCGGTGGCCACCTCCTGGACCTTGTCCTCAATGTGGGCAATGAGGTCACTGGACAGTTGATTGCCCTTCTTCGAAGCACCAAAGTAGGCCACTCACCTCCCAAACCCAGTCTACTTTACAGGATTCAGTGAATGACCTCCTGGGCCTAGCAGGTGAAGACTGACGGGGCCCTGCCTCCTTGGCCCCCACCTCCCTGATGACCATCACCATGGAGGAGCCCAGGGTAACAGCTATGGTAGCAGGTAAGACCATTAATTTTGTTTTGGACACAGAAACCTAATGGTCTGTTCTCCCCTCCTATATCGGTAGGGTTTTCCCTCACAGATCTCTGTGGTGGGGGTTGATGGGAAGCCCCATAACCCCACAACGACAGGACCCATGTCCTGTATATTCTGGGAAACTCCCTGAACCCACTATTTTCTGGTTATGCCCTCATGCCCAGCACCCTTATTTGTCAGAGATGTCATGCAAAAGCTCTCATTGTCTATATCTCGCCCCCTTTCCACAGCCTTCCTCCTTTCTCCTATACCCCTCCCCCCTAAGAGTAGGACCTGGCTGCTTCTACCTTCTGAGGTCAATCCCAAGGTTTGGGACCCCTTGACCCCGGGGCTATCCTCATCACACTCTCATCTGCATTTCCCTAAAGGATCCCTCCCTATTTCCCAATAGGCCCCAATACCCAGTTTCACTCAAACAGCACCAAGGACTCAAGCCCATCATTCAGAAACTCGTGAAGGCTAATCTCCTCGAGCCCACTCACTCAAGCTACAACACTCCTATTCTCCTTGTTCTCAAACCTGATGGCTCTTACTGTTTAGTACAGGACCTCTGCCTCGTTAATGCAGTGGTAGTTCCCATTCACCCAGTTGTTCCTCACCCCTATACCCTACTCTCTCTACATAATTACTCTATAGGCTCTCCTCAACTACATACTTTACTATCCTGGACCTGAAGGACACCTTTTTCTCTATCCCTTTACATCCTGACTCCTATGACCTCTTTGTATGCACCTGGGAGGACCCTGATACCCGGATGGCTTCCCAATTAACCTGGACTGTTCTGCCCCAAGGGTTTAGTGACAGCCCTCATCTGTTTGGACAATCTCTGGCCCAGGATTTAACCTCCCTAAACTTAAACCCCTCTACAGTCCTACGATATACAGATGACCTCCTCCTCTGCTAAAGGCATTATACGTTGTGCTTGACCTTACCCGATTGGTTGACACAGGAACAGCATTCCTTGCCCAAGAAAATGTAGTTACCCCCCTTTTCTGAAGTTAATAGGTCCAGGGCTAGCCTGTTCTGAAGGGCAACTTTGGGTAGGGAAGACAGTTGCTATTGTAAGATCTGGATTGACTGGTCTGTTGCCTCTACCACCATAGTGACCTCTTGCCTGTGGTCCTGGATCTCTTGGGAGAGATGCTGAATTGAGAACAGCATGTGTCCCAGGTTCCCTGACATGAGTCCCTTGTGCTTAGTTATGTATAAGAGTAATGGAGATCCCAGGTCAGGGAAAGCTAAGGTGGGTGCCTCCAAAAGGGCCTTCTGGATGGTGTGGAAAGCTGCTGTGATTGGTCCCAGACGTCCCACAGGTTCAGAAGGGACCCGTTCAGAAGGTGTTTCGTAGAGGGGCTTTGAAAAGAGGGCAAAATTTGGGATCCAAGTTTCTAGCTATCCTGTTATGCCCGGAAAGGATAGAATTTCCTCTTTCGTGGTGGGGGGTTTTAGGGGTCAGAGATGATTAGTTCTATCTATAGATAAGTGGCAGGATGTGGGAGTGAGAAGGAACCCCAGGTACTTACCCTGAGGGAGGGAAAGCTGCGCCTTGGTTGGAGTTACCCTAGATCCCTTGTTCCCAAGGAAGTTGAGGAGGTTAATTGTATTAACCTCCCTCACAGGACTGTCACCATGGCCTCTGCCCTTGCTAGGACCCCTGCTATCCATCACCCTGGTGTTAACTATTGCCCCCTGTCTTTTCAGATATTTTCAGGACCAGATTCAACAACTGGCTCATACCACATTAACCAGTTGTTACTTTCCTTTTCTCCACATGTATATGAATGCCTGTAGACCACCGAGGACCTTGTCCAGATTCATGAAGTGGAGACCCCCCCACACACACACTGCTCCCCCCCACCACCATGCCAGCCTGGTACTCCAGCCTCCAGCCTCTCCCTATGCCGACACTGATCAGCAGGAAGTAGCCAGATGAGAAATGCTGCCCCCATCCTATAACACAAAAGGCTGGAATGTTAAGAGTCCAAGTCTGCAGCCACCATCCCCCAGTGCAGTAAAGCCTCACAAGACAGGCCCAGAGAGCGCTCTTCAAAAACAGGAACTGAGTCAGTTTCAAGACAGGCCCTGGCAAAAAGCTTTGGTGTGCCCATATAAAAAAGGTTGAGGGGCTGGAGAGATGGCTCAGTGGTTAAGAACACTGGTTGCTCTTGCAGGAGACCCAGGTTTGGTTCCCAGCACCCACGTGGCAGCTAACAACCTCTGTAATTCCAATTCCATGAGATTTAATACCCTGTTCTGGACCCTTCAAGCACTGCACACACATGGTGCACTTATATACATGCAGGCAAAAATCCCCACGCCTTTGAAATAAAAATAAATTAATTAATTGAAAAAAAAAGTTGATTTGTTTACACTACTATATAGCCCAGGCTAAACTAGAACTCAGTATATAGCCCAGCCTGGCCTCAAACTCACAACCTTCCTGCCTCAAGCATATACCACCACATCTAGTCTCATGTAATTATTAAGTACTCTTCTCTCGTCAGAGCTTCCCACCAGCTGTCACTAATTGAATCACTACTATCCCCTCTCCCTCACCCTTCCACAGATATTAAGACCAAGTGCACATCTTCATCAAGGAGCCCTGCTACAGTGGACTACATTTATGGGTCAATCCCCCTAAATTCCTGTGTTGAAACCCTACTAATAATGATATTACGAGATGGGATCTTTGGTATCTAATTAAGAGATGATAATCCCTTGTGGATGGGATTAATACCTTAGAAGAGACCTGGGAGAACCTGCTTCTCTCCACTGTGTTAGAAAACAAGGAGGTGGCCATCTGAAGATCAGGGGGCTAGGTCTCATCAGACATGGAATCTTCCAGCTCCATGATCTTGGAAATCTCAGTCCCCAGAACTGTTATTTATAAGCTGTGTATTTTATGGTGTTTTCTTAAAGCAGCTGTGAAGAGCAAGATTCAATGCCAGGAAAGGAGGAGGGTCTTGGGAGGCCCTGGGGGCGGGGGCGTGAAGAGATTTGAGGAGTGGTAGACAGTTAAGACAGACTTTACTTGCCAGGTGAGATGGTGCATGCCTTTAATCCCAGCACTCAGGAGGCGAAGGCAGGCAAATCTCTGTGAGATAAAGGCCAGACTTGTCTACTGGCCAGTTCTAGTCCAAACAAATAGGGGCTGAAAAGATGCTTCAGTATTTAAAAGCACTGGCTGCTCTTGAAGAGGACCTGGGTTCAATTCCCAGCATCTACCTGGCAGCTAACCACCATCATAAAATTTTTTTAAAAAACAAGCGAACAAAAGACACACTTCATTTAGAATCACACGGGCTACCAAGTAGGCAGCTGCTGGCAGGCACTCAGACACACACTGGTAGATACAGGAGCCTCAGAGGTGGGCACAGGCACATACATAGACTGGCACTAGGGCACACAGAGACAAGCACACAGGCCTATAGGCAGACACACAGGCAGGCTAGCAAAGGCAAAAATCTCAGGCCTCTGACCTCAAGACCATATTTACACAGAACCCACACAAAAGGGAATTCATTCCAGGAGTAGTTATATAGCACATGAAATCACTGAAAGCTTTTTGGGGTTCCCTGGACATCTGGCGTCAGCCATGTCTTAGCTGACACATACCAGATATCCGTATCAATGCCATGTTATCTAAACATAAACTGGCCCTTCTGGCTTTCTGTTTCCAATATCAACTGAACAGACTAAAACGGGAATTGGTACTGAGAATTAGGGTGCTGTTGTATGTGACATTCATGTTAAGCCAACACCGGGCATATAGTCTGAGCCGTGCATTACTGCATGATTTCATCAATGTATCAAGTGAGCTTACATAAATGAAAATGCCCTTGATATCACTGGTCTTAAATACAGCCTATTGTTTTCCTACAGAGGCTGACAGAGGGGTGAGGTGCAAGACAAAGACTGCACTACCACAAGTGGACCATTATGGGTTACTCTGGTGACGCCTCAGAAAGAAATAGAGGGAGCATCAGATGAAACCGCGATCTGCTTGAAGAGTATCTCAGTACTGGACAGAATACTAGTAGGAAATATCTATGGTAAAGACCACTTCCAGGAGGTCTGCAGGCAGTTACTTTCTCACTGCTTTGACCAAATGATTGGTCAAAGAAGCAACTTAAGGGAGGAAGCACTGTACACAGCACAGAGGCAACTGGGGACATGGTGGCATCCACCTAGCAGAACCACAGGCACAGGACCCTACCCAAGGAGCACAAGAGGCAAAGGGCCTGTGCTCAGGCAGGTAGGTGGGGCCCAACAGAGAACAGTTGTTGAGGCAGGGCCATCACTGAGAGCCTCCAATAGAGTAACGCCCAGCAGAGCCATGGAAATGACTCGAGCACCATAATCTTAGACTATTAGAGCTGCCAGTCATGATCACAGCCTGGGAGGATGACAGGTCCGTGATCCCAGCTCTAGAACTGCAGAGATGGGCCCACATCCCCCACAGGGTCCAAAAGGCAGAGCATCAAGTGAAAAGCCATTATTCAGAAGTAAAGGTTTCCTGCTCTTGGCCACACTGGGTTTTAGTTACTTGGTACCAAGTACTTCTTTCTTCTTTCTTGCTTGGGGGATGGAACTGTCTATCCTTTGCCTGTCCCATCACTGTGTTCTGAAAACACATACTATGTTGGTTTCACAAGTTCTGAGGAGCAGTTGGCCTGGGGATGAATCATTCTCTCAGTCTGATACATATCTCATTTGGATGATATTTAGAGGAGACTTTGGGCTTGGATGTTAAAGTTGTTGCTAGAATAAGCTAAGACTTTAAGGGCTGTTAGGATGTAGAGATTGAGTTTTGCAACCAAGAAGGACATGGAAAGCCAGGGGTGAAATAGATAAAAAGTTTGTGCTCTCTCCAATGGTGAAACTTAACTATGATAGTTTAACGAGGAACTATGGGTCATGTGTTGAATTTCCAACACGATGGTCGAAGGAAGCAAAACTGTTCAATGGTGGATAAAGGGATGACATTCCCTCATCCCTTTCAACAAATGAGTTTGCAATGGAAAAGCCTGCTATGAGCCATGAAGAGGATTCTCAACAAATGCCAAACAGGCCAGAAAGTGAAGGTTAGAGAACAGCCCCGGGGTCCTGCTGCTTAGAGAGTTAGTGAGATGAGTAATAGATCATAGCGTCTCTTAGAACAAAAATAAAAGAGCATCCTATAAGGTATTACCCAGTCTACGCTATCAAAAGAAATCAAAGATGGAGACCCAGGGACGCTACCCTAATACAAAGCCATGATTCTTTGTCTGCTTTTCAGACATTCAACCTGTTGAGCGAAGATGAAGTTATGAGCATGCCAGGTGTACCCAATAGTAATTCCAAGTTCCTCTCCAGAGGAATTTGCTGAGTGTTGTGTGGCACTACTCCTGGGGAGACCATGAGTAAACGTCTACTCGCCTCAGACAGGGATTCAACAACGGAACAATAAAGCAACTTTGTGAACCAATAGGTTTTATTGGGGTTACTTGTAGGATTAAGGTGATGCAAAGACAGCTGTATCGCCCAAAGCCCACCCCATATGATAACTCACAAGAATAGGAAACCCGAAACTCACTGCACAAGCTGCAGGCAGCTCCTCGGGTCTTTCGATTCCCATAGCTAAGTTGGTCTGCACCTCTTCCAGGCAGCTCAGAATTAAGATGTGATGCGAACCATCACCCTGGCATTTTCTGGATCTTTAAAAGGAGCACCAGCTTTAGCCCTCTTCCTGGTAAACAGCACTTAGGTTTAGTTTTATATTTTGGGGTGTGTGTGCCCAATGAAGGGACCAATACATCTATACTGACATGCATAAGAAAACCAAAAGGAGGCTGGAGAGATAGCTCAGTGCTTTACTTATCTCTTAGTTATCCCTCAGCCCAATCAATTTGACCATCAAGATTAAGCATCACCGGACCCATGTTAAAGGTGATCTCTTGACCAAAGTCTTGCTCACAGAGACTCCACTGGATTCATAGACATTCTGGTGGTGACCTTTTGGTCTTTTTTTAAAAAATATTTTTATTTCATGTGTATGAGTACATTGCATGCATGTATGTAAGTGCACCCTGTTGTGTAACGCTTGCTGGAGGTCAGAAGAGGGAGTCGGATCCCCTGGAACTGGAGTTATGGATTGCTGTTAGCCACCATGTGAGTGCTGGGAATTGCACTTGGGTCCTCTGCAAGAGCAACCAGTGCCCTTAACCACTGAGCCATCTCTCCACCCTCTTTTTGGTCTTCTTATGCATGTCACTGTACATAGCTGACAGATCCTGGAGTATGACAGTGAACTTCCCACACTCAACCAAGCAGTTGCCCAAATTGTGGCATTCAAAGCAGCTGATTTCTCTACTAGAGAAGTTGAATACATCTTCAAGAATATAGTATGCAGCCTCTGAATTAGTGACTGAATCTTTATTATAATTAGAAAGGTATCTGTTAGTGATGAAAAAACAATTCTGGGATAAGATCCATGCTCATCAACAGGTTTCTTCAAGAGCTGTGTTAACACTCCTTCCCTCTGTTGTGTAAAATATTCCAAGTGATCTGAATCATCAGAGCATCTCACAGAACACCCACTGATACCCTGAATCAATTGTATCAGCTAAGCAGCCCCAAGGTACAAGGAGTGAGCACAAGGGGACCCACACGTCAGGGGCTGTTGTGACTACATGCCTGTGTCTCTTCAAAATTCACATGTTGAAATCCTAACCCCCAATGAGGAAACATTATGAGATGATGTTTGGAAAGGCATTGGGTTTGGATGACCTCATGAGAGTCCTTGCAACAGAATGGGTGCCCTTATCAAGAAAGATACCACAGAGCTCTGCCCCGCCCCCCATCTCACTCTCTAACCGACTCTGTCTTTATGCTGTGTGAAGATATGTGAAAAACTCAAAACTCATTCATTCTCAAACTTTGCCAGGAACCAAAGCAGTCATGACTTTGATCTTGGACTTCTAGCCTCCATAATTATGAGAAATTCTTTTCCGTGGTCTGAGCACCCAGTTTATGATATATTTGTTCTAACACTGCAAACTGACCAAGACAGGAAAGTTTGGTGAGACACATGCATGCCGGAGGTCAGACATTCTTTCAGAGATTCAAGAGATTCAATATCACATCAGCAACATAGTTAGGAATTCAGTACCGAACAGCATGACAAGACCTCCTTTCCATAGTGAAAGGTCAATGATTGCCTCCTATTGTTAAAAATGAATTCAGTGTCACAAAGAAAGAGACCACCACTCCATTTGAAAGCATCTCTACAAGGCAAACTTTACTTCTGAGAAAAAGGGTACAAATGTCATAAGAATAATAGAATAAGCATATGTTGTTAAGATGACCTTTCCCTCCTGGGTGTGATGGAAATTGCTTTCAATCCCAGAACTCTGGAGGCAAAGGCAGGAAGATCTCTGGGAGAGCAAGGCCAGCCTTGTCTATACAGTGAGTTCAAGGCCAGCTGGGGCTACAGAGAGACCCTGTCTCAAAACAATAAAAACCGAAAAGATGGCCTTCCCCTTTTATCCCTGATATGAAAGAGAGCTTGGCTGTTCCTCATTGGTCAAACCATAGAACCTAACTGATTGACTAATTTTAAGGAGAAAGAGGCACTTTAGTCAAAATCTTTTGTTATCTGGGAGTATGGGGCTTTGGCGCAGAACCAGAGTCTAAGAGTCACAAAAGGAGGGAGGGGATTTGTGGATGAGAAAATCTTCCCCACAAAGTGACTATGAGATTTACAAAAGGGAGAGGGAAAAGTGCTAGAAGTTATAACTGACATGTTTTTAAAAATCCAGGTACAGGGCTGGGGAGATGGCTCAGCGGTTAAGAGCACTGACTGCTCTTGCAGAGGACCTGGGTTCAGTTCCCAGCACCGACATGACAGCTATGAACCATCCTTAACTCCAGTTCCAGGGGAATCTAAAGCCCTCTTCGGATCTCTGCAGCATTGCACAACATGGGTGTACTCACATACATGCAGGCAATACACTCATACACACAAAAAATAAAAATAATAAAATATTTTTTAAAACTCAAGGTAAATATCAGTCCGATAACAAGGGCACTGAAGAGAAAGATAAACACATAGTTTCAAAATGTTTTTGACAGAAAAGATTTCACCATCGTAAATAGAATGAAGTGCCTGGCTCTAGAATCTTTGGTCTGCACATCTGTAAATATTTTCTTGCTAATACACTGGGAAACACAATAAATCCGCTAACTCCAAGTGGAGCTCAAAGGAGAAAGACTGTGTAGCAGACCCCAGCCTGCGATGCCAGTGGCTCCGTTGCCTAGAACCTATAAGTTGGAAGATGTCAAGGTATAAAAAGTTATCAGCGAAGGGAAATGGGGCTCTGTGGAGGACGAATCACACTGTAGCTCTCTGGTGTTTTGGATCAAGGTCATTCCACCTGTATCAGAGCAGGTGCCCATTGAAAAACACATCAGTTTAAGCAGAAAGTCTTCACAAAGGTGGAATGCCATACTATGGGGCTCCAAACAACCGGCCCCATGGTGAGCTAGGTTACGTCACAATGGCAGGTGGCCAACAATCTGTGGAGGCTAGGAGTGAGTCATCTAAGACCAAACATCTGAGACAGCAGGGATGAGCAAGTCATATGAGGTCACCTTGTCCTTTATGTCAGTCATGTACCAACAGGTCTCCCTTTGGTCATCCAGCAGCTCTGAGGATCTCATGACCACCAGCACTGGTTCTGAGATGGGAAAATTCAGAACCAAGACTAAAGACAACCACGGGCAACAGCTGCCTTGTGGCCCCAGACTCAGAGATGACTGTGAAAGAGGGCAGGGTGGGAAGTCCCTGGGGAGGGTGGGAAATCCTCTGGGTGGGGTAGGCTGAACATCTGGTAACAAAGTGTGGACAATGAAGTAGGTAGTTCGAGGTTACATGAACATGGACTCTTTGACAGTGGAAAATAAGCTAGATGGCCAAGAACCTTTAACAAGAGAAACTGTGCATTAATCATGTAGGGGTTTAATTCTGTATTTTATGATGTTTTGATAGCTTGAGATCTTGCTGACCCAGGTCTTCCTCCCCTCCCAGGGCTGGCTAATTCCTAGAGATAGCAAACTTCTCCCCTGGGGGCCCATCTTTCACAATACAACCAAGGGTTCCAAAGCCCCTACTCCTCCCCTAATCTCTTCCTTTGTTGAACTTCCACTCCCACGGTTTTCTTTCCCTCTGGAGACAATGGACCCTTCCCCCCAATCGCCTTAAAGCCAGGAACCTGAAAACTGGGGTCAACCTTGATACCTTGGAGTCTGCCAAAATTACTTGTAGTCAGCTCCCAGCCTAATTAGCCTACTTATGCTGACTCAGCCATTTCTTCCTGCGACAATCACCTCTCTCATCCTTGCCTTCTCCTCACCCTATCTACCTCCTGAGGGTCCTGGTGCTTTCTTCTATGCTCTGCGTGATAGACTTTGCCCCTTTTCTGGAAAACTGTGAGCAAAAATGTACTTGTTTAGTGGTAGTCTGCTTCTGACCTATTGACCTCATCATAATTGAATTATAAAATCATAATGGTTAAAGTGTCTACATAGAGTTCTAGAATGGAGGCACATGGATTCATTTGTGAAAACGAGTACAAAGATCTTCATATTTTAAGGTTTCCACGAGAGCACCCAGTATGGAAGGAACACTGAACGGTCAAGCAGATACAATGATGTGGTTACTTGATGTGAGAACCCCATGCTCCAGATCTGCACAGCGAACATGCGAGAACACAGGTAAGGCAACACAGATGGAGAGCCATGCCTGAGCTTCCATTTACCAAGAAACTGTAAAATGTTCCACCTGACTACCAGAAGCAGACATCGACACTGAGACCAGATATAGCACAATCCCTTGAGGAAACAGCCCAGCCCTATGGTGACAAATTGATGACATGAGCCTGCTTCACCTTGGATGTTCTATCAATTCCTTATGTCAGGAATAAACTAAGTCTGAATTTGCTTTATTTTTTTTTTTTGTCTTTACCAAAAATACTTTCCCTACACCACTCTTCAAGGGCTTGCAGAGGGCTTTGGTCTCCTAAGATGAAATGGGAACAGTGTATCCAACCAGGGATAAAAATCAGTTTTATACCAGAGGAGATGTAGAAATGGATTCATGATTGTGTTGGTTTGAATGAAAATATCCCCCAAAGGCTCCAGGTATTTGGACATTTTGTCCCCAGTTGGTGGTGCTGTTTTGGGAGGTTGTGGGTGGTGTGGCTTTGCTGGAGGAATCATGTCACTGGGGACAGGCTTAGAGAGTTCTTAAGCCTTGCTGGATTTCTGGTCATTCTCTGCTTCCTGTGCCTGCTTGAAGATCCTCTTTCTACTCTGGCCACCCATCACCATGCCTCCCTGCCATGACAGACTCTGATCCCCTGGAACTGAAAGATCAAATACTCTTCCTTTTATAAGTTCCCTTGGTCACAGTGTTTTATCACAGCAGTAGAAAAGTATCTAATACAGTGATCACATGATCCGTCAGCTGTGTCATGCTTCATTGCTCAGAACTTTCCAATTGGATGGAAGAAAGAACAGCTTGAAGTAGTCACCAAGTACCAGATCAAAGGCAACATTTTATGAAGTGAGGAGCCATCCTGTGGTTTCAAAGGTTGTGACACAACCTTGTGCATCTGACTTAGTTCTAGAGGCCCAAGAGGTACCTGAGGAGTGATTCCACACACTGAAGTTCACAGCACACGTTTAGGAGACTGGGTACTCCCTGCACAGTGCAGTTCCTGGCTCTTTGGGTTTGAAGATGATGACTTCCAAAGGAGAGGAGGACATTTCCATCAACAGTCTTATTTAATTACAAGACTGAAGCTGTCCCTTGGACACTTGGATATCTGTACCAAAGATAAGCAGGCAGGATGAGCAGCCACCATCCTAGCAGCCTGCTTGACCTTGATCATCAGGAGTCTGCACTGCTCTGTACAAGGAGGGAGAATGGTTGTGCTTAGCCTTCAAATAACGAACTTGGGGTCTCTCTTGGCATTTCTGTGTCCAAAGAAACCAGTGGACAAATGAAAGAACTGCGACCTGAGAGATCCATTGGCCATAACTCAAGCTCTCAAATCTTATAAACCAACGTCAGAGGCATGGCCCAAAGTAAGCCACTGAGGCCAGCACAGGTACTGGCTGAGTTTGAAAACTGCGACTGAGGAGTGGAGGAGCTGATGGTGCAGGTTGTGTTCCAAGTTCAGCTGAGGAGTCAGGGCCTATACTTCATGTCTCCAGCTTTGATATTCTAAGTTTCCTCAGGACTAAGATGATCCCATGGCGATCTGAGGCAGAGCTGCTCTCTGAATGTGTATGGAGACATGGAGTTGAATACTCAAAGAGGAGTCTAGATTCTCCTCCAACGAAGGAGCAGCAGACGCCCTCCAGTGGCTGACCAAGGACAGCCAAAGTTTGTCTTTTGAGCCATCAAAAAGAGCTACATACCACGATAATGCTGCACGGGAAGTTGTTGTCATTGACTTCTTCCTCTACCCAGAACTCTTCCCTTCTTCCCCAAATGCTGATTCCTGGGACATCCTGTCATACCTCTTCCTTATGGACACCCCCATTTCAGAGCCTGATCCCTGAGCAGTCCTACCTGCAGCACTTACAGAGCTAACCTCCTGTGCCCTCCTTTGGCGCACACCCATATCTTCTTCAACAGAAAGAAGTAAGGAAATTGGAGCAAGAAAAGAATAAGTGATTTGCCCTTCACTTATTCAGCACCCCCTCCCAGGTCACATGAAGTGTGACCCTGTTTGCAAATGTAGGCAGGCAGACCCTAGAGCCCACACGTTTCTCTGTTGGCCACAAGGGCTCAGAATCTAGTGATGAAGAAATAGAGGCAGATACACAAGTGCTTTTAAGAGCAGGGCAGAAAGAAGGTCACTGAACTGAACAGAAGAGCCATGTTTGCACACTCTAGCAGGAGGTCGACAGCAGAACAATGACATTTGGCCACCAAACTCTTTAGAAAGCAGACGGGGACAAGCTTTGGGCGGGTTTGATGGTGCTGCATCACATGTGTGGCTGTAGATGGTCAGAGTTCTATCTGTGCAGAGTCTCTCAAGAGACTTTCAAGGCTGGGCATTGGAGTACATGTCTGCGGTCAATCTCAGAACGTCCAGAGTATCACAAGTTTGAGGTCTGCCTGAACTGCAGAGTGAGTTCAAGGTCAAACTGAGCAACTTAGAGAGACCCTGTCTCAAAGTAAAAAGTAAAAATAGGGTTGTGGATGCAACTCAGTAGTAGAACACTTGCCTAGAAGCCACCATAGTTGATGCCCTTCCCCATACCAACCCTTACTTGCCTTGGGGTATAATGACTCCCCAAAATGACCCATGTAAATGGAATCCCATCCCAGGCCTCTCTGCCACCCACAACTGCCCCGCCCCCACAACTCTTTAGATGGACTTTCCTGTTTCTCGCCAGCTTTTTGTAGGTTTCCTTTAAGGGACTTAACATGTCATAGCATAACTTCCCTAGTTCATTCACATCTCGGCCTTGGCACGTATCCATTTTGACCAATTGTCTGTTAATTCATTCACTTTGGGCATCTTTCTCACCTTCAGTAAATATTCAATGAGAGATGGTTCACTGGAGTTAGCTCAGTGGTTAAGAGCACTGGCTGCTCTTGCAGAAGACCCAGGTTTGGTTCCCAGCACCCACATGGCGGCTAACAACCATCAGTAACTCCAGATCCAGGGGCTGTGATACTCTCTTCTGGTCTCCATGGGCATCACACACTGTAGTGCACTTACATGTAGGTAAACACTCACACATAAAACAAAAGTTTTCTAAAAAAAGATGTGTCCCCCTCCCTTTTTTGGAGAACACAATCCTGTTTTGAAGATGTGTGAATGATGGAGGTTTCAAAAAGAGAAACAAACTGTGATAAAGCGATGGAGAAGTCACGGTTCAAGGTTACCAGACTCTTTCAAGATGTTCTCTGTTCTGGTCACTGGATGCTTCAGATTTCTGCTCTTTCTGTTATGCTCCTGTTCAGTAGGACTGTCCTGTTTTGAACCAATGGTGACATGTCTTACCTTTTTGCTGTTTCCTTCATCCCTGTCATTTTATTTCTAGATAGACTCCACCTCCACATGCCACCTCCCCTCACCCAAGCCCAGGCCCCACCTACCCTAACTAGGTGACAGCTTTCTCCAGGCTTCAGTACCCCCTGAGACTGAGCACTGGCCCCAGAGGATCTCCCCCACAGCAAGGGGACCTGCTTAGTGCAGACACGGGACCCTCTTGCCCCTTCTCTGCCTGCCCCCTCTGCTTGGGGCACCCGATACACCTCCCGCTGCTTCTCCAGTTGGTCTCACATTTATTTTTGTTTGGGTCCTGGCTCCTATGCCACAAATCAGGTGGGTAGAAGGGGCTGCCGCACTAGATCCTGTTATAGGGGCTCCTGGGCCTTTCCCAGCCTCCCTTCTGCTGGCTGCACATTCAAGCACCTCTGCTCTGTGTGTCCAGCCCGCTTGTTTCAGGCTCACACATCACCCGCCCTCCGTGTGACCCACAGATCACTTTGTCCCCAGGAGACTTGAAGCCATGACAGAGCTTTCGACCCCTCCCGCTCCCGCCCCGGTTCTGACACGAAACAGTCGCCTCTCCATCACCCTGGCCTCTGCTGAATTCCTGGCAGCCACCATCTGTCTCGTCAATCTCATTATTGCAGAATCCATCAAACTCTCTTCCATGCCAAAAATGATAGCTAAGGACGTTGGACTAAATTGTCAGCCCCACCCAGCTTTTCCCAAAAGGCCTTCACTGCCCATTAATGTATTCCTTCATTCTTTCATTTATGAAGTAGACAGTACTGATTATGCATCAGGCACTGGACCTGGTGTTTGATGGCCTTGACCAAGGTGGCTACTTGTCCCAACACCCAAGGAGATCATTATAAGAATAACCAAGCCATTGCAAGCTGCCTAAAATACAATTTAGAGAAAGCAGAAGGTGCCTAAAATTAAATCTTTACTACTGTGAAAAGGGGCCATGCTATGGTCACTCAGGCTGGCTTCAAACTCCCTAGGTAGCCCAGGCTGACCATAAGTTATCTTACCTCAGCCTCCTAAATGCTGAGGTTAAGGCTTGTCAAAGAGTACAGTCTAGCAAGAAATATCCTCTGGGGCTAGGGAGATGGCTCAGAGGGCAAACTGTTTGCATGCAAGTGGCAGGATCTGAGTTCAGATCCCCAGAATCCATGTACAAGTCAGGCAAGCGTGGTGGTCTGCCTGTGACCCAGCAAACCGGAGGCAGAGACTGGGAATCCCCGAGGACAAGCTGGCCGGGCTGGGGTGTCTCCATGGTAAGGCATTTGTCCAGCCTGCATCAGGCCCTGGCTTATATACCCAGTATAGCACCACAAAGGGAGAAGGAAAAGTCTAGAGCTTATCAGCTCGATCCGTGTACATTCACCCTCAGCACGGCAGACCAACCAAGTTGAGGAACCCCGACCCTCAGAGCCACGGGGATTTGGAGATCCAGGGGAAGGCTGGAAAGAGTGGCTGCTGGTCACAAGGAAAGGCAAGCAAGAGGTTGCTGGGTATCCTCCAGCTACGGAGGAGGCCAACTGCCAGCTCTGTGGACAGCTTGGCATTAGAGCTCAGCATCTCAGGATGATTTAGTTGGTTGGTACAAACATTGCTATTTTATTTGGGGGGAGAGAAGTAGGGTGTGCTTATGAGAGGACGTCTCCCCCACCCTAGTAACCCCCTTGAGATGCACTCTGGACAAACAAACAGAGAAACTTCCAGTCTTCTGGTAAATCCCACAAGTGCCTGAGGAACAAGGCTGCCAGGCAGGGGTCTTCTCCCACCCCCCACATTCACCCCCCTCTGGAGCCCAGAATGCACCCTCTCCCAACATGCAATAAAGAGTCAGAGCACAGGCAATTTCCTTTCAAATTAAGAAATACAAATATTTCTGGCATGAAGGAATCCAAGTAGCAAGTCAGAAAGTGTGTGGTTAAGTCCCGCTTATCAATTTACAATATAAAAACATCTCATGCATATAAAAGTGAATTTGGGTAACGGCGGACTCACAAGTGTTCCTGGGTGTTTTTCTGCACCCAGGTTAGTTAGTACATATTTACACGTGGAATGCACACAGGATTAAACCGGGGCCAGAGACTGAAAGAAACATGAGGTAAATGGTTGCTTTAATAAGTCCTGTTTCATTGAAGGGAAATAAAACCTGAGTATTAATGGGATATAATTATATATTTAAAATCTTTTCCCTTGTGCAGTATATAGGATTAATGCCAGTAAACTCACAAGCTGCAACATTTTACTCCATTACATCTGCAATGATTAGAGATCGTTGGAACATCTGGCATACACTCCGTGATAGAAAACAGCATTCTGCACTTTAATGGACGTCTGGAGGCTACACATATCTGATTTTATTTCTTTCTGTTAACTCTTTCATGAGAGATGAAGACTTTGTGACAGGGTCGCCTCTTTCTTCTCTTCTTAGAACAGAGTCCCATGCAATTCCAGGATCCCTTGGCCGTCCACCATATGCTCTGTGTCTTCAACCCCGGGTTCCACAAGGAAGCAGGAGGAAGGGTCCAACGTTATTTACGGACACACAACAGTGCAGCACTACCATTCAGATTTTAAAACCATCAAGAACCTCTACCAAGGAAAACGATTGTGAGACAATTTCCTCACAGAATCTAAGGGATGAAAACGATGTTTCAAAGGTGTTCTGCACACAGAACTCGGGTGTCTTTCACAGCTGTGTGCATGGGAACTTGCTGGTCGAAACGGAGGGCTCCAATTCTCGCAAGTTCTTTTATGTCTCTTAAGTATGAGTAGGTAAGAATGTCTGGCTCAGGTTTTCATTGAAAAAAATTAGATGATTTTTCTGCTTCCCCTGTTTGGCCTCAAGCTAAACAAGGAAGGTTTTAGTCCAACTGCTATCCCTTTGCTGAAATGGGTTGTGAGAGGCAGCGCTACCTTTTGTCTTATTTGTTGAAATGTTAGCTAATGCCAGCCCCTAAGTAAGCCTTGAACTTGGACGCCGTCATAGCGTCCGTCGTCACTTCACAGACCCAGAAAGAGAGCCCCGATTGAGGAATCGGCTCCATCAGATTGGCCTGTGAGCATGTCTGCGCGGACATTTTCTAGATTACTAATTAACCCCACTGTGTCACCCCTGAGCAGGTGGGCCTGAGCTGTAAAGAGACCAGTCAGTAAGCAGCGTTCCTCCATGGTCTCTGCCTCAGTGCCTGCCTCCAGGACCCTGCCTTCAGTTCCTGTCTTGACTTCCCTCAGTGATAGACCATAACCTGGAAGATGAAATAAACCCTCTCCTCTCTAAGTTGATTTTGGTCAGAGTTTTATCACGGCAAAATAAAGCAAACTAGAAAAGACGCCAAGCACAAGAATGAAAAATGATTGACGTGGAAGCCCTGCCAGTCAGATGCTGTCACACAAAGGCGCTAGTGTTGGAGACAGAGCGCTCCGGGGCTCGGTTTGGTCTGAGAACATGCATGGAAAGGTGCCAGTGGTAAGTGGATTTGGGGTGAAAAAAATCATTTTCAGTGCCTCAAATTTAATGGCTGGTGCTGAATGTTGCAATAAAGGCCATAGTTACTGCTCATAACCACAGGTGTAATAAGGTAAGATACTGGGCCCTCAGACCCTTCCAGCAATAATTCATGTGGGAATTAAGAAGCCTTAATGAGTTGAATGTGTCACTTGGGACCTCAGAAATATAGTTCTTAGAAAAGGAAAAAGCAGAAAGGACTCACTGGGATTGAAATTATGAGGACGCTTATAAGACACCGCGAATATCGGCTTTTCTCTCCCAAGGTTTCTGACTCTCTTGCCACGTGTGTTGCCATTAATGGCGCGATTTAAGCTCTGGGGGCGGGGTGTGAGCAGCTTTTCCAAAGTTGTGACCAAAATAGCTGACAGAAAAAATTAAAGGGAGGACAGAGTTATTTGGGCTCCTGGTTTCAGGGGATTTAGCCCGCAGTCCTTGGCTCCATTGATTCTGAGCCATTGGTCTGGGGAGAGGGCTCCAAGGGTAAAAGTACTTTATGCGCAACCATGAAGACCTGAGTTTGGATGCCCAGCACATGCATAAAAAGCCAGGTATGGTGGTCAGCATCTGGAACCCCAAAACTGAGTCAGGGTAGTCAGGGCAGATGGGAGGATCACTGGGTTAGCTTGCCAGTCAGTCCAGACAAATCAGTGAGCTCCAGGATTAGTGAGAGACCGCCTCAAAAAGTAAGGTGGATCCAAGCATGGTGGTGCAAAGTTTTAATCCTAACCCTTGGGGGACAGAGGCAGGCAGATCTTTGTGAGTTTGAAGTCAGCCTGATCTATGTAGCGAGTTTCAGGCCAGCCAAGACCGTGTAGCCACCAAGTTCCAGGGTTGCACTGTAACACTCTATCTCAGAAAATAAAATGGTGGCGAGTGATTGAGGCCAAAACTGACTTCTCACTTCCATACACTCAGGTATACACACACACACACACACACACACACACACACACACACACACAGCAATCTACAGATGACACTTCAGACATTGTTGAGCTGTCTCCATCAGGTCAATGATTCTCAGCCTGGGTCAAATCAGGGTCCCATGGGAACCTCAGCAGTGTCTGGAAACATTAGTAGTTGTCACCAGCTGCTACCTACATCCATAGACTCAGACTGAGGACTTACTCAGTGTCCTGAAATACATAGGGCAGCCTCCATGGCAGTATGATCAGGCACAGTGCCTGTGCGGTCACGACTGGGAAGTCCTGTATCAGTGCTCACATAGGACTCTTCCAGCTCAAAAGGCCATGACCTTTCCAAGGCAGAGTCTGCCTGTGACTCCATGGGAGGCAATAGCTCCTTCATCTCAGGGATACCTTGGCTAGGGAAGGCTCTGTCACACTGTTCTGGGAGATGGGATCCCCAGTTGAATGCCCTTTATTCATTTGCTCCTAAATAATTTGCAATAAGTGAAAATGTACTTATGAGCCAGACACCCTGCACCTTGCTCCCTCGGTGCATGAAGATTTGCTGAGCAAGAACACTGTGAACAGACACCATGGGGTACCATTTTAGAACCTTTTAAGACAAGTAGTTTTCAAGTATCTCGGGCCCACCCTGGGGGAGCTGGCAGCTTCCGTGCTAGTCATAAGTGGCCTTTGGTCCTTCAGGAGTCCTGGGTCAGCAGGACACCCACTTGTCCACACTTCCTAGCCATTAGCATCAGTTACTAAGGATGCTCATGTTTAACGAAAGGTTTTGTTTAAAACCATCCTAGAATTCTGATTCCCTCTGCTAAACTCAGACTAAGTATCCAATAGCCAAATAGACATGCTTTTTCTCTGCCTACAGTTCTCTGCCTTAATGTGACCCAGAATAGAAGTTGATATTGACTCCATCCCTGTTGCTAAAACCCCTTCCCTGGGGGAGATAGAAACAATATCCACCCCCATCTCCCTTGGTCCCAAGAAAAACCCAGGTACTAGTCCGACAAAGCACACTCTGGGAAACCAATGAGTTGACTGGATTACTTATGGAGCAATGGGTAAGGATTTACTTACAGGAGTGTGGGTGCTTCCCCTAAGGCCACACCAGAAAATCTTCAGCCAGCATAGCCACACAGATGGAGCCACTTTCCCCCTTAGTCTTCCCCAGCCTATAGGCTCTAGCCCTCCCCCAGGCCATGAGCAATTAGGGGCTAAATTGCCTACAGTGGGTTGGGAGATGTGGCCGTGTACTCCGAGGAGGGCCTCATCTCCTGACCTGTGATGAGTCTGAACTCTCCCAGAGAATCTCAGGACTTAGAACTCCAACTTCTGGGCCAGGTCAAATTCCGGAGCTTCTAAGTCTTTATTTCCACAGCTCTCTGGCCACTGAAATAGATGAATGCTATCTGACTGCTAAGCCCTCTATGGAGCAAGATGTGTCCTCAGACTCAGTACCAGGCCCACTGCTCTCTGTCTTTTCCAGTGAAAGGTCCTGTTCTTCATTCCGGCTACTGGAGCCCTCACCGAGATCAAGTCTCCACATAGTAACTTCCAGGACAAAGGCAATTATTCCCTCATTAATGTGAATGATGTCACTGCCTCCCCCTCCCAGAACCTACCCTTGAGCAGGCTGAAAGGGCTTTCATTACTTCTACCTTTTAATACATTTCCTGTTTTATCAGATACGACAAGTACAACTTGCTGTGACTTCCTGGAAACTGGGCATTCCAAGTGGTTCCCCATTCTCTGCCTTCAGACCCTCATTATTTGTCCCCAACCCCCTCTTTTTATTTCTTTCTTAGTCAATGGCCCTTTTCTTGGAGATTGGATGTGCGTGTGTGTGTGTGTGTGTGTGTGTGTGTGTGTGTGTGTGTGTACAGGCTCTGAACTGTATGAAGGGCAGAGATCTTACCACTTTTTGTTGACCTCTCAGTAGTCCATGTATGAGGGAAGAAAGTGGAGATAACTTTTGAGGCTCAGATTCCATCATAGCTTTGGGGTCTTTGTATTACGCTGAACTGTGTACACATGGGAACTCGGGAAACATGATACAGTCTTGTTCCTGGGACACAGTGAGCTTGGATGTGCCCAGAAGTTTCCAATGAAGTGGACAACCCCTTGTTTGAGTCCTACCCTCTGAGGTGGTCGTATACCAGCTTTATTTGTACTTTGCTAAAATGTGTGATAGAGCTTCTGGAAACTTCCCTCTCTGGATTTACCTCCTTTTCTGCCCTTCTTCAACACTTGCCTTCCAACATCTCCTCAGCCACTGTTCCTAATCTCCAGGGGCTGGTCTCCAAGGTAGAACAGCACTTTGCAAATTCAGAGACCCCCCCCCCAAAGGTAAAGTTACCGATACCTGCAGGTAGAGCCCTATTTGGACAGTGTTGGCCTGAGGCTTCAAGTCCAGTTGTCCACTTAGCCTCACCAGCTCCACTGATGCCACGGTCTTGGTGTAACAAAAGATGAGCCCATGGTCACAGCTGGTCTCACCTCCAGGAAAGGGGACACCTGGCCCTGCCATTTGCAGAAGGCTCTTTGTCCCACCTCTGCCCACGCTCATTCTAGGTCCATTGGCAGAAATGTTGGTGCTGGATACATGGCTAGGATCAAACTCACCGTGTTCTCTGTGCCAGTCCTTGGCATCTTCGCAGCCCAGGGGCACTCTCTCCAGCTCACAAAGGCTGCAACTGCAGTTCATTTCATCTGTCCTCCCATTCTGAAGCCAAACAGTGGGACTGGGGAACGTGGCGTGGCTTAACAGCAGAGTGCTGACTTAGTTTCTGCAGGGCCCTGGGTTTGATCCCCAGCACTGCCAAAATAAACAACATTAGACAAGATGTAATAGCTGAAGAGCACTTGCTCTGACTTCACACTGTAGGGTAACCCAGAAACAGCCAACTGGGGAAAGGCGGCCCGGGAATGCACAGTCCCCCCAGAAGGAAGGAGCAAGCATGGGCCAAGATGACATCGCCCAAGGGTTAAGTGCCTGAGAGGGAGTGACTGGCAGAGGGACCGGCAGAGGGGAGGACACATTCTGCTCCACATCCAGAAAGGCCTCATATGGGAAATGCTCTTGGTCCCATAGCGCTTGAAGACTAGAAAGCAGATGAAGACGGAAGGAAGCCAGGCAAAGTGAATCAGCTTCATCAGTTACTCAGACCTGTCACACCCTGACTTTGAGATTTATCCGGGCGATAAAGCTCTTTCTACAGCCCTGGCTTTGTTTCCAATTAAACTATGGTATTTTCTCTTTTATTCAGTGGTTAGACATTGATTTGGAACTGCTGAAGAGCTGATTCTTCCAAAGATCTGGAATGGGTGAAAATGGTAGGCTGCCCAGAAAGAAGAGACAAGGTGAGGGTGTTCTGGAGGCCTGGAGTGATGGCTTGCCCAAACCCAGAGATGAAGACTGGGCCTGGAGGTTGACTCAGTCCCATGGGGACACACCGTGGGGACTTCTGTGTGCAATCTTGCACCCTGCGGCTTGTGGAAGGGTGATTTCCAAGTGGCCCTAACTCCAGACAGAATACCGGCATTCCTCCATGCTGATCTTGCGACCAGATTTCTGCTGAAGATGTTGCTTTATTGGTTTCTATTTTATGCCCATACTATTTCCAGGGGGATTTCAGGCAGCTTCTCATAAAAAACTGGTCTATCTATTTATACAGGCTGGGTAGAATACAGGTACATTTTAAAGCTCAGGAGCCAGATAAGGAGTAGATTCGAACCGCTCCTGAAAGAACCCTCCTCATCTTCCCACCCTCTCCGGGGGCGTTGGTCTTGGTGACTTTTGCAGATCTTGTCTCCAGGGTCCCCCTTGATGAGTGATCCGGGTGGAGTACATTGTCTCCATGTTAAGGTTAACAATCTGAGAAGGTAGCAACTGTCTCAAGATCCAGTTAGATGCAGATCAGGTATGTGCACTGGGCTTCAGATTCTCTGTGGACAGACTTGCAATGGGCTTTGGTCTTTGAACTTCGTTTGTACCCTCTGGCATTCCACATCTTGACAAACCTATCTAAGGAATTAGCTGACATCTTCCAAAGAAGGGCCTTTGGGGTCTGGAATCTTACACTCCTTTTGGCATCTCTAAAACAGAGCAGAAGGAGGTGGTAGGCACATGTGCCTTTCTGCATTGGACAAAGCTGGCCCTTTAAGAAATAACAACTTCCTTCTGATATGCATTGTAGGTTCATGGCCAGGATGAGGTCTGCTCCCCCATATTACCCATTCATCCTCCCAGGCGTCTCTGCAATGGTCACTACAAGTCCCACATATGGCTTATCACAATCTGTTATGAGAATAGCGGAGGATCCAGCGTGAGAAGCTGAGAAATATATGGTACTCTGCCATCAGCCAAGTGCAGGGTTGGGCAGAGTGTGTGAGCTGCTGCATTTTGGGTCCAGCTGGGCTCCCAATCCACCCGCACAGCAGAGAGGACGAGGATGTCTGCAGAGGGCCGAGCGGACTCAGAGCCAACACCTGGACTGCTAAAATTATCCCATGAGACTTTGGCTGCTGAGGCTGGCATCCAGCAGACTAGGGACCCAGGCATAGATGAAAGGCAGACACATTTGGGGGTTGTATAAATTCTGTGCCCACTTATCCTCAGAAAGACCCCAGAAGAAACAGAAATGAACATTTGTGGAGTGTTTTTTTCCTTGTACTGAAATTATCTTTTTTTTCTTCTTCTTCTAAAGAAACAGCTCCTACACCTTAAGGGAGGGAGCCAGACACAGAGTGTTATCTAATGCAAATCCATTCTAAGAAGGTTGTGGGGGCCATCTGGTGTCCAATGCGGACAGGGCCTGTTGCGGCGAAGTGAATTGGGAGGACAAGGGACAGGGTGAGAGTGAGTGATGAGGGGCCAGAGGCTGGTTCCTTTTCACTCATGTCAAAACACAGCCCATCATCTGAGGATAAAAAGAAGAGGGGGAGGGATCACCTTATGTTGTGGGAAGCAGATCAAAGCAGAAAAAGATAATGTCTCCAAAGGAAAGGGGGAACACAAAACCAGGTTGATGAACAAAGCCTGGGAGACATAGAAACTCAGGCCCCTGGATCCAAGATGGCCTGATCAGCGGTCTGGGTGGGTGCCTTCAAAGCCACGGCAAACCCCTCCACCACGTTCAGGCTTTAGACACACATAGACGTGAATGTTTCCTGCGAACTCTCCTTTTGGGCTTTCCATTTCCTGAAAAATCTAGTCTTCTTCACTGACTATGCGGAGCTGAAATAATTCATCAAATATTTGGAATGTGTAATTAAATATCTAATGCCAATTAGCAAATTACTAATGAAATAATCAGGGGCTTTTATGGTTTATAGTTCGGCTCGAATTTTAATTCTAAGTGGTTATTGATTCTAAATAGAGTTGAGTCTGCCTTGTAAAACATTTTGTAGGTATATGGGTATGAAATGTGATGGGGGACCGTTTTACGGTCCTGGCGATGAATGTGGTGACATCTGACAACACATGCAGGGGGAGAAGGCCAAGGCCATGGGGTTGTCCACTGTCCATCATCTCTGGCAACATCACAGAGGACAGCACAGAGGATTGCTATGCAAGACCAGGGACAGAGGCATTCACTTCCCACAGTGGGATGTGATGGTTGGATGATTATAGAGCAGTGAAATGATACCTTACATGCTTCTTGGAGACACTGCTCCATTTGGCTGCAGAGTGGGCTGTGAGTGGGCCACAGTATGGACCATCTGAGTCTAAGGCTGCCTTGCCTCTGTGGGCTAGAGGCTGACAGCAACACTCTTGCAAGGTCCACATGTGAGAAGGCGCAGATCACAAAGAAAACCTCACTTTACTGTGACTTTGAATTGGAGTTGGAGACATGTGATATGCAGAGATACTTGGCCAACTACGGGATGTAGGATGCGTGGTTGCCAATGGGATGTGCGGTACCTCATTACCTAAGGGATATGATTAGATTTAGGTGTTAGGGAACATGGTTATTTATGGGGTATATGGTGGCTTAAGTGGTACATGGTCACCTAGCATGTTATAGGCATACATGCTTTCTTACGGAGTCCAGGAGGTACAGGGTTACTTTGGGGGCCCAAGACACAAGTTAAAGGTCCCATTTAAGTTACTGAAGAAATGTATGCAATTATGACAATAGCTTTTAAATTTAATTTTTAAAATTTTTTTAGCATTTCATACATCAGGACTGGAGAGATGGCTCAGCGGTTAAGAGCACTGACTGCTCTTGCAGAGGACCCAGGTTGGATTCCCAGCACCCACATGACAGCTACAAACCACCCTTAGCTCCAGTTCTAGGGGAATCCGAAGCCCTCTTCTGACCTCCGTGGCATCGCACGACACGGGTGCGCACTCACATACATGCAGGTAAGACACTCATGCACATAAAATAAAAATAATAAATAAAATATTTTTTAAAAAAGAATTTCATACATGAGAACTGTATTTACATCAGGACTACAGCTCCCTTTAACCCCTCCGACTCCTCCTGTGTTCTTCCCTCTCTAAGTCATGACCTCTTCTATAATTACTATTCCCTCTCTCTCTCTCTAGTTCTTGCTCTCTTTCTCTCTCTCACTCACACAAACAAACAAACAAAAATTAAAACCTACTGAGTCCACTAAGTAGTGCTCATATGTACAAGTGTTTAGGACTGACCACTTGGGATTGGATAACCTATCAGGGGCTTTGTCCCTGAAGAAAATGGACTCTCCGTCCTTTGGGAGCCATTGGCCTGTAACTCTTCTTCTGGAGGTGAGAACTTGTGAGACATCCCCCATCCTTGGACAAGAACTTTTCCTTCTCAAATGTGCTTCGCTTCTTGTATGGAAAATGTGACAACCATGGTAGTGACTGATGCCAAAGCAGCTCCTTACGGATAGCTTCTTACCAGGAAGTCAGACAAGGAAAAGCTAAAGTTCCTAGAAGGTAAGAAAAAATATAAGCTCCTCTTTGTGAGAAGTGTTTTCGCCCCAGTCTTATTTCACCCATTGCACACTTAAATAAATTTATCATCATCACAGACAGTAATTAGCCCTGCTTCCCTAATAATCTGTTCCCAGAAGAGCTTCACATGCTCTGTTTCCTACGGATTTCACAAACCTCTTTTCGGTTGCATATTAACACATCCCCATTTCACAGGTAGGATCATTGAGACCCAGAGAATTACAAAAAGCTGACCAAGTTTGTGGAGCTAGTAAGGGGTCAAGCCTCGAACCCCAGCATGCCTAATGCCAGCAGTCGTGCCCCATTGCCACCTGTAGAAGAGAAAACCACATAAACAAAAGCACCCAGCAGCACTGGCACTAAACCCTTGCCAGTCTCAGTCCACTGAAAGAGATAATTTGATGAGATGTTGTGCTCCAAGGCTCCTTAAAAACACAGAAATCACAGAGGAGGTGACGTTCAGTTCGACTGAACACACAGCCAGAACACACAGCCAGCAGTCTGTCCAAGCAAGTCCTCTGTGGTCAATCGTGCAGGAAAGACTAGCCAAAGACTCTATCAGCTGTGGTGTGGACCAGGAGAAAGATGGCACTCAGGGAGCTCTACGGGAGCCACTTGCTTGTCCCTGATCCTGCTGTCCTGGACGAGGGCAGTGGTTGGAGGACCGAGCTGCCGCCCCCAGCCCTGCACAGCATCTGGCAGTCAGAGGGAAGCCGCACTGTGTACAACTTGAGAGTGATTTAAACATTCCTCCAGCTCAAAGGGGAATCTTGGATTTCATTAATTAATACATCAATAGAAGCCAATGGAGAAAAACATGTCTTGTTATCTGGCTTCTCAGATGCTAGACATGGGCTCATTAGCCTTAAGCATATCAGCCCGATAACACTATTTATTCCATATGGAATAATGATCTAGTTTAGGGAAGTACTGTACTGAACCGAAAGGCTGAGCCTATCCGTTATCGCTGTTCACTGCACACCCGTGAGGTATCGCATCTTTCATGGGAAGGACTAACAAACACGTGGATCATGTGTATATTGTGCCAATCCAACTCCACGACCCTGTGTGCCACATCCGCACACTGCTCCCCACAGCAGACCTGCAGAGCATGATGTCATCTCACTTCGGAGAAGAGAAAATAGCGCTGGCCAAGGTCACACCTATTCAAATGGGGGTCAGATAAAAGAATCTGACCAGTGGTTTTATGCAGATCCACACAGGCTCAGGACACACTCCTGGTGGGAGAGGAGGGCAAGTGGCTTGAGAAAAAAGAGGCAGGCAGTCACTGACCATTGTGTCAGAAGGAAAGACCACTTAACACCCAGGAATTGTGAGTTCTGTTTTAAATTACATGATCTGTTTAATGACACTGTCTTCAGAGATGACCATTAGAATTACAATGCAGTCCTGAACCAGTCAGCCTTGAAAGGAGTGTGTGAATAACCAGACTGTTGCTGAGCTTGGAGAGCAAGGTGCATGCCTATAATGCCAGCACCCAGGAGGCTGAGGCAGGAGGATTGCAAGTTCAAGGCCGGCCTGCACTACATAATGAGACTCCGTCTCAAAACACACATTAATAAGCATATCTTATTGTTTCCTGAGTTTCATACAAGACTGGTTTGAGACACCAAGGGTCTGGTAAAGAAAGCAGTTCTTTGGTAAACAAAAGTTCTATCTGTGGGCAAAGTGTTTCAGACACTGGTGGCCAGTGGGCAGATTGAGTGCTCCATGTTACAAGGTCTACAGCTCTGGGGATGCAGGGCAGGACACCTCTAGCAAACTATTGCTCTGTGTAGCCTGCTGTTCACTTCCTCCTGTGCTTTTTGATCCAAGAAATACAGTATATA
>NW_008329696.1:499128-508568 GCF_000622305.1 Nannospalax galili
TAAAATCATCCTCCTAGTTCACCCAACTACAGAAATCACTGGGGTCCAATGGTCTGTTTTGGAATCGTTTGGTCAACCTCACAGCAAGTACTTTTTGAGTCCTGCTCTAGGGGCATAGTCTGAGGGTTCACAAAAAGAGGGAGCCTTGTGCCAGAGCCCTCCAATCAAAGGGATAAGTTGTGACCTGGGGCTGTTGTCATGCGCTGAGCCAGCTTTGATGTTTGGATTCGACGTCATCTTGAATGCCAGGAGGAGAGACCACTGACGTGGGCTGGGGCCATTGGAGTCTTCCAAGAGAGAACAGTGCTTGCAAGCAAGAGCTTCTCAGATTTGACCTTGAGAGGCTGATTCGACAAGTGAGGGAATCAAGGTCAGTCAAAGGAAGCATGCCCGGGAGCCGCAGTTCAGAGGTACACTTGCTGAAGGGTTTAGTTATCCTGTCTTGAAAGCCATCTCTAGGGCAGGCAGTGGGCCATCCTCCAGGACCGCAAACACCATCTACTGCACACAATGGCCTTGTTTGTGAAAAGGATAGAGAAGATCATTCTAAGGAGGTGGGCATGTATGTCCATCTTAACTGTGGGCCTTTGCACAGTCACTGATAAGAAGACTGGTCAGTTTTATGCCAGAAACCAGATGTCGTCTGGGTGTCATTGAACTTGTCATTGCCCAGTGAATTGCTCCTCAGTGGCATGAGTTCTACTTTCCAGCTCACCGTAACAACCCAAGGAACGGGCCCTGTTGTTTAACAGCAGCAGCCCTGCCGTCCAGGCTGTGCTTTGTCCTGACAATAAGAAACAAACAAACTAAAAAGAAGACTCTTCCCTTCGTCCATAGCTATGGGGAGAGGATGGGGGGAGAACTAGCTCCAGGGGCCATTAAAAATGATACTTTTTCGAATTAATAAAATGCAACCGTCCACACTCAAG
The DNA here is from genome assembly GCF_000622305.1 of Nannospalax galili. Lineage (NCBI taxonomy): Eukaryota > Metazoa > Chordata > Mammalia > Rodentia > Spalacidae > Nannospalax > Nannospalax galili. The sequence continues at coordinate 500,058 of NW_008329696.1, forward strand.
ACCAACAACTTGTAAAATTGTATTTTGAAAAGATGAAGGGAAAAGGAGAGGAGCCCCAGTCAGATGGAGTGCGAGAGAGGTTGTTGGGAAGGTGGGGACCTTCTCACTCTGCCTAGGGGTTTCTGAATTCCACCAATTGGAAGGCCCTGAGTGGTGGGAAAGCCATGATGGCTCACTATCCTCATCTCTGAGGCTCTTGTACTGGAAATCATAGTCGAATTACTGAAGTCATTCCAGATCCCTGAGATGGGGTTCAAGACGCCACAAGGTTTCTGCATTTCCTGCAGGAGGCTGTGCTTCCACACTTGGAAGAGTACAAATCTAGTAGTGAGAAGGCTCCTGGAACATTTGAGCATTGAACTGAAGGTACAGCTGATAGCATTGATAGCCTTAATTCTGTGCCCAATCTGATGTCCTCTGGGAATAGAAGGGCGGTGGGTCAGCCTTTCATTACTATGACCAAAATTCCTGAGAAAAACAACCTTAAGGGAGGAAGGTTGAGCAGGGCTGGCAGAGCAGAGCAGCTTACATCATGACGGCCCGGAAACAGAGAGACAGAATGTTTCTGCTGGCTAGTGTCTTTCTTTTCCATTTTACGCTGCCTGTGCCCCCAGCCTTTTAAATGGTGCCACTCGAAGCCCACATGTTCCCCTTTAGTTAATTAAGTCCTCTCAGAAAACACCCTCACAGACACGTGCTTAGTTAATCTGCTAGGAGTCTCTCAACCAAATCAAGTCTATAACCAGGATGAATCATCCTATGCAGTCCCACTTCCAATGCCAGGATAAATACCTGAGAAGATGGAAAACGATCGAAGATTCTTTTGGTCATGGTCTTGGGGTCATTTGACCTCAGTTTTTCTTTTCTTTTTGAACCAGGGTCTCACTATGCAACCTGGTTGGCCTGGAACTCATTATGTAGACCAGACTGGCCTCAGACTCACAGAGATCCACCTGCCTCAGCCTCCCGAGGGCTCGGATTAAAAGCGTACACCACCACACACAAGCTCCATTGTTTCTTAGACGTGGTGAGGCAGAGCATCATGGCAGGAGATGTGGAAGAACACACCTTCTTACCTTATGGCAGCCTAGATGCTAAGGGACAAAAAAATGGGGACAGGACATGTCTTTCCAGGGCACCCCTTTAATAACCTACTCCCTCCAACCAGACAGCGCTTTTCAATAATGCCCTTGGATTATGATCTATCATGGGATTAATCCATTGATGAGGTCAAAACCTTCAGGATCTAATCACTTCCCAATTTCCAAGTTTTCAATGTGTGGGCCTTTGAGAGAGGGAACGCACTGACCTCAGGAGTAGATTAATCTACTGATGGATTCGTAACTTGCTGGGATCGTAGGGAGGGGTGGAAACCTTAGGAAAGGGGCTTACCTGCCGGGGACAGATCATCAGGGCTCTGTCCTGGAAGTTACATAAGCTCCCAGTCTTTCATATTCACAGGCTCAGAAATGATAGAGCAGAGTGACCACGGTCCAAACCTCGGAAGCTTTGAGACTGAACAGATCTTCCTTTCTTGAAGTTGATTTTCCAAGGCATTTTGACCCAGCTTCAGAAAGCTGCCACACTGCCCTGATAAAAGAAAGCCCCTAGAACTTGCCTTCTCTTTAGCAAGTGAAGATGAAGACCAGCCATCTGAATTAGGAAGTGAGTCCTCACTAGGCACCACATGTGTGAACACCTTGACCTTGGATTTCCCAACATCAGAACCCTGAGGTATAATAAGCTACTCTATTTGCAACCACACCTGTTCTGTTCATGGTACTTTGCCATAGCATCCCTGTTTAACCCACCCTCAGCCCCTCACACCTAGCTGGACACAGGGAAGCAGGACTGTGCTGTACAATGTAGAATGATCCCCAGGAACTCGCATGGAGAAAGACGCTGCCATCCTGGCCCAGGTCTATTCTTAGCTGTGCTCACAGCCAGCTCTGGGGAGAAGGCTGGTTGTCGTTAAGTGCTCAGAAGCGTCTGGCTTTCTCTGTCCAATCTTCGGTGGAGCCTTCTGTTTCCGCCTTCAGGTATATGATTCGTTCCTGTCCTCGGATCAAAATGGGTGGGGGGTGGGAAGGAGCCATCTGGAAGAGGTGCTGAATCCTCTCTCTCCTCCTCCAGGCCCAGCTCCTCCGTACTCTCCCCGCCCATCTCAGTTATCTGGGCTTTATGCTATTTTCACAAGGTTTTGGCTCAAAACATAGATACCGATTACCATTGTCTTACTGGCACCTGGATAGTGATTTTTCTGTCTTTCCTAACCACTATCCTTATCAATCAAATAAGTTTTGTTTTTTGAGACAGAGTCTCATTATGTAGCCCTAACTGGTCTGGATACCACTATGTAGACCAGGCTGGCCTCAGACTCACAGAGATGCCTTCCAAGTGCTGGGATTAAAGTCATGTCCCTAGCCACAGCTAGCCCAATAAACTTGACTTAGACTTCAGATCAGAGTTGTGCACCAGCCACAGAAAGGCAGGTTCTAGACCAACATGATGGTGCATGTCTATAATTCCAGCACTCAGGGGGCAAGGTGGATCTCTGTGAGTTCACTGAGGCCAGCATAGTCTACATAGTAAGATACAGGCCAGCCAGGGTTACGTAGTGAAACTCAGTCTCAAAAAACAAACAAATGAAAAGAAGAATGGGACTCCCAGTGACCTTCCCCTGCACTTACTAGAGTAGGTCAGGAACTCTGATAGCCCATTCTGGACAAAGAGGCCTTATACAGTGCCTCCTGACCCTGAAGCCTCCTGGGACACAGGCCTCCCTATGGGATGCTGCATTTCAGGGGGGAGGCATGTTATTTCCTTAGGAACAGAGTCAGCCCAGGGAAGTCTCTGGAATGAGCATTATTTGCCTTTAGAATTCTCTCATTTCCCCCCATGACTGCACTTATGTACTCATTCATTCATTCAGTTGGTCAGGCAGTCAATCAGTATTTGTTCATATATTTATTGAACTTGTCTTTTTAAATGCATTTAATTTTTCTGATTTATTTTTATTTTATGTGTATGAGAGTTTTGCCTACATGTATGTATGTGCACCAGGCATGTGCAGTGCCTACAGAGGCCAGATGAAGGCATCGGATCCCCTGGAACTGGAGTTATGGAAGGTTGTTAGTTGCCATGTGACTGCTGAGAACCAAACCCAGGTCCTCAGCAAGAGCAACCAGTGTTCTTAACTGCTGAGCCACATCTCCAGCCTCCTTTAGCTTCTGTCTTAATTTGGGTTTCCTGTTAGCAAGTGTTGGTGGGACAAGGATATATGGGCAGGGAGCTCATTCAGAAGATGACCCCAGGGAAACCCACATGAGAGAGAGGCTGAGAGATGAGGAGAAACCAGTCTTGGGGACATTCCTGCACAGATCACCACTGTGACAATTAGTAGTCACAGTCCTACAGAGGAACCTCTGGGGTTGAGCTTGGCCTTGGGGACATTGAGTCCCCAGTACTTTCAGGCACAAGTATTTTCATGCATCACTGTGCAGGAAAAACCATCTGTGACCAGAAAGTTTCCATGTGTTGTAATTTGGTTACGAAGTGTTTCCCCAGTGCCTTATGTGTTAAGGTCTTGGTCCCAGCTGGGGGAATCCAATGACTAAGAAATGATTGGACTATGAAGGCTCTGACCTATTAAGTGGCATTATGGGAAAATGGTGCCCTGGAGGAAGGACCTGGCTGGAGGAAGTAGGTCACGATGCCTTTCAAAGGCAACTTGTCTCTGACACCTTCCTGTCTCTTTCTCTCTGCTTCCTGACTGACATGAGATGAGCAGCTTTCTTTTTAAATTATTAATTATTATTATTACTTTATGTGTATGACTTTATGTGTATTGCCTGCATGTATGTGTACCTGTGCATGCAATTCTTGTGAAGGTCAGAAGAGAATATCAGATTCCCCTGGAACTGTAGATTAGGATGGTTGTGAGATGCCATGTGGGTGCTGGAACCTGAACCTGGGTCCTCTGCAAGAGCAGCCAGTGCTCTTAACTGCTGAGTCATCTCTCCAGCCCCGAACAGCTTTCCTTTACTGTGCCTTTTGTCCATGGTGCCCTCCCTCACCACAGCCCCAGAAACACAGAACCAGCCAACCACAGTCAGAAAGCTCTGAAACCATGAACCAAGAGAAATCATTTCTCCTCTTCATGTGTTTTCTTAAGAATTTGTTAAAGAAATGAAAAGTCAGAGTGGCATGCCATCACAGTTCCATGGTGAACTGAGAAGAAGGTGGAGTCTTTGACAGCATCCCTTCAACTTGACTCTTAATGCTGCTGGTGTTAAGCAGGAAGCATCTTAGCGTCATGTCTATGTCAGGCTGAGCAGATGCATCATTCTGCTATTGAAGAAGCTTGCTGTTGAAGACCCAGCTAGAGTTTTTGATATTTTGAAGTCTTTCTTTCCAGGAAAGGGAGAGTCTGGTCTGGTTAGCTAAAGTTTAAGAATTGATAAATTTCCTAATAGCAACCTGATTTCTTTCCATTACAGAATCTGTCAGTTCAGTCCTGATCTACAGGACAATGAAAAATATTCACAAAGCTGGGTGTGGTGGTATACACCTGCCACCCCTGCACTCAGGAGGCTGAAGCAGGAGGATCACAAGTGACAAGGGTCAGCCTCTCTTTGAGTTCCAAGCGCCTCTCTCTCTCTCTCTCTCTCTCTCTCTCTCTCTCTCTCTCTCTCCCCTTGCCCATACTCTTCTCCCATGATACTCTACCTCCCCACCAGCTCATGGCAAGGTATCCAACTGGCCATGGCTTCATACCTTTGAAACCATGAGCCAAAATAAATCTTTCTTCCTCATTACATCATTTATGGCCCAAATTTTGCCACAGCAATGAACAGGGGACTGAGACAGTCTTTAGGAAACTGTGTTTCCTGGGACCCCGCACATGGTCAATACTGAGTGAACAAATGGTCAGCACAGGCACTTTCCCCATATCACACCCGGCTGTAAGGATATGCAGTCAGTAAATCCTTTGCTTTGGATGCCAAGCTTACTTCAGGGCTTAAAAAACTACAGGACAATCTAACTGTTGCTCTATAAATACTGTAGACATAACACTTAGAAGGTAGAAGTGTGTTCATTTCTGTGTCTGGAGGCACAAAAGCTACAGGTTTTTGAAGATCTCAACCTGCCCTTCTCTTAAATAGGCATGTTGGATGCACCACCCTCTCCTTGCGCTCCCACACAGTGAGTCCAAACAGAAAGCTTCTCTTGTTGGTGGCCTGAACTGGAACATTTGTCTTGCTACCAATGTATATAGGGGAAACAAAATACCACATTCCTGGTCCATACAAAGGCATTCCCCACTCTTCTGTAGAGATGCAGACAATGGATGGAAGGCAGGGTGTGAGTCAGGCGGTCTCACAGCTAACAAATTCTCTCCTGTTGCTCATCTGTCTCCTGGCTCCTCCTGGCCAGACCCGGACACCTTCCCATGCCTCACTCAGGTTAGTGGGCCTGAGTGCTGGGAAATGGGTCTCTGGAGAGGAGATGATTCACACCCCAGCAAAGCAGGCTCCCAGCCACCTGCTCCTACCACCCTCAGGGTCCCAGGGGTGAAGAGCCCTGACCTACAAGGGCCCAAGTCTCCCTGGGTGGATCTATTACATGCATTAAAATAATTTACACTCCATCCTATAAAGTGTTTAATTCGTCATGCCATCATCCATTCCAGAGTGTTCTTCTTCATCGTGAATTATTTTTGAAGTATTTATGTGGACCTCACTGAAAATCACCCCAGTCAGCAAACTGAGAAATGGAAAGACATTAAGAGGCAATGTTGACCCCAGGGTCACAAGCACCAGTGTGGCCAAGGTCAGCAGGGTGGGAGAGGGGGCTGGGGTGATGGCAGGCCATGTGACCAGGCTGCTGGGCTCTGTCCACCCCGCCCACACCTTGGCATAAAGAGGCTTCATATTGTCTCTAACATTAATGGTTGTGGGAGCAAGTGATCTGGGGAGCATTTCCATGTGCAAAGCACTACCCCAGATGATCAGGGTGGTGTACACTTGTCACCCCAGCGCTAAGGAAGCTGAGACAGGAGGCTCACAAGTTTGAGGCCAGCTAAGACTGCATAATGCATTTGAAGTTAGTTTGTGCTATTCAGTGACGCCCTGCCTCAAAAAATAAAGGGTTGGAGATGTCAGTTGTAGAATACATTCCTAGCATATCTGAATCCTGGGTTCCACCATAGTACTGCAAAAAAATAAAAAATAAAAATAAAAATAGAACACTTTGTCATGAAGTTGCTGGCACTCCCAGTGACCCAATCCTGTAGAAACCACCCTGGGACAGATGAGGAAACTGAACTGCAGAGCTCTGGGGAAGTGCCCAGTTTAGCAGACTGGGACTCTGACCTGGGCTTCTAGATCCAGACCCTCTGCAGGGTGCTGGTTCCAGACAACCCCAGTGGGCAGGGCAATTGCACCAGCCTGTCAGGACAGTGGACAGCAGCCTTTCTTACTCATAGCCAAACACTGGCACTAAAGGGAAGGAGGACCACGGTCAGGAGATGACACATACAACAGCCAGGAGTCAACACCGCACACACAGAACTGAGTCGAACGTCTTCTTTGGAGGAGAGGGGCTTCTTTTCTGGAAACTTCCAAAGAAATTTATTTCTTTTTTGTCCTCTGTCGTGTTAGGGATAGAACCCAGGGCCATGCATGTATTAAGCAATGTGTTCTTTCTGCCCCTGAGCTGTATCCCCACTCCTGGAAACTTTTTGAACTAGCACAAAGTCCTCAATATTCTAATGTTGGCTGGGAATTTCTGTTTGTTCGATCAGTGTTTAGTGAGGTCTTGTGCTGGGCCAAACAGTGTTTATACCAGGGTCCCAAAAGATGGGGACCTGTTATCTTGGAATTTACCTTCCGACAAGGAAAGGAGACCACAGGCATGGAAGAGAGAGAGAGGAGAGAGAGAGAGAGAGAGAGAGAGAGAGAGAGAGAAAAGTATTTCAGGAAGACAGAAACATGAGGACAGACATAGTGTGATGCAGGGGTCAGAGACACAGGGGTTCTTGGGTCCCAGGAAAGGGGAAGAGCCAAGCATGAAAAAAGCACAGGAGACACAGCACATGCAAAGCTGCAAAGGCTGCAGGAGAAGCAAGGTTGGCAAGGGAACAAGCCAGGCAAGCGTAAAGTGCAAAAATCCATTTCGGCTCTTGGTAGTTGGTAGAGAGACTGAAGGTGAAGTAGGATGGACTGGCAAGGCCAAATCAAGTAGAGCCTCCAAACCAGGTCGGTGATAAGGGACGGCATGCAGGCTGCAAAGGGGCTGAACCTTGAAATCTTACACTTAAATGAGACAAACCAGAAGCAAAAGGTTGCACTTGTGTGGTTCCATAGAGATTGGATATCCAGGATGGGGGGGTCTGCAGGGCCAGCAAGCAGGCTGGTGGGCCTCTGGAGCTGGGCAGAGGGAGGCAGGACTGCTTCAGGAGTCCAGAGGTTTCTGTGGAGATCCTGAAGAACTATCAGGGACACAGAAATCTGTCTTCAGTCCCATAGCATTGTAACACTTGTAAATGCCAGTCCATCACACACCATACTTTGAGATGGTTAATTCTGTGTTTTGTGAATTTCACTTAAAAACATATTTAATGTTAGTGGGCACGGGGAGGGACCAGTAGACTCCTGCCCAGATCCTGCAGGGCCCTTCCTGCCACTATCTTCTCCTCTTCTGCTCAGGTAGGAGCTCCCAAGAGTGGGTCTGCTTCCAAGCCCGGGTCCAGTGCCAAGGAGACCCTTGCTTAGTGCTGAGATGACTCCAATTCTCAGTTCATTCCCAGAAATCACTTCCTTTGTGGATTCTGTTCCGGAACTCCAGGACCCTCTCCTCCTGTCCCTGGCTGTCTCCCCAGCCAAAGCCACAGCCAGCTGCCTCCAGTGCTCCAGAAGGAGGTGGAAGTGAGGGCGGGGCCTGAATTCCTGATAACAGTTAATGGGGCAGAGGGAGGAAACTGCTGGGATTTGAAGGAAAGCAGTATTAAGTGTCATATAACTTAACGGCATCAGTAGTGCGCATGCATGGATGGCAACCGCCCGGGCCTAGCGTCCCCTTTCAAGCGCAAAGCTGCGTCCTCGGGCCAGCAGGCAGTTGGAGGTTCCAGCTCCCGGGTCTATGGATCCTCCCTGGAGGCCAGTGCCCTTTAGCTCTGTCTGATCCCTCCCAGTCACGAACTGGTTCACAGGCCGTGGCTGCGGTGGGTCAGCGCTCAGGGACACCCGCCTCCCCGGCGGCGACTGGAAGGCCCCGGGCGCCCCCGTTTGGCGCCACGCCCTGCGCAGTGCCCAGCCTGGGCCACCTCTCCAGGCTCTCTGCCAAGTCCGGGGTGGGGGTGGGGTTGTGCAACTAACAGGGACCAGGCCCATTAGCCTGGGCTCCAAGAGGAAGGAAACAGTGGGGAGAAAAAAAAAAAAAAACCTGTTCAGCAAGAGCTTCCACATCAGGCTGGTTTGCTGTTTAGGCGGGGGGGGGGGGGGGGGGGGG
>NW_008329696.1:508582-555942 GCF_000622305.1 Nannospalax galili
CGATGGGGCTAGTGCGAATCCCGGTTTCCGATAGCTCTGAAAGTGGCTCCCGCTGGTCCTTCAGGGTCCCGCATTCACTTTTATTGATTTTTGGTATAAGATAGTAAAAAAATGGAAGAGCAATGTGCAGAAAGAAGAGGCTTAGTCAGCGCGGCATCCGGGGGACTCGCAGGCCCCATCTTTCCAGCACTGTTTCTTTGATATGACTCTTTGGTGCAAAGCTTGTTTCTTCCAGGCCATTTGACCGAATCTGCCACCCCGAAAGCACTTTGTAAACAAAGAAAAAGGCAAAGACTATCTCGGGGTGTAATGGGCAACGCGTAGACAGAGCAGTTTGGGTTTCTTTTTCTAAACAGTAAATCCTTGATTTTCTTTTTTTTTTTTTTTTTTTTTTTTTTTTAATTTTTTTTTAATGTGGCGTCTGACCCTCAGCTTTGCCCTACACCTTTCTCCCAGGCCTGACTTTTCTGGAAGCAAAGTTGACACATTTCAGACAAATTACAGAAGCCAACATCCCAATCCAGCCCAGTTTCAACCCGGAACCCCTCCCTCCACCTCTTGGGGTACCAGGTAAGTGGATTGATGGAGCCCTCTTTACCGCCTCACCAGCGAACTTCACATAACCCCGTGCATAAATAATCACGTGTTTTATAAATAGCCGTGGACAAGAGGCTGTAAAACAACTAAGATATATTTGTGCCTTTATGTCCTAGGAATATTTTCTAAAACGACTGTTTTATTTGGTGTGGGTTGGATTGGGGGGAGTTGCGAATATATAACAGTCCCCCAAAGTTTTTTCCTGCCCCTCCCCCCAGGTCAGGCCCACACTGTAGTTAGCAAATTGATAAGCTTTCATGGGCAAGCTTTATTCGTTCTGACACGAGCCTATGACACTTTATAAAAAGAAGTAATCCAGAACAATCTCTAGGTAATTAACACCTAGATAAACAAACATAAATTTCTATATTGCATTTATTTGGACTACCACTCAAATATGCGTGAACCATGCTTTTTTAATTAAAAGATAAATCCATGTGACACTTAGCCTCAAACTTAATTATTCAGCATAGTATAATAAAAAATAGGGCCCATTAAATGTGTCTTACACTGTATTTCTGTATTAACAGCAAAACAGTTCGGTCTGGGATCATTTAAATTTTCCCCCTCCTCTCTGCTTGTGATTTCCCTTTTCGAATAAGATTTTCCTCTCCCTCCTGTTCCCCCCAATCACCACCCACACCCCCAACATCTCCTTTTTCTCTTAATACCAACAGGTGAAGAGATTAAAAGCCTACCTAAACCCCTACATGGAATGTTCAGCTGGATGACATTTTTAATATTGCATTACACTAAGCATTTTTTCCCCTTCCCTATGGAAACATAGCTCTTGTTTGGTGGAATGTGCCCAGCCCCATCTTGAAATGAAAATCACAATATTTAATAGTAATTTCTTGGGATTGTGCTTATAACACACCTGGTGAGGTTTTCCTAATATACTGTTACAAAGCAGATGTTAAACTGAGGAGGGAAGTGTGCAAATCCCAGACTACGAGAGACAGCGGGGTGATCATCTTCAGAAAAGTTTCTTGGTGCAAAATAGTCTTGTGATGCTGGATATTGGCAGCTCAGGCACTTCTAGAAAGGGGAATTCATCCTGGAGCCCTTGCCAGCCTCAAGATGGAGCAGGAACTCAGATCCGGTCAGCCACTTAGGGAGAAAATGGGGTGTAATGTCCACAGGCCATGCCCCTGCTCTGTGTACCTTATCATCTTTCAGGTTTGTAGCAGATTTGCTGTCAAGGAATATCCCAATCCAATCTCCCACTGCCAAAGCTGGGATTCTGAGTCTCCTGGCTCCTGTGGTTCATGAGACAGACTTCACAATGAACAAGTGAGTAGAGCCCTCTCTGCCCCCAAGACCAGACTTTTCCTATTGCATCTTCTTCTGCCAGCCACATGCCAGCCACCCTTAAGAATGGTGTAATGTAGAGTTGTTCTCCAGTGAGGAAATTGGCAAATAAAAGCTTAAGGCATGTGTCCAAGTGCATTCTGTCTGAAGAAGCTAATGTGGAGGGATCTTAGCCACCTAAATCCTAGGGAGCCTTTCCATAGCATGGGGCCGTGATGGACACGCAGCTTTGTATGGACGGAATGTTAGCTCCAAGTTCATACACCACCCTCGACAGCATCCTTCCTGTTTGACGGGTACTTTGTGAACTGATCCTCCCGCCTCTTTAGTGTGTTCTGTTCTCACAACTTCAAAGACATGTTGAATGAATTCAAAACAGTTCAATGACTTAGAATTGAGCTGGAGAAATGCAGAGAACCTGAGTTTAATTCCCAGTGCTCAAATTGAGTCTCTCATCACCACCAGCTCCAGGGGATCTGACACCTCTTCTGACCTCTCCAAGCACCTACACTCACAGGTACACATACCCATATATAGACACACACATATACACATAATTTTAAAAAATAATAAAATGTTTAAAAATGTTACTCAGGATTCAGTATTGAATACCTAATATAATTAGGGTTCACCTTCAAGTTGTTGCCCCCTGAACTTTGTATTCATTGAACTTTGGTCCATGACTATTCCAAAGCTTAAGAATATTTAGCTGGGAATTTATGTCATTGCTTCTCAAAAATGTTTCCTTCTTCTAGTTTTATTTTTATTTTTATAACATCTTTATCGAGAACTAATTCACGTACCATAAAATTCATCCTTTAGAAATGCGGTCTGCTCTCCCTCCTCTCAGCCTCTGAAACCACTGATCTACTTCTTGTCTCTGGAATTGCTTCCTCTTTGGACATTGCATATGAAGAAAATGACATCACACATGTCTTTTCCAAAAGGGCTCTTTCCATGTTTTCAAGGTTTATCCATGCCGTAGTATCATTCGGTGCTTTATTTTTATGACAGAGTAGTATTCCTTTCTATATGCTTACCAAATTTTGTTTATTCATGACACAAACTTTATTAAAACAAATTTTGAGCCAATATGGAAGAGATGGAAGACTTAAAACAAATCTTGGTGGCTAGTCCTTCTAGTAACTCACGGGGTCTGGTGCTGTATTTCTCATGGAGAGAATGTCAGATGGCTGGAGACCCATCATTCCTGCTGTTTCCCGCATCACTGTGGTGTCTTGCCTGTGGGTTTGAGATCCACCACACTCAGGCTGGCGCTAAAGTGATGACCCTCATTCAACCTTCAACACGTCAGCATCTTTGCCCTAATGGGTTCACCCAGATCCCCCCTCATAACTCACCCAGGGTGTCTACAATGATACACACTGGGACTGATAATTTCACCCAAGTCATCTGTGCTCACTTGGGAACTTCCCAGCCTTAGAAACACGTGAACTTGGGAATTCCAATGAAACTTGCATATGCATTTTCTGGAAGCATTTGAGAGCATCCTCCCTGGTGCACATGCTGAACGAAGCCTGTTTTGAGACTGAAAAGGAACAGACACACAAATCAGAATGAAGCTCTGACCCTGGGTGGTGAGCAAACGCCAGAGGAGCCCCTGGTTTCCAAGCTTACTTACTTTTGTTCCTCTTCTTAAATATTTATAATTTCTATTTTATGTGTATGAGTGTATTGCCTGCATGTGTGTTAATGCATTCATGTCATGCAATGCCTGCAGAGGGCAGAAGAGGGCGTTGGATCCCTTAGAACTGGAGTTATGGATGCTTGTTAGCTGCCATGTGGGTTCTGGGAACTGAAACCAGGTCTTCTGCAAGAGTAGCCAGTGCTCTTAACAGCTGAGCCATCTCTCCGGCCCTGTTCCTCTTACAGAGGAAGAATTCAGATTCTCCTCTGATAATCTGGAGATAAACAACTTCCTTATGGGCTGGAGAGACAACTCAGTGGTTAAAAGCACCAGCTGCTCTTGCAGAGGACCCAGGTTAGGTTCCCAGCACCCACATGGCAGATAACAACCATTCATAACTCCAGTTCCAGGGGATCCAATGCACTCTTCTGACCGTCACAGGCATTGCAGGCAAGGGTGCATTTATATACATACAGGGAAAACATTCATATACATAAATAAAAATAAATCAATTAACTTTATAAAAGCACTCAGGAGACAGAAGCAGATGAAACTCTGTGAGTTCGAGGCCAGCCTGGTCTACATTGTGAGTTCCAGGTCAGCTGGGGCTACAGGGAAAAAAGGGGGGGGGCAGGGGAAGACTTCCTTACATTTTTTAAAAGATATATTTATTTTTTATGTGTATGAGTGTTTTGCCTGCATGTATGTATATCCACTATTTGCATGTGATACCCACGGGGTGGAGAAGAGTTGGTCAGATCCCCTGGAACTGGAATTAAGGACTGTTGTTAGCCACCAAGTAGGTGGGGAACCAAGCCCAGGTCCTCTGCAGGAGCAGTCAGTGCTCTTAACCACTGAGCCATCTCTCCAGCCCCATATAATGATTTTTTTTTCAAAGCATCATGCTATCGGAAAAGAAGAATAATAGACTCTGTGGTGGTGTGAATGAGAATGTCCCCCATGGGCTCCAAGATTTTGAACCTTCTGTTCCCCATTTCAGTTCGTAGCACTGTTTTGGGAGGTCTTAAAAGGTATGGCCACGCTGTAGGCATGCGGGCTTTGGGAGTTCTTAAGCCTTGCCAGATTTTCTGTTGCTCTCTGTTTGTTTCTGGTGCCTGCTTGAAAAGATGTGAGCATTCTGCTTTCTGCTCTGGCCACCCCCTCTCACCATACCTCCCTGCCACGATGAACTCTAATACCTCTGGAGTCACAAGCTCAAAACCTTTTCTTTTTATAAGTTTCCATGGTCATGGTATTTTATCACAGCAATGAAAGGTAGCTAATACAGACTCCAATTTCTTGAGTGTTTGATATAATTATCATAATGAAAGGAGCTTATGTATTTCCATAGATTTTGCCTTACTGAAAGTGATGTTTGCAATCCTCTAAGGAAGCATTTTCATACCGTATATATTCGTACACACACACACACACATACACACATACACACACAGATTCGTACACATAACTGCAACAGGGAGATCACCATAGCTATATATGAGACCCTATCTAAAAGCAGAAGAAAAGAGGGCTGGAGAGAGGGCTCAGTGGGTATGAGCCTGGGTTACTACAGACCTGGGTTTGGTTTCCAGCACCCACATGGGAGCTAATAGCCTTTCCTAACTCCAGTTCCAGGCCATCTGACCCCCTCTTCTGGCCTCTACAAGCATTGCACACACACACACACACACACACACACACACAGAGTACACTTGCATGCATGCAAAACACTCATACACATAAATTAAAAATAAATAAACCAAAATAATTTTTTTATCAGCAGGTGTGGCGGACACACCTTTAATCCCAGCACTTGGGAGGCAGAGGGAGGCTGATCTCTGTGATTTCAAGGCCAGCTTTGTCTACATGGCCAGTTCTTGGCCAGTTGGGGCTACAGGGAGACCCTGTCTCAAAGAAAAAAAAATTATAAAAAAAAAAGAAAGGAAGGGGCTGGAGAGATGGGTCGGTGGATAAGAGCACTGACTGCTCTTGCAGAGGACCCGGATTCAATTCCCAGCACCCACTTGGCGGCTACGAACCGTCCTTAACTCCAGTTCTAGGGGAATCCAAAGCCTTCTTCTGACCTCCGCAGCATTGCACAACATGGGTACACTCACATACATGCAGCCAAGACACTCATACACATAAAATAAAAATAATAAATTTTAAAAAAGAAAGGAAAAAAAATGGGTTCAACAAAAGCCCAAGCCTGTGAGGACATCTGCTACACAGAATATTGCAGCCCTTTTAATAAGTGGAGTCTGGCCAAGTTTCGCCAAAGGCTGACGAGCCTGAAGAAGTCAGTTTTACTCTTTGTATTAAACACAGGCAAATAGGAAAAGATGTGCTTTCTTGGTTTTGTTTTCATTTTCCAGAGGTAGAGATTTTATTGCATAAAACACTGGATAAAACTGAACTGCTTCAAAGACATTTTATTCTAACAGCAAAAAGAAAACAGTCATTGCTGGAAAAACAACTTTTAATACTTTCTATACCAGAATAAAGTTCTGTGAACTGATGTATTTTAATAATAAATAATGACCAAGAATAAACTTTAAATACAAAGTGTTCTACTTGTTACAAGCATAGCAACAAACTCCTCTACTCTATCGATCTCAGATTTCCTCCAAGATAGATTTTTTTTTCTTTGCGTAGGAATGTATCATGACCAGCATCACAGACTACAGAAGTTATACGAGAAGGACTTGACGTGTTTAGATATGAGAACCTGGTGACACTCGACGCTGACACCGTATCACAGAGGTGGTCACTGGCTTGTGTTACAAGTCACAAATGTTCTGGAAAGAAAGCCCGCGTCAGAGGGAAGGAAGGGGCAGCTAGAAGTACTGGACAAAATGGAATCAACACACGCCACAGAGAAGAGAGATGTTCCCAGTGTCACAGACAGAATTATTGCCTGTCGCATCCTGTGATGCTCAGAGGACACAAAAGAAATACTGAGACAACGCCAAAGTGCTAGACATGGAAATGTGGTTCCTTTTTTTTTTATTTTCTTCTCCATTTTTTTTCTTTTTTTTTTTTTTTCTTTTTTTTAAAATTTTTCTTTGCTAAGATATCAAAGGTGGGGCAAACACACAGAGAGCAAGCGACTGGCACGCTCACCACAACACAGCAGTGCAGTTAAAACCCTAAAGCTCACTACAGTCTGAAGTTTTCCAACAGCATCTTCAGGCCCTGCAGCGGACCACAGAGAGAGTCGCAGTCTATCAACTCGAGTTAAGTAAGGCAGTGAGAACTATTCTAGAAAAAAAAAAAAGAAAGAAAGAAAGAAAAAGAAAAAACAAAACAAAAAACAAAACAAGAAAGCAGCTTGCTCTATGCCGGGTGGGTCCACGCTACACAGAAACCCTGTTCCCAGTAACCCCGGTCAGATGATGTTCTTTTAAGGGCATATGCAAACAGGATTCCGTATTAGCCTGAAATTCTTTCTGTCTCAGGATAGCACTAAGAATTTTATTTACATTGATTGCAGTTTAGTATTTTTGTAAACTGCTATAGGCAGAGCTTAAGTTTTTAAGGCCCTGGGGTTTTATTGTGTGCTCCCAGCCTGCAAGGAAATATTGACTTTTTTTTTTAAGTCTGAATGATTTCATTTTAAAAGAAGTTAATATTTTGCTACATCTCTACCATCACAGGCAACAGTAACAATTTCATGTCACTCAAAGGAAGTAGGTTTGGAGGTGGGAACTTTTACACCATTCAAGCAGATTCAAGAATAATCCTTTAATGAGTTGTCTGAAATCATTTCTTTAAAAAAAAAAAAAAGAGTTGTGATTTTTCATTGACCCTCAAACTCTCCCTCTGGGTGATGCAGAGCTTGATAAATTTGAAATATCCAATCAGCAGAAAACCTACAATCTACAGAAATAGAGAACATGTTTATTTTGTACAGACATCCTGACCAAAACAGTTTTCTTCATTAGGGATAGAGACCCCAGTGTTTAGATTCATATTTTAATACAAGCTATTTCATAAAAGCTTACTGGAAAAGAAAAATTTTGCTGCATGTCTGAGACACTTAATAAAAACTAACCCATGAAAACATCTGATAACAAGGGCCAG
This sequence comes from Nannospalax galili, assembly GCF_000622305.1. NCBI lineage: Eukaryota > Metazoa > Chordata > Mammalia > Rodentia > Spalacidae > Nannospalax > Nannospalax galili. The sequence goes on from NW_008329696.1 coordinate 516,222, forward strand.
CATAGGCTTCTTTCAAGTAATTTTTTTAAAAATTGTAATAAAAAGCAGTCCTTCTGTTAACAAATAAATTCCCATTGCTCACCAACACTTGCTATGAATATAAATATGTTGGCGGGGCTTCCTAACAGTCTTTTCTAGAATGTCCCCCACATTTTTGATGTCAAGGCTTTTCCTTCACCCAAACATTTTCAGAAAGACAATCTAGAAAATAAAATTCAACAAAATAAAACAAAAAGCATCTTTCTCTCTGTTCTGCAATTTGATCTACAAAAAGAGGAATTACTCATGAAACCTGCAACGGACATGTGTCTGCAGACACTTCCTGACCATCGATTCATCGGGCTGTGCTTTTTTTTTTTTAAAGCACATTTTAGATTGCCGTCTTCTACAGCACCGGTCAGGCCTGGCGCTCGCTGGTTGCGTGCGGGCCGGCTAGGATTTCTCCCAGAGTGCAGAGTGACACTACGTGAATTGATTTTCCCTGCAGTGACCGCCCCAGTCTGACTGGCACCGCAGCTGCCTCCCAGCACATCTCATTAGGGCGCTAGGCAAATGACAGCAGCTGGTGTCAGATTATAGAGGTGTTTTCAACAACGAAAACACAGCCCCTCTAGCTTCAAGGCTATGCTAAATCACTCAGATGGTATCGTTTTTCGGTTAAGAGCATTATTTTTGGACAAAGATGACTTTTGAGTTGGAAGGGCCCCCAGCTTTCTCAAGCTCGAAGGACACCAGGCAATTCTGAAATCACTTTCTCCCTCCTGAATTGTTTGGAAGTACTTGTTGCTGGGTAACAGTGTAGCAGCCATGTTCAAGGGCTGGGTTGGTTGTTTTTTTAATATATATATATATAGATATCTTTTAAAATTCTTTTAAATGTTCTATACACTAGTGAGGGATTCTACATGATTATCCCCCCTGGAATGCAGTTAGCAAACTGGTTAGCCAGATGCATATGTTGAAACTGGCAAGGTGTATTGCATGATACAGGGCCTGCTCAGTTGCCCTCCTCCTGGCCCTTGCCAGCCTCATCAGTGAGTTCAGCCAAGCTCCCCGCCTTGACAGCTGTGGCCTCTTCAAAACTCCCAGAAGCCTCTGAGTCGACCCTGGAGCGCTTGAACCTGCGGTCAGGATACTGACTGTTGTCAAAAGGCATTCGATGGACGCAGAGGACGTGGGTCTTGAGGTTCCCCTTCTGTGAGGCACTGTAGGGACAGTAGCGACACTGGAAAGGCCTGTGACCTGAGGGGAGGAGAAGCATCCAGTCAGCGCGTATTTCATCTCTGTCATCCCAAGACCCATCAGCACCATACCCATCTGTGTCATCATAGACGCTTTGCCAAGTCAAATAAAGAAGGAGCCCGGCCCAGGCCTTGGGCACTTAACAATCTTCCCTTTCTAGCCAGAATTTTTCTTCTACACATTCTAGGAGATGGAAGAGAAACAATCCAATACCTAAGAATATTTATATAAAGCATTAGATGGTAAATAGTTTAGGCCAAGAGGTAAAACCAAAGATATTATATAAGTGCTTACAAAACAAGGAAGCAAATGATCCCAACTTTTATTCACATTTATTTTTTGGGTGGGTGTGTGCACACACATGCCAGGGTACATACATGCACACACCAACCTCAGAGCATGTGTGAAGGTCAGAGGACAACTTACAGGAATCGGTTCTCTCTTTCCACCATGTGGATCAAACCAGTGATCAAACTCAAGTTGTTAGGCTTGGCAGCAAGCATCTTTATCTGCTAAGCTATGTTGCCAGCCCATATCCCAGCATTTTACTGACAAAAATTCAGAACTTTACTTAGGATGCTGAACTCTGAATTCAGGGGAGAGGAAATAATCTCATTTAGGGATTTTTTTTCCCCAACAAATCTTTTTATTGTAAAATAATTCTTAAATCACTGGCAGGAGAGAGAGAGAGAGAGAGAGAGAGAGAGAGAGAGAGAGAGAGAGAGAGAAAACCAGGAAGTCTGACCAATAAACTATACTTTGTTCATTTTAGATATACCCCAAACCCTAACTTGCTGTATTTGGGTTCCAAATTCAGGTCTGAGGGCAAAGCCAGTTCACACTCTAATGCATTATGAACTCTACTGATGGGCAGACCAAGCATAACAAACGAGTGTGTTTGAGGGGGTCGAGATGGATGCAAATGGGCCTTGCTCTAAGCAGAGATGGATGGATTTTGGAAGCTGAGTGTGTTGAGGCAGACAGCAGGACCATGCTGATCATACAAAGGTTTGCCTGAATTCAAAGAAGTGAGAGTTGGGGCTGGAGAGATAGCTCAGAAGTTAAGAGCACTCCCTGCTCTTCCAGAGGACCAGAGTTCGGTTCCCAGCACCCATGTTGGGCAGCTCATAACTGCCTGTAACTCCAGCTCCAGGGTATCTGATGTCCTCTTCTGGACTCTGTAGCACTGCGCTTACATGAACATACCCACATACAGACATATACACACTCACATAAATAAAAATAAATAATCCCCCTGAAATTGAAAGTTTCTGGAAAAGTTCCAGTGCAGAACATCAGACAAATTCTTACAGAATCTTCCAAATCTTGCAAATTTGATCTTTCTGTCCCATGCATAACAGATACACAAATCTTCTGCCATTTTGAAAAAACTGTAAAATGTCTGCTTTGACAAGTTACACTGGAACAAGCCCATTCTCTTAGATGCCAGGAAGGTGTGGGTGTTTGGTTCTAAAAGTGTATGAGCTGCCCCACCCAGTACCCAGAAAGGTCAAGCCCAGGGCTTAGTTTCACTTGCTTAGCAAAGTGAACCAGTAAATAAGTGTCTCCAATCATTTGACCCCCCCAAATATCTAAACGGTAGAGTCAGAACGTTTTCCTCTATGGGTTTCATAAAGCAATGTGTTCACACGAGCCAAACAGAGCCCCGTACTGCCTGTCTGCCTTCCTTTCCTTTCTTACCTCTTATTTTCAGACAGTGTCTGAAACCTGTGTAACTCAAGCTGGCCTTGAACTCCTCAGCCTCCTGCTTCACACTCTCAAGTGCCAGGATTCTAGACCTGCCCAACACACCCACTCAGTACTCCAGTTTTGATTCCTCACTTGTTTCCTTGGCTAGTTTTTGAAACAAGGTAGCTCAGGCTGTCTTTGAACTTTCGGTTTCCTGCCTCAGTCTCCTCAGCGCTCTGTCCTTCTGTCATAGGCGTATTCTACCTGGTCTGGCTCTTTTGCTTTCTCAGTGGGCTTTGGCAGTGTGTTCTCCCCTTTCCTCATGGCCAACTGGTCTCCAGCACCAACTCCTCCTGCCTATGGGACCTCTCTATTTCCCCTACAGAGCTGGTGGTGGTATATAACTCTTGCCTGGATTATGAGCACGTAAATCCACAGAAACACCCACGTTTCTAGTTTCCCACTTCTGGCCCATCCTCCCCAGGCCACCAGAGTGACCATTTCTGGGAGATCAACCTGGACTTTCTTTGCCTCATTCTTGCTGGTCTCCTGTCCCAAAGGACTAATCAGGACCTTCAAGATTCAGCCTCAGTGTATTTCTAGACTTTTTGAGAACATCCTACCTGGGCCCACACCAGACCCAACACCAGATGGTGTCATACTTGGACTCCAGTTTGCAGTCTCCATGTCCTGCCTGAGCCCACCTCTCCTACAAAGGCAAGTTTCCTTCTTATCAGGCTCAAACTCATCTCTACGGAAGCTCTGCTCTACAAGGCACCTGCTGTGTGGCCTCTTGAGACGCTCTGTGCTCCAGGAAGGAACCACAGAGTCCCAGTATCACCAGTGCCCCAAGCTACTCACTGTCTTCCCGCTTCACCTTGCCTGGGTTTGAAGGAATTGTCAGGTTTTTTGGCTAGAGCTTTTGCTGCTTTTGTTTCTATGGCTCTAGCCAGCCACTCAAGGTTCCCGATGGTCAACTTTCCCACCTTCAAAAGCCAGTGTGTAAACCTGGCTATTGGAATGAAAGCAAAGTGAAACACAGGAAAAATGTCTTTGGCCCTTCCTGACATCCTTCCCAGAGCAGAAACACAAATAATCAGCAGCCGGGACTGCACTACTGGCTTATTTCCCTGCCTGCATTCCTGATGCCTATTCCTACCCTTAGGGCTTGGCCACCTTCCCATGGAAACTGAGGAGACCTTGAGTGGGTGGGAGGAGACATGAGACTAATATTTCTTATTATTACTATAATTAGCACATATTAACTGCGCAAAATCATTGGTTGCATCATGATGCTCTCATATATGTACATCATGTACTTTGACCTTATCTAACCACATTTGTCTCTCTTGTCCCCTCCAGCTCCCTCCTGCCACTGGCCCTCTTCCCCTTCCCAAACAGTCTCCTTTCTTTCATGTGAGACTTGGACTTCTGTAGATTTCCATTGTTTGCACAGGGAATGCAAATGCTGCTTGTTCTTCATCAGGGAGGAGTTTGAGTCTAGACTGAGGATGGACTAACTCTGGATGCTGTTGTAGTTTGGATGTGATCTGAGTGTGTTCCAGGACAAAGGCTTACTTATTGAAAGCCTGGTCCCCAGTGTGGTGAGGCAGAGAGGCAGCAGAGCCTTTAAGAGGTAGAGCCTTTAAGCAAGCGGTAGAACCATGTCATTGTGGACAGGTCACCAGGAATGCTTTCCTCCCTCCAAAAGGATTAATGTAGTTTCTTGGGATCCAGGTTAGCACCCGTGAGAGGAAGTTGCTATAAGAGGAGTCCCTTGACCCCTGAATCTGAGGCCCTCCCGTCTTGCGAGCGTATGCTCACTTCTTCATGGATATGTTCCTGCCATGAAACTGTTGGTCATGTTGTGATAGAGCTAGAGGCCTTTAGGAGAGCCAAAGAGAAGCCAGCTCCATGCTACTAGATCTCCAGAACCGTTAGCTAAGTAAGCCTCTTTATACAGTACTAGGCATCAGGAATTTTGTTGCAGCAAAGGAAAACAGATTAAGATAGACATCCGTCAATGGACTTTCCACCCTTTGGGGAATTGATTGGAGAAATCCCAATGTGTCCACTTCCCCTGCCACATGCAGGCACTAAACAAGGGCTAGCTGAACATCAGTGAATTCAGCAGACCTTAGACAAACAACTCCAAGGAGCCCTAAGATTCAATGATCCAACTCTACATTGCCTGCATATACTAAAACTATGTCCAGCTCTCACTGAGAAAGGACCCATTTTATAAGAGGAAAACTACTGTGTAAAAGGAAGAACAGCTTCAATATGTACCTGTCAAACCAAGGGGCAGTTGAAGATTGTCTCAAAGAATTCAGAGGATGGGGCTGGAGACTCAGTGCTAAGAGTACCTACTGCTATTGAAGAGGACCTGAGTTTGGTGCCCAGCACCCATATCAAGTGGCTCATAATGGCCTGTAAAACCAGCTCCAGGGAATCTGATGCCTTCATCTGTCTTCCTCAGGTACTGCACTCGTGTACAAACCGACACACAGGCATACAGGCACACAGACACACAGACACACAGACAGACACACACACGCAATGCACATATACATATAGTTAAAATGAAAATAAAATCAGAGTTGAAATTGAGACAACAGGAAACTTTGGAAACATTTTAAAGTGTCAGCAAAGCTTCTCAGATGCCATGGTACGTTCATGTTCCTCCAAGAGCAGCTAGCTCTGCGGCAGTACACAGCTCACAGTGACCAACATTGTAACTATTGTGACAGAACTGGGATCAAGTCATCAATTAATGTCTCATATGATGGTAATTAATCAACAAATAATGTCACCATAACAGGACTAGGTTTTAGATGAAAAAGAACTCCAAAACAAAAAAAATTTAAAAATCTCTCTGAGTGTTTGCAAACCCAGAGAACAGCAGAACTATTGGTAAACTGAGAAAACCAGGGAACTATCTGCAAGTCAGCCCCAGTCACCAGGACCATACGCAGCCTTCCATGGTCAAGCTTTTTGTTCTATCTCCTATCATCATCACTAAATCATCACTCCTGTCTACAACCTGTGGATACTGCCCTCCCTGTGACTTCTGTCACCTCAGAAGCCATGCAGTTCCAGCCTTGGCACACTCTGTGGAGAGCCTCAAATATCACCTCTATTTGGAACAAGAGCCTCTTTGCATTGACCAACTTGACACAAAAGCACTTAGTATACTTTCCCCACCAATTGATTTTAAAATATTAATCATTATTTGATCCTATGGTTACATTCTGAATCTCAATTTCTTGGTAGAGTCAAAAATGATGGATGATCTTTCTGGCAGATTCGGGGACTTCCGTGGTCAAATCATTATTGAATTGGTTTTCTTTTTCACTTTGGCAAAATGGAAATCTATTTGTAAATGCATCTGTGGCCCTGAATGCACATGTTGGCGAGGGGAGCCTGCACCATACTGGAATCATATGGAGTCTAGATCTTGCAATATACCTCGTGGCTAGAAATTGGTAGATAATAATGAATGGTAGGAGCCCAAAGGCCTCATTCCACATTTCTTCACGTCCATTCCTGCATATTTATCCTCACTTGAATTTGATGACAGTTTTGCCATGCGGTCACATTGAGTCCAGTGTACAGACACGGAAGTTAAGACACAGCCAACCTGAAAGGTTTGATTTCAAGACAAATTTCCAGTGGATGCACAGTGCTCTGAGCCTTTAATTCTCCAAAATCTGTACAAGGACTGTGACTGTAATGCCTGTTTGTTTGTTTGTTTTCTTAATGTTTTGTTATATTTTTATTTTATGGGTATGAGTGTTTTGCTTACATATATGTATGTGCACCAAGTATATGTGTGCTATGCCTGTGGGGGCCAGAAGAGGGTGTCAGATCCCCTTGAACTAGAGTTATAGGCAGTTGTGAGCTGCCGTGTGGATACTGGGAACCGAACCCAGGTCCTCTGCAAGAGCAGCCCATGCTCTTAACAGCTGAGCCATCTCTCCAGCCTCACCAATGGATGTTTAAGAGAGAAGACACATACGGATGCAATCCATTATTCCTTTTGAATAATTACATTTTCTTATAGATAATATTTGTATATGTGCTTGCATACATCTATCCAATGATTTACTTTATACCTAATCATAGGGCATTTGGTTATATGTAAAATATTATTTGCACACATTTATCCCTCTGAATTGTTGACTGTAATGATCCCAGGACCTGAGGTAGAAGTAGGGTGGAAGGGAGATGTCCACATACAGGAAGATAGCTGGAGGAGCCATATTGTGGCAGAACAAGTCACACATTGGCAAGAGTCAAAGTTAAGGGAAAGGGTTATCCTGCAGCGATGAGCTTTTTCAAGCACAAAGATGTCATTGCTCAAAGCACTTTTGGACACTTGACACATTTCTGAGTCCAGTCAAATTTGTGCGGAAGGCCCCCAGCTTCTGTCTCTTATTTCCCCATATGAAGTCCCTTATATGGAACAAACAGACATGTCCATGTTGAGGTCTGCTGTCCTTTGATCAGCAAAGGTCGGCAAAGACATCTGGATGAATGCCAGTCATGAGAATGCCCCAGAATGTGTCAGTGTGAGCTTCTAGTAGTTGGACAGAAGAAAGAGCTGAGGGGCCCATAGAGATCTGCCGGAAGCCTTCTGATGCACGACTAAGATGGATTTAGAAAGAACAGAATCTTCATGTAGAAAGGGGGTATCCTAGCTGGGTGTGGTGGGGAATGCCTTTAATCCCAGCACTCAGGAGGCAGAGGCAGGTGGATCTCTGTGAGTCTGAGGCCAGCCTGGTCTCCATAGCGAGTTTCAGGCCAGCTGGTGCTACAGGAAGACCCTGTCTCAAAAAGCCAAAAGAGAACAAAGAAAGAAAAAGAGAAAATGGCAGTGTCCTGCTTCCAGCGAGAAGCCAGTGCAGGCCTTGGGGTGACATCCAAGGGTAGCCTTGAAGAATTGATGAGAACCAGCCATCTCTAAGAAGCAGAAGGGTCTTTAAAGCACAGTTGGGTTCAACAGTCCTGAACCTGAGAGACTAAGAGCCCACTGACTCAGTTCCAACTGGAGAGGCCAGCCAAGGTGCCAGCATCTTCCAGGCTTGTCCTGGTATGCCTGGGATGAACTGTGACTGGACATGAAGGCCCCTTATTTCACACCTTCACTTTCTCCCCAGTGTCCTCCTCCTCCACAGTGCGCTGGGTGAAGTCTGTCAGGGAACCTGGAATCAAATCACCCTTTCCCTTCTTTGCGGGTTTGGTAAACTGCTTACCAGCCAAAATCAGTTTTGTCTCTCTCTGACCCTGACCTCTCAATTCTCAGTTTTCACAAACTTGAAAATGAAGAGATAATGACAGGAGCTCCACGAGAAGAATGAGAGGCAGGGACATATTCATGGATGGTAGAGAGCTCTACATGTGTCCATGTCATGTCAGTGTCATGCCTGTTGTCCCCCCTGTTATAGAGGGACTGTTCCAGAAAAGGAAGAGGATTAGTGGGGCTGGAAGAGGGGTCAGGAGAGGACAGCAATTGTGAACATAGTCACAAACACGCTATACTTTAGTGAATATGTCAGTACGAAATTCAACACTTTGTACAATCAATATAAGCCGAGAGTATTTCTTAAACTTCTCTGACAGGTGCTTCAAGGCCTGCCTTTCTCAATGGTGCCAGCCAGACCCGGGAGGCTTTACGCTGAAAGACTATTTATCTCTCTTTGTGGTGCTGGTCACTGAATGGGTTCTCAGAAATCTACAGACGTTCAAAGTTCATAGGCATCAGCTGTTGGCAGTTGCATTTCACTGGGATGGAGTTCAAAAAACACAGGTTGGGGTTTGCTAGAAGGAGCTCCCACAGATGACAGGGCTGGAGAGGGCCTAGGTCCAAACAGCCTTGAAAGACAGTGTTATTTGGTGTATGACTAGTAGGGATTCCATGAACCTAACCAAGAGGACATCTCTCCATCCTTTTCTCCTCTACCCAAGCCCCAAGTTTTCTACCCACTGGCCCTAGAGGACATCCCTGTAGTCTCTAAATGCTTCTGCTCTTTCTTGTCTCAGGACCTTTGCGTGACTCTTCCTCATTCCCCCAGTGTAGAATCTTCTTGTTCCTCCTACATCTTATTCTTCAGTCCTTGGCCTGGTGGCCTCTGTTCTTGGAAGGCCTTCCCAATTATTCCAAACCCATCATGGAAGCTTTAAGGCGCACAGCAGAAACCTCAATAGCACTTGCCTAATATCAGTAGCTGAACAAGCAAAAGAGTCATGGTTGTTCCCCATCCAGAGAGACTGGCAACCCAAGGGAGGGGCCAGGGCTTTCAACAGGGTTTGCAAATTGTTTGCTTGCTTATTCTGATTACTGCTCTCCCCCACCACAGCAGGATGTGAGCACATCACAGATCTGTCCATCAAATATTTTCCTAACAGAGGAAGATCTGAATGAAACGGCCAAGAAGAGAGACAGAGCATGAGGCCATTGTGGAAAGAGGGACCTTCCTGAGGTCAGGTCAGGGACAGACAGTGGGTCAGTGGAGACTTCTAGAACTTGGGAGGAGCAGGAGGGAGGCTCAGGGCTGGGGATCGGGAGGTAGGAAACTCACAGGGCCACTGGGACCTCATCCCATAGGAGAAAGGACATGACGAGCCCTTCTCAGCACACAGCATCTCAGCTGCCTACGATGCCCCAGCCCTCATCTGCCTGAGCTAGAGCCCTATGCCCGGTGCCATATGCCCCCCCTCCATCAAGCCCCCACTCTGTACCTCTCTCTCTGAGGCCATCAAAATTTCCCATCACTGCCATGTGAAAAGTAAGTACATCATACGTTAATTTGTATTGTCACTGCACCGTAGAGCTGTGGTAAAGAACACATTCATTTTTAATCCACTATGAATAATATATAAATATGTATACAGTGTGGAGGGTCAAGAGGGGTAAGGAGAAAGTAAGTCGTACATTGTTTATAACAAAAGTGGGGGAACGAGATATTTTTCTTACTTGCTACAATGGAAATAGCTGATCTTTCCCTGCAACTAAGGAGGAAAGGAAAATGCCTGCCCTTGAGGGCCCAATCCATTAGTTACAGCTCAGCACTGGGCAACGGCTTCAGAGAGACAGAGCTCTGCTGTTCCACAGCTTCTGAGCTGATGGCTTCTCCCAAGTTTGGAGCAGAGGTTAACAGCAGGGCATGGGTGGGTGTCCAGTCCCTGAAACTCGGTTCTGAACACACTTTTCAGAGCATGCTCATAGTGGCTGCCTTCAGTGGTCCTCACACTGCCATCAGGAGTTAGAGTGGAATCAAGAAGCTTTCTTCTTTCACAGATATGGAAGCCTAGTCCAGGGAGTCTTCCGGTCAAGTTGATACTAAACATATATTCACTCTCTCCACCACTCCTGATGTTCTCATAGACATTAGAAATGGAAGATGTTCTAGGAGGAGGTCCATAAACACATCAGAAGGATATATATTGTGTCTGTGGTGTGTGTGTGTGTGTGTGTGTGTGTGTGTGTGTGATGCTGTATACACATCATATGACACACCTGTATGGACACAGGTAACCATAGTATCCTCAGGAAAACCATCAAAGTCTGGCATTGAATACACAGGACATCATCTTTGCAATCTAGGAAGACCTACATTCATTCCTCGGTCTTGCCAAGTTGACACCTGAGATTAAACACACACCTCTGGGTGTGTCTGTGAGTGTTTCTACAGATAATTAGACTATGCATGGTCTGGCCTACTCAATGAATCCATTGATGGATTTGTAGTTTGCATAGATTGTGGGGTGGTGGTGGAACTGTGCATGGTGGGACCTGCTTGGAGGAAGTAAGTCACTGGGGGATGTGTCCTCAGGGGCTCAGTCTGGCCCCTTCCTGCCTATTCTGCTTCATGTCTACCACGAAATGAACCTTTTTGCTCTGAAATAATCTCCCCACCAGGACAGACTCAAACTGTGATCCCAAATAAATCCTTCCTTTAAGTTTTTCTCTCCAGTCACAGCTATAGAATGGGAAACAGCACAGGGAATAGTCTCAAGAAGTTGGCGCCAAGACAGCCTCCCATCATGCATACTAAAAAATGTGGAGATGCATGCCTGTGAAGACATATTTCTAAGTCCTCCCTATAAAACGGCAGGGTGTTTACACAGAATCTACCTGTATCCTTCCTTTCTTCCTCTCTTTCTTTCCTTCCTTCCTTCTTTCTTCTTTTCCTTTGTTTTTGTTTTTGTTTTTTTTGAGACAGGGTCTCACTATGTAGCCCAGGCTTGCCTCATAGTTATGGCAATCCTCCTGCCTCAGATTTCTAAGTCCTGGGATTACAAGCATGCACCACCATGCCCAACCTTCCATATACTTTAATCATGTCTAGATTATTAAAATACTAAATATAAGGGCTGGAGAGATGGCTCAGAGGTTAGGAGCACATACTGCTCTTACAGAGGACCCAAGTGCAGTTCCCAGCAGCCATGTTGGGCAGTCCATAACCACCTGTAACTCCAGCTCCAGATCTAACACCCTCCTCTGGATTCTGTAGGGACCGAGACCCACTGTGTGCGCACGCGCGCACACACACACACACACACACACACACAATTAAAAATAAAATAACTTTTTAAATATTGGATATAATCAAAGAATTATGTAAATGGCTGTCATGCTGTATTGCTTAAGGAATGACAGAAGAATGGCAAGGAGCTGGGTTATATTTACAGACAGGCATTGGGCAAGGAAGTGCCTGTCTGGTATAGACATGAGTGAGCCCTGATGTTCTGACTGCACAGTAATAAATGATATATCCAGTATCCATCAGTGCTGGAGACGGTCTGGGATCTGAGAAACATCAGGTCGTAATAGGGTGTGCCCACGTGTCCCTTCATTCATGTGTTTCCTGCCTTCAAGTGCTTCCCATGTAGCTGTAAAACAGTTTTGCTTTTTGGAACTTTCTAGAATTATTTTTCCAAATATGTTCAGTCCATATGCAGATGTGTAGCTAGCAGATATAGACACCCAACTGCACCCACCTGTATTCACAGCAGGGGGCTGCCTTCTAGAAGGGGCAGGTGATAGAGAGGGGATAAGCAGCCTTCAGTGGTATTTCCACACTCAGGGCAGAAGAGCTGCACCCAAAAGGCACCGAGGGGGCTTGTAACAGCACTAGGTCCCCCATTTTTACCCAACCCAAAGCCCCCTGGGTTACTAAAAAGCCAAGAACATTTGCACAATGTGTGCAAGTAGGTAAGAAAAGGGTTCCAGCGGTAGGGCCAACTGGATGTGTTTAGAAATTCAATCTCCAGAAGTGGAACTGACCCTTCCTGGGTGAAGCCAGAGGGCAGGGCGGTAGCAGTAGGGTCCTGGACAGGCCTAGTCTTTGAGGTGGTGGTCTGCTTTCACTTGGGTGTCCTGGAGTTCCCAGTCCTGGCCTACTGCTCCCTCTGCTTTGAACATGCAGATGTAAACTGGGAGGGTCCCAGCACAGGACTTCCGAGACATCATTCTCCCTGGTCCAAGGCCAGCAGGGGCAAGGAGGTGGGTTATATTTACAGACAGGCATTGGGCAAGGAAGAGCTGTTTCCTCTGCTACATATATTATACTTTTTAAAAAATTTCCCTAATTCTAAAGAGGTAAGAACAGCTCCAATCAGGTACATAATTCATGTTTTCTGTTTTAAAAAACAGTTCATCCATCTAATCAAAGATGCTAAAACACTTCAGACGATCCTTAGTACAAATAATTTTAGGTTTGAAATTTCTTGTGATTTGGGTTTTAATTTATGAGGCTACTCCAAAAAAGTATTTATTTTAAATTTTTTTGAGTGCATGAATGTTTCACCCACATGTATGTAAGTTCACACATGGGTATAGTGCCCTCAGAGGATGAAGAAGGCTTCAGATCCCCTGGAACTGGAGTTATAAATGGTGGTTGTCAGTCACCACATAGACACTGTGAACTGAACCCAGTTTCTCTGCAACAGTAGTCAGTGTTCTTAACTACTGAGCCATCTCTCAGCCCTAGCATATTTATTCATATTATCCATTTTGAAAGTGGATTCTGATCCACATGGTAAAGCATTGTAGACATCACCATGAATTCATGTTTTGCTTCATATACAGAATATAGATATGTTATATAGAGGAATTAGTAAACATTCATGCATTTTTATCATGTTTTATCAACTGAGAGGGCCTAGAAGTAGTGAACTTGATTTCTAATAACTTACACACACACAGAGTTGTAAGCTAATGTTTATTGGTATAGCTTAACGTTTTTTTTGTCCTGAACTGAAGACTCTTCTGACTGCTACCATGAAACTTTCTGTCATTTAGAGACTTCCCATGCCTCGAAGCCAAAGGTACCTGTGCTTTTCATCTACAGGAACAAGTCAAAGCAGGAGTAGGATTGACATTCAGTAGTATGATTGTGTGTGTGTGTGTGTGTGTGTGTGTGTGTATGTGTGTGTGTGTGTCAGAGAGAGAGAGAGAGAGAGAGACAGAGAGGGAGAGAAGAGAGAGAGACTAGTTACTTTTCTTATAAGTATGATAAAATGCCTGGCTAAAACAGCTTAGAGGGGAAAGCTTCTTTTGGCTCATGGTTAAGAATATGGCCCATCATGGTAGGAAGGACAAGAAGCAGCAACAGGTTGCCATAGCATCTTACATCTTGGAAGATCAGTGTGCTGGATGGCTTTAGTTGTCAACTTGACACACCTGGGAAGAAGGAACTTCAACTGCAGAATTGTCTCTATTGGACTGGCCCATGACCACATCTTTGGAGCATTTTCTTGATTGCTGAGCGATGTGGGAGGGCTCAGCCCCTGTGGGTGGCACCACCCCCCAGCAAGTAGTCCTGAGTTGAATAAGAAAGCAGACTAAGCACCAAGCATGGGCCAGAGGAGCAAGCCTGTAGGCAGTGCTCTCCCATGATCTGCACTTCAGTTCCCTCCTCCAGGTTCCTGCCCTGAGTTCCCTTAGTGACTAACTGTGTGACCTGGGAAATAAAAGATAAAATAAACCCTTTTATCCCCAGGTTGGTTTGGTCAAGTGTTTTTTTTTAAATCACGGTAATGGGCAGTAACAAAATTGGGAAGCAGAGAGACTGTGCGTCACTCATGGCCTACATAGGTTTATAGGGGACAATTCAGAGCCAAAGTGTAACAGGCTCTTTGGAGACATGGCTGACTCTCTAAGGAATAAGAGACATAGGAGATGATTCTAGAACACTTTGTGCCATGAAATAAGAAGTTTGTTTCATTTTTAAGTCTCTATTAAGGGGTACATGAGGGCATCTCAAAGTAGCGTGGAGCCCAATAAGAGCCCCCAAGGCTCAGGGCTGGAGCAATTTCAACAACAAAGTAAATAACATCCCACCAAATCACAGCTTAATGTATAAAATAAATATCCACAAGTCACACTGACATAAATGATTGAATCAGTAAATACGTAGAGGCGCCGCAAATGCCCTGAGCATTGTAAATAATTCATGTAGACACTCCCCACTTGGGAAGGTGGAGAAGCTGTCTCTTCCCAAGGTGTGGGGTGCAAAAGATAACTTTTACTTGGTGTCCGTCGAGCATGCTGAGGGGTACAGGGTAACTTTACAGTGAAGAAACCTCAAAGCACCGCCTCAGCCAAGGTCAAGGTCATGGTGGCAGGTGACCCAGATTTAGTATGAGAAGGACACTTTTGCTTTACCATCTTTCTTCCCCAAACCCAGAGCTCCAGTCTGAAACATGAGAAATTGCAGCTGAGGGACATTCTACAAAATACACCTTGGGACTGTCAAGGTTATCAAGAACAAGACGAATTTGAGAAATTCATAGCTGGGAAGAGTAAAGAGACATGACAGCTAATGCAATGTGGCCTCTGGAATGGGAGTTTGGACCACAGTATGGATATTAGGCAGAACACACTGGGATCTGACTTAATAGCAATGTGTCAATATTGGCTTATAACTTGTAACAATGTACTCTAGTAATAAGGGGGGGGAGAGCGCTGACTAGGAGACCTTATGACCTACGCAAGCATTTTGTTGACCTTAATCTATACTAAAATAAAAGGTTTACTTTCAGAATTTCTTATAAAAGTATATTCAGATGACTTTCAGTGTAAAGAAGACACTTGGGGATGGAGAGGCGGCTCAGAGACTAAGAGCACTTGCAGCTCTTTCAAAGGACCCAGGTTCAATCCCCAGCACCCACATGGTGACTCTGTTGTCCTCCTCTGGCCTTCCTGGGCACCACACACATTCCAGTAAACATATCAGCAAGCAAAACACTTGTACAAATAAAAATAAATCATTTTTTTAAAGAAAAGAAAAGAAAAGACACGCAACATCAGGAGAGGACCACAGCTAAAATCACAGCCGCAGTAGCGAGAACCTAGCAGGTGGTTCTTAACTTTTTCTGATAGCACAAACTTCAGAAGGAAAAAAAGAACATTTCAACATCGCCCTACCCCAAACCCTGGTACCAAGGGCCAGAAAGAGGTATCAGCCCTGAGGGTTATTGAGAAATAACCACTATTCCTCCGGAACCCTGACTTGTTACTACTGAAGCTGAGTGGTTAAAAGCCAGGGTTCTCAAGCCAGACACTAGGACTTAAGCCTCATCTGTCAGGGACTGTGTGTGCTTGAGCAATTATATCACCCTCTGGGTCAGTTTTCTCATCTGTAAAATGGGCATCAATAGACTCCTACACATAAAATAATAAATAAAATATTTTTAAAATTGAGATATTTATTAGATATGTTTCAACTATTAAAATGCTTCCTCTATGAAGTATTTGTCTCTGGAAGAGGATGCTGTGTGTGCATTTTCATCCTTCTGAACTGTTAGTGTCCACTTACCAGACCAGGGCTCAGAGACACACACTTCCAGACACAAAACCAGAGAGAGACAGAGCCCAGCTTTGGCTGTGCAGTTCCAGCTAAAACTACTGTGGCCATTTCCTTGCAACTTCCGATTCAGGCTCTGAAGAAAGGCATACATGGGGTTGGGTACCAGCAAAGGATTTGCAGAGAAGGGCTGATGGCCAGTCAGGGCTTTAGGGGAACAGTCTCTGAGAGCTCAACTCTGTCCTTGCCCACCAGGATTGCAACCCTAGACATCTGCTTCCAGGCCTTCTCTCTCTTCCTTCCCCAGCTACTTCAGCCTTCAACTTCACCCCACACCCAGCCCACACCCTGTGGTTCAGAGTCACACAGCGTGTTTGTTTGCTCCAGGCAGCCGTATCTGTGGAGCCACCAGCCTGCCTGGGTGGTCAGCTGGGCCGGCGGCATGCACTTCACAGCTACTATTGATCCGGAATCTTAAATCATCCCCAGATTTTATGAAAGCATTTATGTTTATCATTAAATAACCTTCAAAGGGTCGATGAACTTACTTTCCTTTTTTGAAGATTTTTAGATGTGTAATATAATAATACTCTAATGATGCTCAGAATTTGTCTCTGGGCAAGTGCATTTAATAACGAAAGAAATGGTAGGAGAGGCCAAAGGGAGGGGACACAGGCCTCAGGGTAAGGCTGCACCCTGGGAGCCGCAGGGAGGCAGGTGGCTTTCCCACCATACCAGAGACTGCTTTCTCCAGCATGTTGGGGTGGGGTACTGTTCTTGTAGAGGCGGGATCTGAATGGAACCAGGCCAACTGCTTTTGAGGTTCACAATCTTAAGAAAAAAGCCAATGAATCAGAGTTGGATCCTATTAACTTAAACAAGGCTACACTGGTTACTTTTGTATTTTTAACAAATTGATTGTAAGATACTATGAAAAATGAAGCACTATTCATACGGGAAAAATAAAAAATGAAAGTAGCTTATCAGCAGATGTGGTACCTGCTAATTACACTTTTTGAATATTTTATTTGTTTTGAGACAGGGTCTTCCTGTGTAGACCAGCACAGAGATCCACCTGCCTCTGCCTCCCATGTGCTGGGATTAAAGGATTGCACCACCATACTGGGCTAGTCACACTGTTAATATCCAGGTCTTTCCTCCAGGGTAGAGTTTAGCAAATACCCGAACCCTTGGGCAACAAGACGGAAGGAATCCATAGTGATGCTAATAGCCAGCTCTGCCCTTTGTAAAGCTTGCTGGGTACCATCAGGCACACAAGCTAACAGGCTGCTTTACGGTAGCAGTGAGGACACTGCCATACCCACCTAGCCAGATGCCAAGTCCCCTCAGCATGTGTGTGCACCTCTCCTCTCTGTCCTTCAAAGGCTTCTCACCCCAGCATCTTATCATCTTGTCTTTGTCTTTCTAGTCTGTAGCATCTTCCTTACCAAAGTACCATTTCTACTAGGAAGGTGTCATGTGTCCCACCCCCAAACCCCCTTGCCCCAAGACCTTCTGCAACTCCATCCACCACTGCTTTAAAACTCTTGGCTTCCATTTGTCAAAAGCATGAAATAGGCACTTGATAACATCCTGCCTGCAAAGCTCTCCAGGTTAGGGGGTCCCTCCCTCCCCGGAGGAGGATGGAAACATTAGCTAGCTCTACCCATAGTAAGGCTGCATGAGGGAGGAAGCTAGAGTTGCTCCCCTTAAGCAGATGCTTCCCTGGGGGTGGGTGATCCCCTATGCCCATACTCTCCCCTGTATACAGCAGGGGACCAGCTGGTAGGGCCCTGACATAGGCAGCTGACCTTGCATAGCTTCTGGTCTTGTAGGGGGCACACATACCCCACCCTGTCCTCCATGTTCCTGTTCCTCCCCATGATCCTGGGTGATTTCCTTCTTCCCTGCAAGTTGTCCCTGGGGTTGCACTCTATCCCTGGATTGTCCTCCCTGCCTTGCTGGTTTCCTATTGGGGGGGGTACTCCAGCGCTCTGAGACTGGGTCACTTCTGAACCTGCCATTCTCCCATCTCACGGACAGTGCTCAAGATCTTGGCCAAGTTTAAGTGTATCCTGGCTTAATGAGGAGACTTTGCAGACCCCTCTATTCTCTGTAATAAAGGCCTTCCAAATACAGCTCCACAAACCATGCCTCCCACCCATCCTACACAACCACACCACTTCTTGATCAGAGCTAAAATAGCACTATTTCTCCTGACCTGTGCCCTAAAGCCCAGAAGCTTCCCCACAAAGTGTTTCCGTGGCAGCACCCTCATCACTGCTCTAAAGCCTTTGCATCCTCCTCTTCCTCCTCAGAGGTTACAAGCTGGAGGAACGAACACACACACACACACACACACACACACACGCACACACACAAGCATTTCTTTCCTTCCTTCCTTCCTTCCTTCCTTCCTTCCTTCCTTTTCTTTCTTTGTCCCAATACTATTTTTTAAAAAAATTGGAGTATGCTGCCAATGTTTAAAAACAAAAAAAATATTTCACGTGAAAACATGGATTTCCAGTTTCTCTGGAAAAGTCAGAAGGTCTGGCAAGATCTTCCAGGAAGCAGTGAGCATGGGCTGCCGCCTACTTCTGGAATTCACTGTCTGGCACCCTCTCACCCTTTGCACCATGCCCTGCATATGCCCAGCTGGTTTCTTGGGGCATCTGGGTTTCAGCCTTGACTTTGCGTGGCCCTGTGTAACAGCCGGGTCTCACCTTGCTGGGAGTGGGCAGGGGAGAGTGAGGATTTTGCATCTTTTTCTACACCAGATGGGCCTGCATTCCTGTACACACCCAGTGAAATAAGCAAGTGGGTGGTCTCCGCCTGTTCCTTGGCTTCCTGTTATCCATTGTGTTGCTGAACATGAACACATCAGCCCTTCCTTGCAGTTTCTGTTTTATGGCAGAGTTTAAATATGGGAAGGGGACCAATATGGTAACATGGTTTATGCCAGGGGGGTGTGCTCTGCAAGGAGTCCCACTCAAAAGCCGGCGGAGGGCAGAAGGAAGGGGATAAACTCCAAACACTCCAGTAAATAAAGGCTAGTCCACCAGAGGCTGGTAACCAAGGTTGTCTGTGGGAATCCACTACCTGTGCACATCTTTCATCAAAGCACCAACGAGTTTCTTGTGAGATGAGGGATCCGGTGGGTTGCATCCCGCTAAAAACTGTGGTGGAAGCAACCACATCCCGTGAGAATTCAGTGCTGTTTTGTGCACTAACGCCAGTGTATGTGAGAGAAAGAGTCCCACATCCCTCTTTACATAAAGGAATCAGGTGCCCCGTGGTCCAGCCACATTCATGGTAAATACGTTCATATAATGGGCACACACGGTATTTTAAAAATAGTTACTTTTTTTTTTTTATCATTCCTGATTCACTAAACTGGTTCTGGAACAATAGAAAATGGCAAAACAAAGTAAAAGAAGGAGACAGAAACATAAACTTTCCAGCCTTCCTTCAGCTGGACCCGCTGAGTGCCACTCTGGTTGCCGCATCCCAAAAATAAATAAGTAAATAAATAAATAAATAAATATCAGAGCTTGTAGAGAGGTAGCTTTTTTTTTTCCTTTCATGGAATCACAAAAGAAATGCTATTCCTTTCTTCTCTTTTCTTCCCCCCAATAAAAGGCTCCTTCTAAAAATCAAAGGTGTCAGACTTTGCTTTCTCTTGCTGGCATGATCCAGAATAAGGCTGAGGAATGACAGATGTCGGCACCCAGCTGCAATGAAGCATGCGAAAGTTTCTGTCTGATCCACTTATTTCTCAGTAGTCACGTAAACCAAAACAAATGGGCAGGGCTTTACATTAGGGGAGGAAAAAAAAAAAAAAAAAAAAAAAAGCAGCAGGACTTTTAGGGGGGGGGCTTTACATTAGGGGAGAAAAAAAAAAAAAAAAAAACACAGCAGCAGGACTTTCTTGCATAATGCAGTCTCCACGCCATCTTGCTATCATTTTCCCTGGGCATAGGAAAAAGGCGCTGTGCACTGAGAACTACGGGTCCCTCAACAGGGGACCCAGGAGGTCAGTTCCTGTGTCCTTTTGTCCCATACGAGAGATGAGGCTTTCCAAGCGGGAGGGGTGTCGGCGCAGAATCACAGTGCGATTAGCACGCAGAGGCCCCAGAATGCTCACCCGCATGTGGGGGCACACACAAGCACCCTGTGACACTCACATCACACACCCACCGACACCCTGCTAAACTAACACGATCCGTTTAATCACCGTCACCGTCATTTTCAACTACTTGAATAAATCCGGAGGAATTATAAACGGAGCCCGTGTGTAATTAAAGTGAGGGCTGTTAGAGTCTTCATTTAATAAAACACTTGAAAAAGAAAAGCCCTGGTAGGTTTAGCAATTCCAGGGGGAGCCAGAAGGGAGGGGAGCGGCGCAGGCAGGAGAGGCCTGCCTCTTTGGAGCCTGTAGCTTGGCCACCTTGTGAACCCAATCCCCTTTCAATCTTGCAAGGAGCCAGCAAGGCCTGGGAGTCTTGGGGCTGTGTCACCGCCAGCAGTTGCAACAGCTGCGAAGCGCTCTTTCCGTGCAAGGAGAGAAGTGACGGATTTCGCCCATGGCAGAATGGTGTTCCGTTTCTGGCCCTTCAGGCAAAAACAGTAAAAGAAAATTTGAGATTTCCCCCCTTAAACTTCCCACAACAACCTCAGCAAAACCACATGACTCGTCTTCCACAATCTCCGGGGTGTACTCGCTGCCTCTTTGGCAGGGACTCAGAATTACTGTTATATAAATTCCATCTGATGCCAGAGCGACCATCTGTGAGCGTAGCTGCTTCACCTACGTCTGCCTGCAAAGCCACTCTCCCCGAGACAAGGGAGAAGGGGGAAAGAAATTTGATTAATTTGCAGAATGCTTGTGATTTGCTCATATATTATTATAACTCCTCATCAGCACATGACAAATCCCTGGTCCCGGGTGCCGGCACCCGTTTGGTTTCAGCAGTTTCTGCGTCGACACCTGACAGACTGCAGAGCTTCTAATGACTTTCAGATGCTTACAAACAGTAATTCTATCTTCAGAATAAAAAAGAAAAAAAAAATCCGTAGGAAGAAAAGAAGAGAGAGAGTCTATTTCATTTCCTTCCTGCATATCAACATGATTTAACTGTGAGGGCGGCTCCAGCGCCAAGAGAAGGGGGCCCTCCCAGGCCTGGTCACGGCCATGCTGCCTGCAGAGACAAAGACCCCCAGTTTCTGAATGATGAACCTTCAAAGGCCACACTGGGGTGATGCAAGGCAGCACCCACGTGCCCACCGCCACCACCACCGCGGGGTGCTCGTTCCTTCCCTCTGTGCTTCAGAAGTGCCTGCATTTGTCCACTTCTAATGGCCTAATAACCGCTTGCCGCCTCTGCAGATACGTCTGTGTGCTAACTGCAGTTGGGTTGGGTTCCTGTCCCCCCCTTTTTTTCCCTCTTTGCTTTTAAAACTCTGATTATGCCTCCAAAGCCCTGCCTCTGTGCTTGCTTGATTGCCTGTTTTAGATTAGAGATTTTAGCAAGGAGACAAAGACTTGAGAATGCGTCTCAGTCCCGGTATGAGGACCTACAGAAGGAAAAGTGATAAAATGCAATGTGCCATCTGTCCACAAACAATAACCTGTGTGTTTGGAGGCTCACAAATTACTTAGCACACAACCTTTCCAAATTACGGAGAGAGCCTTGAGACAGAGCGGAGTCACAAGCGAAACCCTCTTTGATGTCCTTCGGTATTTCCCACCCCTCATGCTTACCCCCAACTTGATTGCCAACAATTGAAGAATGGCTCAGTGACAAGTAGATTTTTATTATCTGGATCTTACCCGTTACCTTTGGCCCAGCATTCAAGCAGGCGTGGCTCCTCCCAGTCACAGACTCCTGGGACAACCGGGCCCAGATGCAGTCTGCCTCCTGCATGTGAAGGCAAGGCCTCCAGAGCCAGTCCCTACTAAGCACAAAAAGATCCCCCAAACTCTGCCTGGTTGGCGAGCTGGTCACCTGGCTCTGCTTTGGGAGAATATTCGTGATTTTGCTGGTGCCGCTTCTAGTCTGCATGAATTGGCCTCCCCCCGCCTCCAGTCCTCTCTCCACAAACCAGGTCTAATACCTGTCCTTCCTCCGACTGTTAGAAACAACCTCTCTGACCCACAGGCCATCAGTGACTCATAATGGTTAGCTAGTGCCTGGAGTAAAGCTAGAAAATTCCTTCTAAAATGATTTATTAAAATGGAAGGCAAAGAAGGGACCATTTTTGTGTGTGACGGGTTTGTATGTTAGTAGACAGGCCTGGCCTTTTGCTGTAGAACATAGCAGCTCACTGTGTATCAAATGTCCACAGCAGCGGCTCAATTACCCTTGTGCAATGCTATCACGTGTCTCTCATCAGGACAAAATCCCCCCACTTCATAGACAGGGAAACTGAGTTTCCAAGAGGTTCCCGCATCTGCCTCGGGAAAGCGGAAGCTAACAGCTGCTTTCTGAGACTACGTATTGCCTCTGGGACCCAGACAAAGCCTTAAGGATGAGACCCGATGCTCAGAGCCAAGGCATCTAGTGGGAAACTCCTTGTGGCAGACAAGGGCAGAATCTGCAAATGGATGCAGTTCTTTCTTGAGTTTCAAAATAGCCCATCATTTTACAGAGAGGGAGAGAGAGAGAGAGAGAGAGAGAGAGAGAGAGAGAGAGAGATAGAGAGAGAGAGAGAGAGAGAGAGAGAATGAATGGGGGATCTTGAATGTAAACTCCATAAAGCCTCATTCCCAAGCTTACAGCTCCAGATTGAAGATTCAAGCGTATTTGCAGCCACCTCCTTCCCACAATCCCCTGTCGGTTCTCTAGTTGCCCCAGTTCACCCTCATCATTCATTCTTTCAGATCTAGTCTGCCCTGGGCAGGGAGACTTCTCTCTAACCAGGGGCCCAATCTTACTGTCCTGTGTTCCCCATGGCTGTCGGACCTGGTAGGTAGGAGTGACCAGATACCCATTGTGGGAGTCCTGGAGGTCCAGTGTTCTAAGAGTGAACTTGTTTTCCAGACGCCACCAACCTGAAGTTAATTAAGACCAGCTTTATATAGGTTTGGCTGAAATGCGGGGGGTGGGGGGGTGGGGGGGTGTTTCACTTACATTCAAACAACCAGATGTTTTGTTTTAAATGCATGGTGCTAAATGGCAAGCCATCCTACCATCTCCACATCCTGGTGACTCTGGTTCTGGCAAGGAAATCGGCTTTGTTCATGGTGGGTTCATGTTTCAACAGACAAGCCTCGTCTTTGGTTCTGGGATGCTGCAGCCATCTTGCAGCCCCAGTCATAGTAGGAACATCTACTTCTTTCTCTTTTTACCATTGCTACTGTCTTCTCTCACACGTGCATCCAGCTTTGTAATTTGCTAAAAGTTTTTGCACAAACTATTCCACATGTAACAGGGAGGGATGGGGAAGCAACCTCGAGATGTCTCTGCCTGCCAGATGGCTCCCATTACTGCTGTTTATTTGTCTGTATTTTGGCTGGCCTGGAACTCACTCTGTGGCTCAGGCTATCTTGAAGTCCCAACCTTCCTGCCTCAGCCTCCTGCATTCAAGGATCAAAGGTGTATGCATTACCATAGCCAGAAATAGGCCTGTGTTTATCTTTAGCTCTTTGTTTATTTTGACAGAAGGTTTCACTATGTGGCCCAGGCTATCCTCCAATGATCTTCCTGCCTCAGCTTCCTGAGTCCTACGTTGACAGGTGTGTGCCACCACACCTGGTCTTTTAAAACATACAAGTGTGCCTAGGGCCTTTTCCAAGCCCTGGCTTATCTCCTGCTTGCTTGTATTTCTGATCACCCCATAGTCTGACAATGACCACTCCCAACAGAAAACCGAGCCTTCCCATTTCCCTCCTACCCAAAGCTGGAAAGGGAAAAACGCTACAAGCATCCTCCCAACTGGAGTTTCTGTTTCTGTTAGGAAATTCGTGAAAAGAGATGGACAGCTCGGTCTATCTTATGCCTCTCCCATCCCACATGGACACACTTCCAGATTTTGAACTCCAGTTTCTACATAAATCATCCTCCTGATGATGCTTTGCAGTTAGGCTAAAGCCAGGAATGACTTCAAACTCAGGCAAACAGGTGTAAGCTATAGGAAAACACCTTGACTTTGGTGTTGGAGCAGACACCCTGACCCTAGCACACAACTACATGACCTCCAGCAGTCTTCTCCAAACCTCCAAAGCCTCAGAGAACCTGGCCAGGCCCCAGGGAGTAATGGCCATCACTAGTCCAGAATCTGGATCAAGAGGACGTCAGCCAGGACTGTAAACTGCAGCAATAACCCTTGTCCCTGATGGCTCTGGGTGCCTTCTCTGCAACCAGACCCCACAGGAAGAAACTTCTTTAGTTCTGGGAACACTAGGCACAGGGCCATGGGGCTGTGTGCAGACTCATTTGACCCCAGCACCAAGATTCAGAACTGCCATGTAGCCTCAGCCATACCACCATCCCTTCAGGTGCATGCTTAAGGCAAATGAAATATTCAAGTCCATCAGAATAAAGTGGGGGCTCGGAGGTTGTAGTAAGGAAATTAAAGCAACCGAGTAAGAGCTCTTTATGCACGCACTATAACTGCCTTTTGATATAGCGTTTTACTACACATTTGGTATTATGGATCCCTAACAGATAAATGTGTATCGTGGAATATATAAAAGTGCCAGCAGTTGTCAATATGCATTCGCGTGCTGTATTAAGAATATTCTATAAAAGACTCTCAGAGTATGATGGATGTGCGTAACAGTGAGTGACAGTGCTGAGGAAGATTCGGGAAAGTGCATTTTCAGCCCTCAGGAGCTCTGCTAGCTCCAGCAGTCCAAACTCAGCTGACATTTAAAAAAGTCCCTTGATACTAAGAACAAAGAGTCCTCCAGCACATTCTCCCGAAAGCGAGGAATCAAAACCACGCATAAAAACGAAATGTATAAATTCCCAAATCCGAGCTCAGATGGTAGGAGGGAGACATCGGGGCACCTGAGCTGGTACCCCAGAGCCAACTCAGATCCCGGTTCTATAGATAATGTTGGGGCTCACTGTGCAGCCTGGAGGACAGGGCTGGCAGAGCTCTTAGATTATAATAAGGTGGGCTCCAATCTGCAATCGACATGTTTCTTGGGCACCTCCAAATGAATTTGAAACTCGGCACGTTTGTTCTGGCAGCCATAAGTGTATTGTTATGTATGCTCTTAAAAAACAACCAAATAAAGTATTACCAGCTTCCTATCCACATAATAAAATCAATCGTTTGCCTCTTCTATATTAAATAAAATAACATGTCCCCAGAAAACACAAAATCATCAATGTCTATGAGAACCAGACAAATGAAAGTAAAAAAAAAAAAAAAAAAAAACCAAAAGAGAAAGAAAGCACAATAAACAAAAAAAAAAGAGAAAAAAAAAACTGTCCCAAAAAAAACAAAAAATCAAAATTGTTAGAAAAACCGAAAAAAAGAAAAAAAAAAAAAAAAAAAAAAAAAATCCAAAGGTCAGAATAATATACAAAGCAGCTCCCGTAAAAATGGATTCAGATATTTGCATGCATTCTCTACAGCGTGTGTCCTTAAAGTGCTGGACCAGACTGTGTGCTAGAGCCCGAATCTGCAGTGTCTTTTTGGAGTTTGTGAAATCTTCCTACTTTCCCCTAAGATGTAGACACTCCACACAATGATGGGAAATAGGCCTTTTTAATTGAACTGATAGGTTGAAAGAGAATATGCTCTTGAATTCCTACTGAAAGACAGGCTGGCTGTGGTTATTTGTAAGGGATTCATCAACTCTTCAGTCTTGTGGCTAAAATCAAGTGTCTAATGAGGGATTTAGCCAACAGTTTCCCTTTCGTATGGCGAGGACTTGACCACGAGACCATATTTAAATATGTTGTGCCAACTAAGTTCTGAATTAAAGGACAAATGTCGTATGTGACAGGCGCGAGGCAGTTTTGAAACCATCTCGGAAGAAGCCCTTGGACTAGCCAGAGCTGAAATCCACTAAAGTTCAGATTTGACTGCCTCCTTGCAAGCTGGATGCGGGAATGCAGCAATCTGCGATTTATTTAATTTTAATTAAATTTTGTTTCACATCCTGTTTTGCAAGTCAGCAAGATGGGGTCTGTTTGCCAAGAGGGGGACGACAGGGAAGGGAGGCAATACTTGTCCAGGGTGGATGAGCTGCGCAGGCCGGGCCAGGCTGAAACCTCTCCCAAGAACACAGGACTCTGTCGGCAGAGTCTGTCTGGCCTTCAGTATCGCAGCCTTGCTATCTCCTCACTGAAGGGCCTATTTGTCTGCTTTAAGTGAAATCACTCAATTCTCAAAAGTCAGTGGAGGAGTGTGGAAGGGGGAGGGTTCGGATAGGCTACTCCAAATAAGTTCCATTAATCAAAAGACACAGTGTAATGTAACTAATATTTTACAATTAGGGGAGACAAGATGCAACTAAAAGCCATCTATCTCTCTTATACCACATGATCATCGATTCATAATCGGAGACTGAGAGTTGCACAAAGATGCATTTACTGGATGGGGGGAGCTGGGAGGGGGGGGGCGGCCTGAGCCGAGATAATGAACGCAGTGGAGAGCACGCGACGCTGAAGGCTGAGGAGAGATGACAGAGCGGCTCAATGCTGACGGATGACATGAAGACACCAGCAGATACCTGACAGCCCGCGGGAGCTGCGGTGCTCTTCCCCAGTATTATGATCCTCAATTATCCTGGTAAGGGACTAAGAGGGAGGACCGGGAGACTGGCTGAGCCGACGGTCACAGTGCTGGGCCGTCGCTCCACACTGCAAGTCCCACTCTATGGGCTCCTTTGCCAGTGCTCCTTGGGCATACAAGGGGGGACCGCAGAGATGCCCGGGATGTCCAGTGCTCCATCTGTTTTGGAATAAAATCCCGAACGCTTCAAGGGGATTCATTTTTTTTCTTCCACTGCCACCTTCAGGGAAAAGAAAGAGTTGGCTCTTTCCAAAACAAAAATTAAAACTGAGGAGTGGGTTCCTGGGAGTTGGGGGAGGGGGAGGCCTGCACTGCAAAATGAGCTAGTTAGGGACAGCTCACGCTCCCGAAATGGTCTCAAATGGTCTCAGAACTCTGCAAATGAGTAATGTGGGGTTCTAAATGCAGAGGCTCAGGAATTAGAACTGAGCAGGAGGGAAGTTCCCAGTGCCTCATTGAGCCTGGGGGGGCGGGGGGGGCATGAATCACAAGCAAAGAGGAAAAACTTTCTCCCATGATCCCATCATGAGCACCACCACCAGCTAGGGTTCCACACAGTTCTACACGGATTCCTGCCCTGCCTGGTGTTTCTCTGTGAAGAACCAGATGGCCTCAAAGAAATGCTAACAGAAAATCTTCTGAACAAAGACAGACAAGTGGTGCTTCAGGACCCACAGAAACCTAGGAACTTAGCAAAATGGCGGGGTGGCATGGCAGGCGGTGTGGTAGACAGGGCACCCACCAGCCCTTGAGGGAGGTCAGGAGTCATGCTGGTGGAGAGTGTCGCAGCTTTTTTGCTGCCTTGGTACAGGGCCATTTCTTTAATATACGATACCACAGTGACAGGTTATGTCATAAGTGCAAATCAACATTGAAGCCAGAGGTCCAAGGAAGCCATGATTTTAATTGTTTTCAGTAACAACAGGCTAGCAATGTGTGACCCACAGAAGCTGCCCAACTGCTCTCCAACCCATCTTGCCCATTCCTGACTTCATCAAAGGCCCTGTGTCCAGTTTGCAAAGAGCCGATCTGGAAAGGAGTTGACCTCTCTACAAAACACTGGGCTCTTGTGTCTGTGAGTGTATGCATGCATACACATAGCACACAGCACACACAGATGAAAGAATTCTCCCTGTGTTAGAGCCCCCAGGTGCCCAGCAGCTCAGAAGGAGCGACCAGGGCAGGCGAGGACACCTTTAAGAGGCTTTGTCTAAAACACCTTTCTCTGTCATTCTGTCCCTAGGAAAGGTGACCGGCCCATGGGCACAGAGAGACCCCTATGCTTTGAGCAGAGAACCCAGGGACCTCAGCATCTCACATGGGACACACTTATACCCTTTGGTGTTTTGCTCAATTCTAACACCTAATGAAGACCCACCCCCAAAGTTACCTAAAACAAGGCAAGGATGAACAACAGCCATTGGGAACCCAAGAGAGGGGCTGAGTCCAAGGCAAACCATGGGGTTGGATTTTAAATGAAATCAATTCGTCTGCGCCATGGAAGCTATAACTGAGATACCCCCCTTCCCATTTAACCTTTTGCGAAGCCATAAATGACCACAGGAAGCTAAGTTTGAGTGTCCCAGGTATAAACAGGATCCAGTGGTATCTGCCTTCAGGGCTATGGTGAAGACCTCTTTGCTAGCCAGCCCAGGGTCAGGTCCAGGATCTGCATGTGGCTAAACACTATCCATCAGTCTCCATGACTTCATCCTGGATGTGTTACAGCCCTGCCTTGGCCCTGGACTGAAGAAGAGTCATATGCAGACCCCTTCACGTAAGACAAGAGCGATAAACTGAGGCTGAACAGTTGTCATGAAAGCTACCTAAAGCTTACGAGCCTTACAGAACGAAGTTCCACAGCCAGATCTGAGACTGGGGTTTTCAACCCTCCTTCCTGCTGTGTTACCCCTAAATAGAAACGAATGAGAACCAGGAATTTCCATGTAAAGTGAACATGTGTCCTGAAACCTCTGACATTTGAATCTTCAGGGATCCAATTCACTGCCCTCAGAAACTGCGTATACATCAAGAGGTTTGTGTCCTCATGGATCATTGTGGATTTGGTTTGGACACAGGGTTCTTTTATTTGTGGCTTGACCAAATGCAAGACATATAAGATGAACGGGATTGAAGGAGCAATTTGAAAAATCAGATATTCAAAAGGAAAATATGTAAATTGCTACAAGATGGCCTTAATGCATTTTTAAAAAGCACTGTTAAAGTAACGCGGAGTCTTCACTTGCATGAAGTATGGTAAAGGTTAGAATCCCATGTTGATTGATGGGAAGTGTAGGCTCAACTTGCCGTGCATGACCTCCCCCATTTAAAGAATGTAGGGGCTGGATGCTGTGAATTCGGGACAGGTGAGAGAATTGTTTGTTATTCTGGATTCTGAGAAATCCAGTCTGCAATGATTATGGACGAATGCCAGAGGCTCCTTCAGTTTTCACACCAGAAATCTCAAGTGTTTGAAAAGATATTTAGTGAGCGATTCCATCCGCTTTACAAGGACATGGGTTTTGAGAGACCAGTGAGCTTGGAAAAGCCTAGAAGGTGGTTTGGAAGACATTGGGAGCAGTAGGCAGAATTGCTGCTCAGTTACCCTCTAGTCTCAAAAGAGGTGGGCTGGCAGCTTCTAAAAACTAAACCACAGAGGCTTTCAGAAGGCAAACAGAACATTCCCAGAATCGTTAAATCAGCTCAAAACCTCACAATATCCCTCGAACTCCAAACAAATTATTTGAGAGGATATTAAACCGACAAAGTCTTTCAGAACCCTCATGGGAATGGAAACTACAGAGAATTCATTGCCAAAATACATACAATTTGACCCAATTCTTTTCCACTCTTTCATATCATTTAATATTAGGTCGAAACTATTGTTCAAATGCAGAAATTCATTATCTTCCTCTCCAGCCTAGGCCAGACAGAAAATTGAGAGATTCACCAAGCAACCTTTCATTGTAGCCATAAAGCTGGTCTTTAGGGCCACCTAGAGGAGAGATGGTTACATGACATATGAGTCACTCGGAGGAAAATTAAATACAGCTGAATAATTGAATGAGGGCAAGTTGAATCAGGGGTCACCATCTGTTTGACTAGAATTGTTGGCACATTTCAGCTAAGCCTCGCGCGCCTCGTAAACATGCTTACAGTTATCATAGCTCGCATTGCCCTAAAATAAAAGAGAATTGGTCCTAAAATAAGCCTGAACTAATTAAACATATACCATCTTGTCGTCATGGAGACCAGAGTGAAGGTCACTAGATTCCTACCGCAGTCAGTCAGGAAGGTATGGGTGCCAAAAACAGATAGGTGATTCTCTCAACTCTGTGGGAAGAAGACATTTTGGAGACTGGATGGCAGGCAGTAAGGAGAAGAGATAACTCCTAGTCTCCTCTTCTCTGATCCTGAGGAGAGGTTTGTTGGGAGGGGAAGCTCAGGGAATAAGTGATACCATCTCTGCACAATCCAGGGGAGCCACATCAGGAGGGACAGAGAGGTGTCCCCTGCCAGGGTTATTTAACCTGCCAACTGGCACTTTGTCTCCTAGGGACTAGAATGGGAACATGTCGTTCCAAAGAAATGGGTATAGTGTCTGACTTGGAAACCTACCCCTGCCAGCTTCATTGGAGAGCTGGTCGTGTACCAAGAATCTAGATGCGGCTGACTGTGTATGTACATGTGTGATGCTACACTCTGTTGCAGGCACAGCCAGCACAAACGCATGTGCTGGGAGAGAAAATGCAAATTGCACATCTCATAGATTTCCCTGGTAAATTTCCTTCCCTGAAGGAAAACAATTGCTGACCTGGAGTCCTCTGCACACAGTGGACTTTATTGGGGGAAAGTGGGGACAGACTATGTGCAATCCCAAACTTGTTAGAGAGGTTCAGAGTTGCAGTTAAAACTTAATATTCAGACTTGGTGGATTAGTAATGGAGGACATCAGGGTTTAGAGATGGAAGGATGGGGCTCCTGTACCCTGGGGTCCTCCAGCCTCTCCTCCCTAGTCTCTTCAGGGCCTGATGAAGCCCTCTCTCCTTTCTCTCCCAGCCTGTGTAGCTGGGACCGCCCTGCCTTTTCCCCTTCCCTCTTGCACTGTGGAGTATGCGCAAAGCACTTTTGGAAGCCACAGCAGAGTGACCCCGACTTCAGTAAAGCCTCCTCCGGGATGCAATTAACGTCTGTTGTCGTCCGTCCACGTCGGCTGGGCTGACACTATCCAGGATTCCCGGGGTACCATCGAGGGGGGTTTGCTACCCAGAGACCAGAAGCTGAAAATGGACAGTGAGAGCTGGGGAATGTCCTTGCCTTCATAATTAGAACCCATCAAATAGTCGCGCTTTCACTAGGCTTCTAAATGTGACTGCAGGCTAGCTCCCTAGAACCCAAATTATGACAATGAGTGAGAAAAAAAAAATCAAAGAAATGACCCAATACCTAGCATCTCTTAGGCAAAATGCCATCCTAAGGGCTGGCAGAAGCACCCTGAAGACTCCACCGACCAGTGGACTGGAGAGGCGACTCAGTGGTTGAGAGCTCTGGCTGCTCTTGCAGAGGACCTGGGTTTGATTCAAGCATACACATGGCAGCTCACAACCATCTATAATTCCAGTTCCAGAGGATCTGACATCTTCTTCTGGCCTCCACAGGCATTGCTACCTTGTGCACTCATACACATGCAGGCAAAATACTCATACACATAAAACAAAAATTAATTGATAAAAAGACACTCCACTGAGTTCCTATCCCAATAAACATGGGGCAAGCATATTTGTGCTTTGTGTTTGAAACCTGGATACGCTGTCTGCAGAAGGTGTTGCCTATACCCCCCAGTTCCCTCAGCATGAAGTCTTTCCACGTGCTCTGTTTCCCATGCCTACCCCACCACGAAGCACAAGACTATCTCACAGGTTCTTTTCTATTAAAACATTTTATTTATTATTTTATGTGTATGACTGTATTGCCTGCATGTGTGTAAGTGCACCCATGTCGTGCAGTGCCCTCAGAGGTCGAAAGGTGTCAGATCCCCTGGAGCCGGAGTTATGGACTGTTGTTAGCTGCTATGTGGGCGCTGGGAATCTTAGCATCTTGCAGAGGCCTGACACACAGATTCAACTGAAGTTTGACAAATCAAGACCCTTCTAGAACAGGGGCATGGTGGTGGTACACTCCTATAATCTCACACTTGGGAGGCTGAGGCAGGATGAGAACTTTGAGTTCTGGTCCAGCCTGGGCTACTGGGTGAGACTGTCTAAAAATAAACAAACCTTTGCCTCCAGGAAACTACATAGTGACTGGCCCACCTATGCTGCCCGTTTTACCTCTATACATCATGAAGGACTCAGATCAGTTCATCCAAGGCAGAATGAGACCTTCCCTGGGGCTTGCAAAGTTGGAATGGAGTTGTGCTACTTGGGAAATACGAAGGACACCCTGCCATTTGTTCCATAATGCTTAGAGAAAGACAACTGATGAATGAACAGACACATTGAGGGATAGTAGATTGTCCCCACCTCTCTCTGAGAACACTTTTCACAATCAGTCTGACTCCTCTCTAGCCACATCATGGATGGTGGGGTTCACAACATACCTCCCTCTGGCCTGGGTCAGCCAGAGGCAACCTATAATAAAAACTCACCCAGCTTAGGGGTGAGACATCTACCCAGTTCCTAACACCAGACAGGTGCAACACCTAGAGTCCCAGGACCCTTGCTGTCAGGCCCCAGCCATTCAGTGCCTCGCAGCAAAAAACCCAGGGGTTGTGAGTTCTCTGAATTTTCCAGAGAAACCAGAAGCCTAGATTTTTATGTGAAATCCCTTGAGTACTAAATGTTAACTACCAATTCCAGGCTTTCAGAGGCTCCATGGGGGCCTGAACAATTAGGTCTGCAGACTGCTGGGAGCCACCATGCACCTGCCTCTGACCTCCTCAACCTGAACTCTCTTCCCCAGCCCAGCCCTTCCCTGCTGTGGTTCATACCAAAGCTGGGCCTGGAGGAACGCTCCAAAGAGGTCATGCAGGGACAGCCTCCAAGGAGCCACAGAGCCCTGAGTCTTCCCCCACTGTCACAGGTGACCTTGCTTTTCGAAGGCTGCTGAAGCCTTACACCCCCAGGGTCCCCTGAGTACCCTCCCCCGAACACGCCTCGCTCCTCTGCCTACATCTCTCTCCATCCCCTCCCTTCACAGCCAGGGCCTGTCTCAGTAATCCAGCTACATGCCCCCAAATTGCTCTCTGTTCAGAGATTACTGTGGAGCAGCGGTTAAAGGGAAGTAGCTATTGATAATCCTCCACACGGATGGATTAACTTTCAGAAATAAAAAATCAGGCTGGCGCCAGGCTAAAGGGAGGCCTTTATTGAACCTGCCTCTATGCCTGTGGCAAGGGGATTTAAGGCTCTGGCAGCCACGCCACACTTCTGGTGTGGAAGCATAAATCACCTGTTGCCAGTACTCAAGGAGGGCCGCTCCCACTCTGCTGGCTCTAAGCAAAGGATGTCTGAGGGATTCACAACCATCCCCTGGGACGTGTCACATCTGTGACACATAACCTCTTCAGTCCTGAATGAAGGTCTAACTCTTGTGTTGCTAGAAATCAGGAAGAAAAATAAATGAGCCCTAAACTCATGCTATAAGGGTGAGGGGGTGGATTTTGGGGGGTTACTGTGGAGCCCAGAATCCCACAAGAACTCCAGAAATATAGGCTGAGAGTTGGACATGGTGATGACACACGCCTGTCACCCTAGTGTTCCTGAGGCAGAGATAGGAGGATCACAAGTTTGAGGCCAGCCTTAGGATTCGCACTGAGATCTTTGTCTTAAAGAAACAAAACCAAACTAAAACTAGTAAGCAGGCTGACCCAGGTACTGCTCAGTCCTCTGAGTCCTGAGGCTGAATGTTCGCTGACTGCTGGGACCCCTGGGTTCCCCCAGCTTCCTCCTGTATTTCCCAACTGCATGTCAGCAATGAGATTCATCTGGCAGGAGAGGCAGTGCAAATCCTAGAGAAAATGAAGATTACTCGGGGCCCTATGACAACGGCTCCATGAATTCTGGAATTCAGATGAGAACCAAACCTCCAGGGAGGGGCTAGACCCAGCCTAGTTTCTCCCAGGTGCCCTCTCTGTTCCCAGAGCCAACCTCCAGGACATCACTCAGCCTCAGAGCCTGACTCTGCTGAGGACCTACAGGTTACATTTCCCCACAGCGTGAGGGTTGCTTTGTGCTGCAGCGAACTTGGAATGGGGGAATGCTTGCTGGTTTGGTGAAGGATGAAGGAGGGTTACTGGGACAGGGACAGGTGGGAAGTCAGTACTGTGTGTGTGAACGTCTAGGTTCTCCAGCTTCTGGAGGTCACAGAAGAGCCACCATGCAAGACTTAAGTCAGGGACCTGAGCACCCCAGCACCCGACTCAGGTGCACAGCTAGAGAATACCCACGCATAAGCCTGGCTCATTGAGAGTATGCTTATGGGGTCACAGGAGCTGTCTGTTCTGGTAGTTTCTGGCTATTTTCTGATGTACAAGTCTCTCTCTCTCTCTCTCTCTCTCTCTCTCTCTCTCTCTCTCTCTCTCTGTCCCTCTCCCTCATTTATTTTTGGTTTGCTTTGGTTTTGGTTTTATTTGGTAGTACCAGATGTTGAATCTCTGGATTTCCAAACAAGCACTCTAGAGCTGAGTTCCAGCTCCAGCCCGACCCCTCTTTACTTCCTATTGCGCGGCAAGGTCTCTCTGAGTTACCCAGATTGGCCTTGAACTTGCTCTGTAGCCCAGGCAGCCTTTGAACATAATCCTCCTGCCTCAGCATTCTGAGTAGCTAGAATGACTGGCATGTACCACCCACACTTGCTGGCTGTGCTCTGCTCTTTCAGGGACTCCTCCAAGCTGGATTTATCACCTCAATCCCCCTTGAAATATTTTGCTTTTGAAATGGAAACTCTCTTTGAACAAGCAAGTTTTTGGAATTCCCAACCACAGCAGGGAGGTGTTGCTGAGCCGGTCTCTTCTGCGTAGTGATTCCAGATGACTGCAGGGCTGGTCTGTGCCTTTGAGTCCCAGGCTCCAAGGATAGCGAGCCCCTATTCAGTTTCCAAGAGTCAGTCCTGACCTGGTCAGCCCCGCCCCCCCCCCCCCCCCCCCCCCCAGGGCTCACTGGATTCCCCACCCCGATTAGGACAGCTCACACACAGTACCCAAACTTGGGTCTTCATTATTCAGCTTGCAAGAAGAGGGCTTCTTGGTGCGGGTGCTGGGGAAGGCAGAGCACACCAACCAGGAAAGTGTATCGGTCGTATCTGTCTCTGCCGTAGCGTGTCTCAGGAAAGACGGCACAGGCATAGGCACCTGCAACTTCCAAACCAGACAGGGCCCCAAGGGTCCGTGTGCTACCGGCTCTGCCTGCTCCATCAGGAAGGCCCTCCGGTGGTGGGTGAGGCCAGTGGATGTCCCCCAAGGCAGAAGAGCAGCTACAGCGCTATGCAGAAGGACAAATGTGTGGTCGTGCGTAGGCAGGGAGGTGGGGGGGGGGGTGCCCTGTCACACTGGACCTTTCAGAAGGTAAAAATGGTGTCAACTATAAACCCGAATGTTAGTCACTAGCCACTCAAGATCATGTTGTTTGGATACGAAGGGTCCTCTGAAAGGTGTGTTAAGACTTGGTCCCCAGCAGGTGGGCTATTGAGAGGTAACAGGCTCAGGAGGGACCTAACTTCATCAAAGGGTGAACTGACACTTAATGCTGTTAGAAGGTGGGGCCTGGCTGGATGAAATGGGTTCCTGGGATGTGTGTCCTTGAAGGGTGTATCTTACCCTTGGGCCCTTCCTCTCTGTAATTCCTCGAGAATGGCTTTGTTCTACCACGTTCCGTGAAGTTCTGCCTTAATACAGCCCTGGCATGGCAGACTAAGACATCATGAAGCCATGAGCCAAAATAAACCTTCCTCTTCTATGCTGTTCTCCTGGGTGTCTGGCTCTGGAACAGCAACATAAAGCCGACTAACGTGGATTCTATCAGGAAACAAGATGCAAACCAAGGAAACGGCAGTCCTAAGCACCATGCATGTAGAGACTGGTCCATGGAGCTGAACTCTCTCCAGTCCTAGCTGGCTGTCCAGCCTGACTCAGCCCCAGGACAGCCCCGTTGGGTGTGAACGAACATTTACTTTAATCAAGACTCAAAACCCTTCAAAATCATTTCCAGAAACCTCAGACCTTTCCTCAGTTGTCAAAAACAGACAAAAATCATCAGGTCATTTTCCCACAAACAAATCTTGCTCTTTATAATATGTTCACCTTAATTTAAAAAGAAACTTTGGTGGGGTTTATTGTTGAGACGAGGTCTCACTATGTAGCCCCAGCTGGACTGGAACTCCCTACATAGACCAGGCTGGCCTTGAACTCACAGAGCTCTGCCTGCCTCGACTTCCCGAGTGCTGGGATTAAAGGTGTGCGCCACCATGCCCGGCTCTCTAAGAAGAAGCTTTGAGATGCAACTCCCATTTCAGTTCCTTTTAAAAATGACTTCCTGTTTTAAAAATCATATTAAAGTCATTTTCATAAGCTGTGTGTTGAGAAAAGACAAGTTGAATTCTCAAAGGCTCCATTATTGAAGCAAAAATTAATATTTGCACTGTTTCGAAATTGGAATAAAATTTCAAGGATGCAAACGCCATCCTATATCATAATCTATAAACCAGTCACAGATGCTAAATCAACTGTAAAAATGATTTAAAATCTACATGAATAATTTTATTAAACTGATTTGAAATCATATTTTGTGCTACCTTCACTTATTAACCAGGTCTCCAACAACAATGGGGTTATAATGGATTTTTGTAAATAGAGATACGGTCCCAAGTAATGCCGTCTAGGAAAAGGCTCCCCTCTCTTCGTGGGTCTGTGACTTTCTTCTATGCAGTACAGAGGATGACTTGCCCAGTGAAAGCTGTCTTAGTTACACAGCACAAGGAAGAAATGAGCTAATAACCCCATTGGTGCCGATGCTGTGGTTTGAATTTGAAATATGTCCCTGCGTGCTTTGAGATCTTGGGCCCCATCCCGTGGTGCTATTTGAAGGACTTGGAGCTTTTAGGAGGTGGAGCCCAGCTAAAGGAAGTAGTGACTTCAAAGGCTTTACCTGTTCCTGGTTCCGGCCTGGGCCTGTTTTCTCTGCCTTCTCCCTCCTGTAATATGAGAAAGCCGAGGCCACCATGAACCTTGACACATCTTCTGCACCATAATGAACCGAAATTTCGAAAACAATGAGCCAAAATAAACCTTTTCTCCCTTAAGTCACATCCATCAAATACCTTTTCACAGCACCGAGAAAGATGACTGATATCCCCGATACAGACTGCAGGCAAGACGCTAAGCATTTATGGAGCTTCTCGGTGTCTGGAGTTGGAAAGGGAAATTCAGCCATGCCTATGGCCAGCCACTGCTGGAAAGGGCCTGTGTCTCCCGGAGCATGCAGTCCTCAGCCACTTTTAAACCAATAGGGTGAGGTCAGTTTCCCAGAAACTGCCCTGATCTATGCTCCCACCCTAACTTTAAAAGTAGTCCATGTCATCAGGTGACCACCTATGGGTTCACTTCCTCCTGACGTTCCAAGGAGCAGAGAGACATTATGTAAGTTCTATCACACTCGGTCTATATGAACGATCCTTCTACTTACCCCAACAACCTGGCCTCTTCAAGGAAGAAGTAAATGGGACTTGGGTTCTATAACAGATTTTTTTTCTGAATGTCCACACTATTTTTTTAAGGTACTGGGAATGGAACCCAGGGCCTTAGACATGCTAGGCAAGCACACTACTGCTAATCCAAGCCCTTCATCCCCTCACTGGTGGATTCTAGGCAGCTGCTCTACAGCTGAGCCATGCCCCCTGGCCCTCACTGGTAAATTCTAGACAGGTGCTCTACCACTGAGCCATGTCCTCAGCCCCTCATTGGTGGAGTCTAGGCAGGTGTTCTAGCAATAAAACACATGCCAGTATATTTTATAAAATGATTTTTAAAATTTATGTGCATGCATGTGCCTGCATGAGTTTCTGTGTACCACATGTGTACAGGTGCCCACAGAAGTCAGAAGAGGGCATCTGTCAAATCCCCTGGAACTGGAGTTATAGGTGGTCATGCCTGATGCAGTGCTGGATGCTGAACCAAGGCTCTCTGCAAAAGCTGTAAGTGCTCTTAACCATTGAACCTTTTCTCGAGCCTCCTATTTATTTTTTTCATTTTAAGACAGGATCTCAAGTTCTCCAGGCCAGACTTGGCCTCACTTTGCAGTATGAGCAGGCCTTGAACTCTTGTCTCCTGAGTAGCTGGAATTCCAGGACTGACTACATCATTAGCCCCTAACTATTGAATACCTCTTACTCTTTGGAGCCAAGCTCAGAGGACAGTTATCTGTACACCCTCTAGATCAAGAATCAAGGCAGACCAAACAGTTCAGAATGGCCCAGAGGTAGAGAAACCGGTGTGAGACACAACTACCTTTGCTTTGAAATTAAAGCAAAGGTAGAAATCTGAAGAGACGGCATAGCCTCCACTGTGAAGTCTCTCCCTCTCCCGACTTCCTCTCCAAGACTTTCTCTCACAGCCACAGAGCAACAGAACTCTGCCTGGGGTCCACGGATGGGGCCTCCAGGCTCAGTGTATCCCAGATGTTTGAACTGGCCAATTCAAGTGTACATCCATTTGTCCATACACACAACAGAACCAGACCAGCTGCTACCACTGACACATCTCCAAGGAAGCATATGATGGCATGGCATCGGGTCAGAACGGCTCATGTACATTCCTAGAGATGGAAGAAAGCATTCGAGATTAATACGCACCATCCTATAGACACACCAGAACTTAAAGCTGTGAGCGATGAGAGCAGATTAGGGACACCGGGCTCCAAGAGGCATTTTACCGTTTGCTGTGTGTTGGGGAGCAGGGGGCCCAGTGACCTTTGGGTGCCATGGTTTCTCTGGAGAAAGAAATTAGTTGGAGATTTAGGCAAAGCAACAGGGAAGACACCAGGTTAGAGGGACAGAGCACATCAGTGATCTGTGCAAAGAGCTGGTGTCTCTTGCCCAGTGGGTACTGGGTATAGCTGAAGGGTACATGTCTGAATGAGTCCCTTCCTGTGTCCCTGGCCTCCTGAGCAAATGCCACTTTGCTGACTCTTATCCCTGGCCACAGAGGAATTGCTTAGCTAGTGGTGGGACAAGGTGGAGAGAGAATACACCAGAAAGAGGCCTCTCCCAGAGCCCCCGAAATTCCAGCCAGTAAATAGGCTTGAAGGGGCACATGCTTGTTAACTCCCTCCATTTCTTGCTGGGTCCCTACTGCATGATGCAAATAACCGTGGAAGACCTGAATCCTTGCCTCCAGCCCTGCTTCCTAAGGAATCGGAGTGACAGAAGTCCATGTAGAACCACAGGGGAAGAGAATCTCTCACCTGTTCTAAAGAGCATCCTCACATCCCTGCCCAGCCCCACGTGATTCAATCACAGGGCTCCAGTACAGCGACACCCAGACCAGTTCTAGCCCTGCCTGAGTGCCAATGAGACACAAAGAGCCTGTCCCAGCAGGGCCCCACCTGGTGGCCTTCCGCCCAGCCTCCAGCTGCCACCCTGTCTCTCCCAGACAAATCATTCAGAACGCCTCATCTCTGAAACAAGGTATCCGCCTCTTGGAGATGCTGTGTGACCTTTCACATCATTTCCCCCCAAAAGTTAATTTCGGTGATGAATGCAATGGGCTCAGAACCATAAATCTGACTCTCTGCAGGATTCAAATGAGGAACTATTGACAGCTGATGGGTTCCAAGCACAGGGACAGAGAGAGTTTGCGCATCTGTCCATCTGAATGCTGGAATGCGTATCGATTAAAATATGATGCCCTGCAGAACCTAACATAAATCTAAACTCTATTAGATTAACACGGGCGTTCAATTAACATAAAATGACAACGTAGGAGAAAGGGCTGCATGTTGGTCACTGGTAATATTTTAGCCATAAACACAGACAACCTGAATCAGCAATTAGATTTGCATATGTGTGTTGTGGCGCCAGTGGGTGGAGCTAGCCTTATCTGCTGGCACAATGGGTTTCCACTATACAAGAAGGAAGTGGTTTATCTGACTAGCTGCTTGGTTCTGTTCCCTTCAAGATTGTTTTAGCCACACCAGGAGTCAGGGCAAAGGCTCTCAGTGTGAGGGTGGGGGGGT
>NW_008329696.1:556321-623260 GCF_000622305.1 Nannospalax galili
GGGGCAGTGCGGGGAAGGGCGGGGGGAGGGGGGCTAGAAGTGCAGGAGAGATGTACACACCCTCTGTCCCAGGCTTCAAGTAGAAAACCCGAGCCAGCAATCAGAAATGAAGAGAAGATTTAAGGTGAAGTCTGAACCCCAAGGTGAGACATCTAAAGTTATCTCAGGGAGAGGAGAGCTGAGGTTTGAAAGTGAGCTGGGAAGATCGGTATGTAGTTCTGAGGAGAGGATGGAACAGAAAGTCAAGGACCAGAGAAAAGAGATGTCTGCAGAGTCAGGCAGGATAATGCGTGCCTTCAGTCCCAGCACTTAGGACTCAGAGGCAGGCAGATCTCTGTGAAATCGAGGCCAGACTGCAGTGGTCTACACAGTGAGTTCCAGGCCAGTGAGACTTTGCAGGGAGGTGTTTGCAGGGTCCCTGGGGCACTGGGCTCCACACCTGTTGGGGCTTCATATATCCCAGGCAGTGGGAAACCTTCCCATTCAGCACTACCGTTAACCAACTGTTCTACGTGTGCCACAATCTTCAGGGGCCTGTGGCTAAGGGTGTCCTACAGCCAGGGGTCTCACTGGATGAAAAGTCAAGAGGTCAACACGTGAAACCAGATAAAGAGAAAGGGTGGGGTGCAAGCAAGCGCTCCTGCTTCCTTGAGTCTCAAAGATACAATCTTTAGGCTTCTTCCACATGGCCTTGGATGGTTCTGGATGGTAGGACTGAGATCCCCATCCTCCACAGTCCCTCCCATCCTCTCTCATGTCCCCACTCCATCCTTTCATTCTTCTGTTATCTTCTATATGCCCCATTCCCCCCCCCCCCCAAAAAATACCTATGCCCAACTCCTTATCTCAGAATTTGATCTGGAAGAATCCACATGAAGGACTGAGGTCACAGAACTAACTGGCAGCAAGATTTTAATCTGCAAGTTTGTTTTATAGATGGGAACTTCTCTTTGGCTTTTAGTAACAGCATGAACGGATGAGAAGTAGGTTCCGGTCCTTCATCTCTCAGTTGTGAACCTGAGTAGATGTTAAAATGTAGTTTTCCAGTGGAATACCCAAAATGCTCCTTAAAACCCTCTTGGCATCTATGCGTGTGTTTAACAGTCACTCTAACAACTCCATCAATTGCTATATACGTATTACCTAGAAAGTACCAACGTGGGACATCACTGGGCAGCGACTGCCCTAAGGGCTGTGACTTAAGCCTTTAAGTCATCAGCACAGCTGTATCCCCTCCAACCTCACATGGATACCTATAGAGAAGGGACACTTGTCCTGAATTCTGAGTTACAAGGCCTTCTGTTCAGCCTCAGTGACGAAACTGAACCGAATGTGAGTAAAACATTACGGTTGGAATATGACCTATCCCAATGGGCTCCTGATTTGAACACTTGGTCCCCAGGTGGCCACTCTGGGACCTAGATGGAGGAAGTACCATCCCTGGAGGCTTCTTAGGTTGCTCTGTTTCCTGACCTACCTCCATGTGAACTGAGCTGCTCCAACATGCCTTCTCAGCCAGGACCACCTGCCTGCATGAGGAGTTCAAATAAACCCTTCCTCTCTTAAGTTGTTTCTGTTCCTTATTCTGTCACAGTAATTAAAAAGTAACTAACAGAGGAATAATAAACAAAGGACCAGGAAGGATGCAGTCATCAAGGTGAAGACCCGGCTGGCTCCACTGAGGGAGCATGTTGAATTCACCCCTTAAAGCACCTCTGACAATGGAAATTCCTGGCAGATTATGGGCCAGACTGTTCTCCAGTGCTGAGACCTCCCAGAATCCTTCCAGATGCTCCAGGCCCCGGCAGACATTCTCCGGGACTCACCACACAAGTGTTTTGGAAAATCAAATGCAGGAGTGCACTGTGAAATTACAACCAAGTGAGCCTAGGCTGCTCAGCATGACCACACCACATCTACTAAGCCTCTGCTTAGGCTGTATTTCTCTGGAGACAGAGCCTGGGTTACATACTTGCTTAGGTGTGGCTGCAAGCCCCTCCCACTTCCTCCCTGGCTCTGGCCACTGATGGGGAACCACTTCCTTCAAGTGTAAGGCCCTGACCTCTTGGCATTTAGGGTCTCTACCTTCATCCTTTTCTCTTGATCCTCAGGCTGTCCTGATCTACCGTCTGCTACCCAGAGCCCCTTGGATGAGACACTATTATCTTCCTGTGGCTCAGCAAGGCCACTCTGGCCTGAGCACTTCCTCTCTCCAGCCCTGTCCCTTATTATCCCCTTTGTCACTGTTCCCCAGCTGGATCAGCCTCTTGTGGGTCATCAGAACTCAGACTGGCTAGTCCCTTCCTTTGATCTCCTTCCCCGACCTCAGGCCTGAACACTGATCATGAGACATTGACCAAGGTCATGGTTACCTTGAATTGCAACTACCCCCAAGTACCTGTTCACCTATACCACGGTGGTCAACTTACATACAGGAATCCAAGCTCCTTTCTCCAAGCCGGTGGAGCAGTGGAGTGGTGGCGCTAAGGACCATACAGAAGGGGGCGGGGTGGGGGTAGAATGGGAGTAAGTAGAGGGAAGGGTTGGAGAGAAGTCTGAAGCTGGGCCCTAAGAAAGGGGAGGACTCTACCAGGTAGAGAGAGCTTTGTGAATACCACCTAGGGCAAAACCAAACTCTCTTTCAACTTCATGGTGAGTCACTCATGAGACTTGGTGTCATACCCAAGGAAGCCCAGAAGGTCTCAGCATCACCAATAGCAATAGCAATAGCAGTCAGTGTTCACTCAGTGAGGTCTTACTGTATGTGGGCATCAGATGTTTACTCTATGCAGGCATCACACGGAGGTGTCTTTGTACGGAGTGTCCATCCTAGTCACAAGTGGGAACAATTATGGGTTGCAGCTCTCAGGTTTCACTCCAGCCTTAACCCGAGGTCATCCAGCTTAGGAGGCAGAACACAGAGCACATGCCCAGCCTCCCCGCCTCCTTGGCCTCACACCACCTTGATGAACTCTAT
This sequence comes from Nannospalax galili, assembly GCF_000622305.1. Lineage (NCBI taxonomy): Eukaryota > Metazoa > Chordata > Mammalia > Rodentia > Spalacidae > Nannospalax > Nannospalax galili. The sequence continues at coordinate 559,299 of NW_008329696.1, forward strand.
GCTTGTCCTAGGAAGACACAGGGGATTGGAGGGATGTCCAGGGAAAGGACATCCTCACACAGAGCAGGCAGAACCCCTGCTTGACCAAGTAGGCTAAGGCATAGCCAGCCCTTTCCCACCCTGGCACGCTGAGCAAGCTCACAGGGTCCATTTAGGAAGAAGCAGGTGTGACCCTGGGTGACTCTAACCCAGTTCTCCTACCTTCCGTATTCTCTGCCTTTTGTAAAAAGAAAGAAGAGCCCACCATTGCTCCAAATCAGACCTTTAAGCCTTGCATACAGCAGACACTCCATAAATGTATATAGCCCCAAATAAATGAACCGGGTGGCTAACCTGAGGTCTTCCCTCTTTTAATTCTTTCTAAGAATAAGAGCATCGGGCACACGCAATCATTTTTCTCCAAGATCTCCTGATGCAAACCTGGACAGGAGTCAGTTGCACCCAGCTCCTTCACACAGTCCCCTCCCCAGCCTGGCGCAGGTGTAGCAGGCCTCTGCCTGGTCCTTCTATGAGTATCGCGCGCCCTCTTGTGGCCATAGCGGGATTCGCAGCGCTCGCATCCGTGCGCCGGGAGAGTGGGATTCTCCCTAGCTGAGGACATTCCCTCCTGCCTGCGACCAGCGGCCTGGGCAGCACAGCCTCTCCGGGAACCCGCCCCTTCTGCGTTCAGTCAGGCTCGGTCCCTAGGGAAGCTGGCCGCAGACAGGTAGCCGCCTGGAGGAAGCATCTGGAATATCGCAGTCTCCATGGGGCCCCTGGCGCACATCTGCACAACACAGCCTGCCAGATGTCTGCAGGGCCCGGCACCAGAGAAGAATAAAAATAAGGAGGCCAGTAGGTAGAGAAGGCAGCTTGCGCATCTCGACCGGCCCGCATCGGAGGCCCCGCCCCCGAGGAAGACCCGACCGGGTTCTGAGACGTGGGCAGCCAGGAGAACTAGCGGAGTCGGAGTCGGCTCGGAGGCTGGGTCCTCCGGGGCCTGACTTCCTGAACTGTCGGCCTCTTTAATACTGTACTGAAGATTCCTCCAGCGCTTTGCTTGGGGCTGGCGGAGCCTCGCTGGAAACTGAGAAGGTGGGGCGTCGGTGCTTTCCTGGGCTCCTGTGAGAAGGGCGCCAAAGGGTACCGCCCCAAGGCTGCTGCTGCTGCCAGGAAGTGGGCGTGGTCCTCACTAATCACTGGCGGTTAGAGCTCCAGACCCCCACCGCAGGGAGGGAGAACCGCCTCTCCCTCTAGTCTGCACCAAGCGACTCTGCAGCTCTGCATCCTGGACCCAGGATGGAAACCCTAGCTCTGAGCCCAGGCGGTATCCCCACATAGCCACACACGCACCGAGGAGCATCCTGGCCTGGCTGGGGCCAGGAATCCTGCCTTTTGGCGAGGAAGCACTAAAAGGGACCTTAGATTGGATGAGGGACAGAGGAATGATTCTATAACGTGAAAGGTCGGTCCCCCCAGCCCACAGAGAAGAAGCAAGTGCAGAAACCCCCAACCTGGAGAACTCAGCAGAGCCTGTCTTAACTTTGTAAGTTTACTTCCTAGAGACAAACATATGACCAACTCCTTTATCGTGAACTGAAAAAAAAAAAAAAATCAATTATTTTCTAATATTGCATTTAACAACTGAAAAGCTTCCCAGTAACTTGGGGCAGTTAAAATTTCTAAAGATCACTGCAGTCATTTCAGAGGTTAAATTGCCTATTTAAAATAAAACTGCTAGAAATGTTGGTGCATCAAAGAACTGATTTCAAATCTACTATATAGATTGAGCTGTGCAACTGTCAACACGATTCTTAACCTCTCTGAGCATGTGAAATGAAGCTAAAAATAAAGAAGTCACGACTGACAGGCCTTAAGTTCACAGTGCAGCTCTGGGCATGCTGTAAGCTACTGGCCTCTGTAGGACCACACTACTATTCAGATCTAATGAACTGCTATAGAAAGGGGGTAGGTATGGGTGTGTGAGTGTGCCCAGCAGACTTCAAAAACACATACCTATCTGCTCTATTAGGCTGTTGATCTGAAAAACACGGGACTGCCTCAGTTCTTGTTATTTAACCCAGGTAGGAACTAAGGGAGGGAGGAAGGAAACTCTCAAGCTAAAAGTCAGATTCTTTGAAATTGTTTATTTTTCTTTTATGTGTTTGAGTGTATTGCCTGCATGTAAGTGCAGTGCCCATGGAGGCCAGAAGAGGACATCAGATCCCCTGGAATTGGAGTTACAGATAGTTGTTAGCTGCCATGCAGGTGCTGGGAACCAAACCCAGATCCTCTGCAAGAGCAGCCAGTGCTCTTAACCATTGAGCCATCTCTCCAGTCCCAAAGCCAGATTCTGACAAGGCTTTGAACAGTCTTTGTCAGTTACTTCAATAACCAAAGTACAGGACTTTGTCATCACTGGTTGCCCAGGCAGCCTTGTGCAGCATGCCCTGGTGGACACACAGAGCAGGACGCAAGAGCCAGGCCTTTCTGAAGGCCTGCACTATATCAAGCCAGGCTATCCAGCCTCATAGTCCTCAGGGGCACACATGTTCCTGCTCTGCAAATGGGGCAGGTGACAGCCCCCACTTGGCCCGCTGTGGAGTGGGGATAATCGCCTGTGCAGATGTGTGAACACTGCGATATGAGGCAGCACACGGTCCTAGGAGGCCTGGGACCCACCAATGCCTTGTAAATAGTTGTGATATTGCAAGATGCTAACAAGGCTAGTTTGGACAGGAGGTCTCCAACTCTCTGGACAGCTTGCATTCCTGGGAGAAGAGTCTGGGGCTTGAGCAAACACGAAAGTGGTTCCAGCAGAGCCTGACAGGGCCACACATCCCTTTCCACTATGGCCCAGAGGACAAGAGTTCTGAGACAGGGGTTGCTAAAACAGTGACACCTGAGCTTCTCATCCTACATGTGGGCTGTTGGTAGAACATCTCAGAATGTCTAGAACTCAGAGGGAGGCTGCTGAATTTTATCCTCAGGGCAATGCAGGTCTCATTCTTGTGTAGACACCGCCATCTACTGGTGGAAGGAGGTAAGAACAGCAGGTTATGGTAGCATCCCCAAGAGGGAGGGGGAGGAAGGAGGGCTGGAAGAGAGGGCAGGAGGGAACATGTCCAGGCCAGCCAGACTGTGACTTGATCTTGGGCCCAGCAGCAGGAGCCTGAGCCACCCAGGACTTCAAAGGTATGAGGAAGAAAAGGTGGATGCTGTTGGGGCCAGGCAGAGGGAGCAGGTTCACAGCTGCAGCTGGGAGGGTCTCCTGAGCATGCCTGTAAATGCACATCAGTGGCACACACAAAGACAGGCACCTTCTGCCTCTGACCTATGACTCCTCCTGCCCCTCTCCCTTGACCCAAGAAAATGCACCTGTTGTCTGGGCCCCTCAGAATCATGGGCCCCAAAGCTCTCTCTGTTGTAGATCCACGTACTGTGTCTATCAGGAGAACTTTGTTCAGGAGGAGGGAAACTTGACTGGATCTTCCCTTCCAGCCTAGCATGGGAGAAGGCATCTCCAAATAGGTTTCAAACACTGACCCCAGTGTTTCTGTCCCATCCCTCGGCTGAGCTATCCAGCCCTGACCAACGTGGATCTACAGGAGCACCCTCCCAGAAACCGTGCCCAGCAATGCTATAGACCCTTCAGAACTCCACATCAGACAGTCCCTCCGCAACCTCAAGGGCCATGTGTCTGAGCTGAACTGAGCTGCCTCCCCCAGTTCCCGTCCTGCTGTGGATGGTGTTACAGAACAGAATGGCACCAAAGACAGTTTTGAAAACAACAGTCGCTGACACTGTTTTGTAAACTTTCTCTTACTTTTTTATTGGATACTTCTATTAAAAGTTACTTTTATTTTATGTGCATGAGTGTTTTGCCTGCATGTATGTAAGTGCACCACGTACATACAATGTCTGTCATTTTGCTAACATGATAATCTCCAGTTTCGCCCATTTTCCTGATGCAAGAAGCATGTTTTTGTTCTTTATAGTTGACCAGCACTCCACTGTGTATATGTGCACATTTTCTTTATCTGTTCATCTGCTAGGGGGCAACTAGGCTGACTCCATAACTTGACTACTGTGAATAGATCAGCAAAAACCATGTTAAATACTGACTGGATTCCTTTTCGATCCATGCAGCATTTTAAATGCAAAGGATTTCCTTTTGATTAACTGGTTTTACTCCACAGAACTCCTTGATGTGCTATTGTGCCCTATTCACAGGTGGATAAACAGAGGCCTGGTGTGCAGATATGAAAAGCAATCGGGCTGAAGACCTGAGCCAGCAGCTGGGCCTCAGCCCTCAGCTTCCCAGTAGGGAGCGTCCAGAGTACACATGGGATCAGAGATCCTTCTAGAAGAAAGCTTTCTTTGATAGCAGCTGCACTGACTCCATGGGGAGCAGAGCTTGTTTAAAGGCCAGGACTTCACCCTCCCTCCTCCTTACCCTCGCAGAGCTTTATCACTCTTCAATTAAAAACAAAAGCAACTAAAAATAACCACTGCAGCCAAATACCGTATGCCAGGGAATTCAGATGCACATAGTCATTCCAAGGCAGCTACGCATAAGGGCACACACTTCGTTTTCCTCCACTCTGGAGTGAATAATTTGAGGCCCAGAGAAGTCAAGGAACTTCCCTGGGGTCACATAGACTGTTAAAGTGAGTGATCCCAGTCTGGAATCTGTGCCCCAGGGAACCCAGGGTCTGTTCTATGTACCGCCTGTCCACTCTGCCCTATGGATGGTGCCAGGTGCTTGAAATTTGAAATGTTCAGGCACCAAGTTCCCCAATCAGAATCCAGGAGGTAGCCAGAGGTCAGGGCCACTTGCACTCTATATAATCACCAAGTAAAAAGAGGGTAGGGGAGTAGGAAGAGAGAGACAGAGAGCCAAATTCCTCCAGATAGCTCTTTGAAAACTTCCTATGATGAAATTTAAAGTTGGCCCTAAGTGATTTATTTTTTCAATCTGTGAATCTAAACAAATGATCTTTCTAGGTACATCTATCACATGATGGCTTCCACAGCTGCAGAAAAAAATGCTATTAGTGCTTTCAAAGCAGTTTTATCACAGATTAAAGCAGCCCAAAGGGGGAAAAAATTGGCATCCAGAGTTAGCCATATGTGCACTTGACCCAGGACATAAACCTGTTGTTCTTTCTGATGGGGCAAGGGCAGAACTTTTAGTAAGTTGCTTTCATATGGAAATCGCCTTTCAATAGGAAAACCTGTCTTTAACAGCATCACCCTAAAGCCAGGCCTAGTTTTCAATTCCCTGATCGTGGACATATAGGTTTTTCTAGTGTCTGTGAGCGTGCATTAACGTTCATTTCGCCACGCTCTTTTGTATTTTGTTAATGTCACAATCTGCTGTAAAGCCTCACCAAGTTTCTTAACTGTCATGTTAATTCTGAGACCTATTCTGCACTCTTTGACATTTCAGGACAGAACAAGGTAGTAAAAATAGATTAGAAACAGCTTATAAGTATTATAGAATGTAGAACTTTACAGATGGCGGAATTAGCCCTGCTGAATGGGAATTTGGGAGTCTGAACACAAAAACAGAGAAGAGGCCATTCACTTTGAAAGTAAACATTTGGAAGGAGCCTCATCACGCTGGCAAATGCATGTGGGAAGCTTAGAGAACCGGGCAGTTATGTCTCCTTAAGTAACCTACTGGGTGTATAGACACTATCCTAAGAGTTTTGGGTTTCAAAGGCTTTTCTCTGCCTTATAAATAAAGGACACATAGCAAGACATGGATTTTATTCATAGTCAGTTCAAAGATCACACAAATGATTTCACTCAGGGGATCTGATTGTGTTTTCCCAAGTTAAGACGAGGCATTACTGTACGTAGCGATTAAATGACACCACCTCATGCTAAGAAATTTGCACAAACGGATGGGAAATTGGACACTGTTTTCTTAAACTGATCGCTGAGGATCAGCCGTGTTTAAATGTGTGCTATCCATTTCAAAGAGAGAGCAAAGGACTTGGCGGCAGGAACAGGCAGCACAAGTTAGGGTTAAATGTGTTTTTCTTAAGCTCTCTATTTCTTTCTTTCTTTCTTTTTTTTTTTTTTTAAGAAAAAGGAAAGAAAGAAGAAGAACTCTCTCCTTTTTTTTTAAAGGACTTACTTCCACCTCCCGGGTGGAGCTGTTTGAATAGCCCCCAGCCCTTGCCAAGCCCCACCCTCGGCTCTTTTCTAAGCTTTTTTCTAATTATTTGCCCAGTCATTTTCCCACAGCCCAACGGGCAGTCAGGGCGGCTTAAATACAACACAGTACTAATATAGGGAAACGACCTTCAGTTCTCAATTGATCCCCTAATACTCTATGTTGAAATGATAATTGGTACACTCTTCATTGAAAAATAAGAGAAAAACGACTTTTCAGTCACCACATGGTATTATCTTAGCTTGAGTATTCAGAAGGAACAGATACATTTTAAAAGAGAGGGAGAGAGAAAAAAAACTCCCCCATCTGCGGTAGACTGCAGTTCGCAATTCTTTTCAGCTGACATAACCCAGATTGATTCGTTCAGCAGATAAAATTCAGGCCACTTCTGCCCTTTATGGGAGCAACATAATACCAGTCTTTATTCAGTAACAATGTAGCATAATGGGATCGGAATGTGCAAAATGAGTGTTCTTAAATTACTGCGCCTCACAAGGACCCAACACAAGCTGGGGCTTAATGTAAAAAATCATTAGGCGCATATTTACCAAAGTGCGCCTGTGTTCAGGGGGTCAGCCGGGGGATGGTATTTCCAGGACAGAAACTCTTTGCTGATGTCTTGATTGTGTCTCATTTTTAGAGGGGTTGGGGGGAGCATCTGGGTACCCAAAGCTTAACACAGAGTCATCCTGAGGGGGAGAGAAGATAAAGAGGATTATGGGGGTCAAAAGGGACCCATATAACCACATACTGGGACAATCAGATGAATCAAATGAGTTCGGTTCTGAACTACTGAAGGACGCTAATTTCAAAATCTTCAGGGCTAAACACTAAAACATATAAGAGATTTAGAAAACACAGGAATAATAATCCTCCACCTTCTAGAACCCCCTGAGCCTTTTGCATATAAATTCACCTCATCTTTTTGTTTCTATGCATAACTAATATCAGATATTTTTGTAAAATTTATGCTTCAAGTCCAGCTTCTCACTAAACGTTATAGGCATTGTCAGTGTCTCTCTGTGCCATTAATTACTCCCCTGTAATATAATTTTATGGCTACATGGTGCTCTTTCCTGTAGAGGCACCTAATTCAACTTTATGCCTATTCTTGGACATACGGGTTGCTTTCTAAGTGCCCCCATTATGTGTCAGTCAACATCCTTACACACACACACACACACACACACACACACACACACACACACAGTTTTGTTGTTTCTTTTTGAGATAGGATTTTACTATGTAGCCCAGGCTGGCCTCAAATTAGCCATCTTTCTATCTCTGTCTCCCGTGTTAGGATTCTAGGTATGAGCCACCTCACCTAGCCATAGAGATTTCTTGAAGGCAGCTTTGAGCTGCTGCTGGCTTGCCCAAACAGGCATATGGTGACCATAACTCAATTCTGCACATTCACCCAAAATTTTGTCATCCGGAGAAGGAGAACATGGAGACATGCAGTCAGTGTCAGCTCTTTACAAAACTAAAGTTGCAAGCCAGGCATGCCCTTCTCTCAAAAATACTTATTGTGTCTGGCACGAGGTAGAGACAGATGGAGCTCTGTGAGATCAAGGCCAGCCTGGTCTACATAGTGAATTCCAGGCCATCTGTGGCTACAGGGAAGACCCTGTCTCAAAAAGGCCAAAAAAACCCCAAAACCAAAAACCAAAAGTACACACATGCAAAAAAAAACAAAGAAACAAAAAAAAAAACACAAAACAAAACGGAAAACAAACAAACAAAAAAACACACCTAAGTTGCCTAAGAAGATTCTAACAAAAGATCTTCCCAGAATTGAATTTTTTTTTCAACTCTCAAGCCCAAGCTTCATGTAATTCAATTTTTGAATTTGAGAGCATGGATGGTCTCTTATCTTGTTTAAATAGAAGACTTGCGAAATTTGAATCACTGAGTCATCAGGGGGCCGTGAGATGAGGCGGTTGCTCTTCGGAACACTGGGCTCGTGTCTGGAATGGGGCCTGGATCGGCCCAGTGTTTGCTCTAGATGAAGCAGGTTCTCCCTGTGTGTGCACAGGGCTGCAGCTCGCACGGACGAGGCAGAGATTCTGCTCTGTGTGTGGACACTCCTGTACATAAATACATTTATCTACAAATTGAGCATCACCGTTGTAGACTCAAGGCTGAGATGCACACCATCTGAAATATTTGTGTGAGATTATCTACGCTTGCTGTCAATCAGGACGGCATAAATCCAATACCCAGGCCATATGGCCTTGAAACTTTCAATCGATAGGAACCTTTTAAGCTGAAGCTTCAAAAAGTTGTATCAAATATATATTCAATGAGAAGAAGGTTAATTGAATAATTGATTACTCAGTAACAATTAAGTGCTCTTCAGATATCTTTGGGAAATTGTAAAATATGATAGTGATAGATATGTATTCGTTTATCAGTTATTACTGAATTATATATTTTTTTAGGCCCTGTATCAATTTTTTTCATTTATATATTCGATTATTTATTTTAGTGAAAGGCTGCCAGATGATATGGAACAGATTTGCTCACCCTTGTCAGTACAGAGTACCTTTGCAGGGTGCTCAGCGGCTTAGCAGCAGCAGACTCTTAGTGGTGACTCTTAGGTAAAGTGGCCGGAGGGCATCATCTCTCATAGGCTGCACATTCCAATGTGCAGGCACTTTCCCAAAGAAAGCATGGATGCTGGGATTACATGCTGCCTGTGAAGTATGAGCACCAGGGTCTTTTTTCTGTCTGGTAACTCTTCAGAAGTAATCCTATCTGTAGTGTTATTATGTGACATCTCTGTCAGGGGTCCATGTGTTTAAAGATTTGGTGATCACATGGTGGCCCTGCTCTGGGAGGCGCCTTTGGGGGTTAGGGGGCAGCAACAGGCTGATTGAGGGAGGTTGTTAGGTATGAGCCTTGACAGGGAGCACCACACTTCCACCACAGCTTTCTGTTCCTGTCTGTTACCACAATGTGACCAGTCCAGTCTCCCAGCTACCCTGTCTTCCCCACCATCATAGACTATAAACTCTAAAGTATGACCCCAAATAAATCATTCTTCCCTCGGGTTGTTTCCGTTTGGTATTTTGTCAGTGATGAGAAAGTAAAGTCTCTCTCTCTCTCTCTCTCTCTCTCTCTCTCTCTCTCTCTCTCACACACACACACACACACACACACAGAGTTGTGTCTACATGAACTGAAAGGACCAGTCAGTCACTACAATTGATTATCAAAACCCTAAGATTTGTAACGGGTTTTTTTTAAAGGAAGTAAAGACAGAGCTTCAGAAAATTACTGATAATCTGTCAAAGATTACAAACACACACACACACACACACACACACACACACACACACACACACACACATCATTCACAGGCATGTACATGCTCAGTGTCAGCAAGGTTTGAACTAGATGTAACCCCAAGGATGCTTTCTGTAGACCGAAGTTGCATGTGCCCCCAGCAGCTTTGCTTCTGAGCCCAGAGGAACTGGTCTGGTACAGAGCACCTCTGAGCAACCCTGGTGTGGAAAGTAATGTCAGACTTTGTGGCACCAAGTTTCCAGGATTATCATAGGGAAACCAGGGTAACTGAATGTAGACACAGAGTCCTGCTCTAAACAGGAGGCAAAACCATGCTAACTCACAGGGACTGAGTCTCTCCAGACTCTTCCGTCCATTCATGCAACGCATTCATATAGAATCTGTCTCACGGGCTGGGTATTGTGGCATCTGGATGGATGAGGAAAGTTGAGACCAAAAATCATCTCTGACTTCTTGGAGGTTCCAGTGTGGTGAGAGACTCTGACCAAAGCCACCACTGATGAAGGATTTGAAGACAATTTTCTTTTAAAAACCTTCCAGGAAGGGAAGGAGAGAGGAAAAGCTAGAGGGAGAAGAGGAAGGAGGGATAGATGGAAAGAGGAGGAATTAAGAGCAGTGAGGAGCAGTAGGCTAAGATTTTGGTTTTGTTTATTTGTTGAGGCAGGGTCTCCCTGCAGCCCCAGGTGGCCTGGAATTCTATGTAAACCAGGCCTCTATCCCACAGAGATCTGCCTGCCTCTGCCTCCTGAGTGCTGGGATTAAAGCCATTTGCCACCGTGACTTACAGGATATGTATCTTCGAGAGATGGACAGGAATGTCTTATGTGGAAATGGAATGTTTCAAGTGAGACTTAAGGAATGATAAACAGTTGGTCATGAAAAGTGTATGTACGTGCATGTGTGTGTGTTAAGAGGAGAGCCTGAAATTCACCCAGGGGCGGGAACTGCACATTCAATAGCCCTGAAGATCCCCACAGAGCTAGAAGTGTTTGAAAGTCAGAGAGAAGGCCAGGAACGACAAATGACGGTATCCACCTGTCATCCCAGCACTCAGGAGGTAAAGGAGGCAAATTCAAGTCCAGCCTGGGCTGCAGAGCAAGGCTTGGTCTCAAAAAACAAATGAAAGAAACAAAACAAAACAAAATAAATAAGAAAGAAAAAACAGAGAGAGAAGAAGCAGCTGGAAGATGGATTTTAATCCAAAAGGGATGGGAACACGGGTGTTACACAAAAGGGTACAGGGTCTGGTTTCCATCTGTAGAAGCCCACTCTAGCTGAAGGGCATGATGGTCATGCATGCCAACAGACTGAAGGTGAGGAAAATATTCCAGTCTCCCTCCCTCCCTCCCTCCCTCCCTTATATCATGTCTGCCTTCCCTCCCTCCCTCCATCCCTCCCTCTCTTCCTCCCTTCCTTCCTTCTTTCCCTCCCTGACTGATTGATTGATTGATTGATTGATTGATTTCTCCTGTTGAAGATTGACCCTGAGACCTCATACATGTGCTCTATTACTGTGCTACATCCCCAGATGTCTTTTAACTTTTCATTTTGAGATGAGGTCTCTCTAAGTTGCCCGGGCTGGCATTGAACTCCACTCTTTAAATCAAGGCGGTCCTTGACTGACTTACAATCCTCCTGCCTCAGCCTCCTGAGGGGCTGGGATTACAGTGAGACCTGGGAGGGTAAAGCAGAGAGGATAAGTCAGAAGAAAACACCAAAGATGGCAAGAGAGAGAATCAGACGGCAGAGGGAATGAGAGAGTGGCCTCGTTGTGGCCTTGGTGGTGCAGGGTCTGCCCACAGCCTGGTCTTGAACATGCTGCTTTCTTGGTGACCTCCCTGGAACCCTGTGTCCTGTGAGTTACCAGCCTGAACCTGATGAATTTTCAGAAGTGTGCTGTGTTGTCACAGTCACTCTGAAAAGAAGAAAATAACGTCCCTTAGTGACATGGTAGACATTGTAATCCCAGAGATGACAGCTCTCCAGCTAGTGTCACCTCTCTCCCATTCATCCTTCTTCCTAAAGCATCCTGGGGTCCCAAATGACACATATGATGAGACATGCAGCTGAGAGATTTCAGGAAGATATGGAGTAGCTCCATTCCACACTTTTTCTGAGACCAAGTCTAATGTAGCCCAGGATGACCTGAACTTGCTATGTAGCTCAAGCTGGCCTTGGACTTCAGATTCTCCTGCTTTTACCTCCTAACTGCTAAGACTGCAGACTTGTGCCAGGACATCCGGCTCCATTCTGTATTTTTAACACTATCATTGCTATCAACTCTGTAGTATTCTGGTAAAATCTTGATCCCTCCACAACCAGCCTTGAAGGGCCAGCCACCAGTAATCTATGACTTCACTCTGGGAGAAGGGCTTTGTGAAACAGATAAGCCAAACATTTGAAGCAGCTTCTCAACTTGCAGCCAGGTGGTATGCCTGCCCCTCAGATGTTCCCTGCAGTTTCATTAGGAAAGAATTAAATTCCTCATAGAAAACATAGTCATTTTGTTTTAAAGTATTTCTCAACTCAGAAGGTGGCACAGTCATTTCTTTGAATACTTGAGGGCAGCATGGGAGGGGAGGGAGCCCCAGAGTAGGGCTTTCTGACACTCTAACTCCATCTCCCTACAGTTCCAAGAATCTGCTTCCTCCCTGAGCCCTCCCAAGGACTTTCAGACATCGAGGTTGTGGAATCTTCCATTGATCAGACCAAAGGATACCAAGGGACAATAGGCAAAAGCACATCCTTGTCGAATTCCTCCCCCGAAGGAAGTTGTAGAACACTCTGGTATTGGTATGGGTTTGTTTTTGGTATTTTGAGGCAAGGTCTTGTTTTGTCCGGGGCTGATCTCAAACTCCTCATCCTCCTCTCTCAGTCTCTAGTGTTGGGGTGACAGGTGTATACCACCATGTAAGGCCAAAGCATTAGATGTTATCAAAACTTTCCACCTTTGGGGGCCCAATCCCCCTCTGGCCTCTCAAGCGTCCCTTTTTCTAGTCCTTTATTTTGACCTCACCTTTCAGTATCCCAGGAAGTAAAGTGACTGGCAGGCCTTGTCCCAGCGTGAGCAGTTCCACTTTTTCAAGGAGGGCTCGGTTCACTTGACCTCCCTCAGTCGGTCGCTACTCTCATGCTGCTGCTCTTGCATGAGACCGTTCTTGGGTGCCACTTTTCCTTTTAGTGCAATGTGTAATGTATTCCCTTGACCATATTCAAAAGCAGAAATTATTTTCAAATTGAAACATGCATATCTGAGCTCTCAAAGGCAGCATCCAGCTACGAGAGAGAACACGTGACATTTTTTCTTTCTGGATCTGGGTTACTTCACCCAGGATGAATGTTTTCAGTTCCATCCATTTACCTGACTTGGGCACCTATATCAAACTTCTGCCTTCCGAGGCTCGGGGACGGAAAGACTGTGAGAGCTAGAGGTGGTAGATGAGTGATCACAAGGAAACAGAGTTTTCTAGACATCTGGTCATGTCTAGATGACAATGGTAACAGCATGCACAAATCACACCTAAGTTCAGGCCAGACCAAATCCCAGCACAGACATGGGGGAGTGAGTAAGAAACCCCAACCCCAACCTGAAGAAGTACTGGCAGCCAATGACTTCTGGGAGGGGGAGTCAGTCTTGGTGGGTTGATCAGGCTCCAGTGGCTGAACCCCGGCACTCTGTCATTCTATGTATTCCTTTTTATTTTTCATTAGCAACCATGCATGTTGAAACTAGCTATTTTTTGCCACACTAAACCCCAAGGCAACCCATTGGTTTCCAGGAGCAACGGATGGGGTGTGTATGTGACAGGCAAGGGACCTAGCGAATAGGTGTGGCCCACACTCCCAGGTAAAGGGCAAGGCCTTGAACCTTCTACATGGCATAGCCTGGACATTTAAATTGGGCACTCGTCTACCACCAGGGGGCGGCAGGGAGCCTCCCTACCACGCCTGCTTGTTCCAAGCATGCTGGCCACAGGGAGGAGAGTCTGTCAGGCCCTTAATTAGCTGGGAAGATCCCCCTCTTCAGTGCCTTGGTTGTGGGACCTAGAGAGTTCAAGAAGAACTCTCACACACAGAGGCAGAGCCTCCTATAGGTAGGGCTGATGCAATGGAGAAAGATCCAGGTTGGGATGGGGTGACAGTTCCCTCCTGCAGAGAACTCCAGAAAAGGCCTTACAGCAGCAGGTGGCCTCAGAGCCTGGCCTCCACACACTCCTGTGTCCCCTGGTGTCAGTGCCCTGCCTGCAGGGTATTTATGCTCGTTTCTGTTCTTGCATCGCATTTCTGGGACAACTAACCTGAAGGCAGAAAGATTTCTTTCGCCTCTTGGTTTCAGAAGCAAATGGCTCCGGGGCCAAATTTGGTCTTGAGGGGAGGCAGAACTCCATGTAAGGAGGACGCCTGACTCACCTTTTCTGGTCCAAGGCCAGAAAGCAAAGCAAAGCAAGAAAGGGAGCTGGGGACAAGATGAAGATGGTCTTTTCAAAGGCCCCAGTGATCCACTTTCCCCAGCCAGGCCCCTCTACTTACCATCGCTTCCTGTTAATTCCGTCAGATTGATAGATTAAACTTCTGATGAAGGGAGCACCTCAGGATCCAATCCCTTCTGGAAAGTCCTAGCTCTGATTATTGCTTTGGGAACCAACTTTGGATACAGGAAGCTTTGGTGGGGGCAGTTTCCACACCCAACCCGCAACACCGTTATTTAATGATGGATTCAGCCTAGCATCCACGTTTGGATTCTGTCCTTTATCCCGGGTGTTCATATTTTTCAAGAAGACCCAGAAATCTGGATTTCTAAGTAAAAATCCAACCACTTCAGACTGTTTGCAACTAATTAAAAACAAAAGTGTAAATAGTTTGCAGGCCAAAGGAAACACATCTGTGCACCGAAGCTGGCCAGCAGGCATTAAGGTTTCAGTGTCCTCCCCGAGCTTCAGAGGATCTTGCTTGCTCTCTGTGTGTCAGCCTTAGAAGATGATACATCCAAGGTTTAGAGCGCCAACCTGGACATGTCCAGGAGCTGATGGGAAACACAGAAGTTTGGGTCCCTCCCAAAGATAGCATCGAAGTTTGCATTCTGTGAGATCTATGGCGATTCTTTGCACACTAGACTTTGAGAAACGCTTGTCTAAGACCCAGTGAGACGGTGCAGTCCACTCCTTCCCTCTGCATATGTGAAGGCTAAGACAGCATCCCTTGTGTGAAGTCTTTTCCATCAATCTTACTGGACTAGACAAATGACTATGCTGATCACTGTCCATTGCCCATTGCTGCTCCTTCAACAGCAGACAGGGATCACAAACTAGCTTTCCAGAACTATCCCCTTCTGACTTCCCTACAGAAGACTTTCCACCCCTAAGCCTGGCGAGGAGAAGGATCACACCGAGAACAGTGGCACTCAACTCTAATAAAATCTCCAATGGGGACCTCGGGGGGAAATTTTTCCTTAGCGACCAGCCTCCCATAAAACTAGAAATTTCACACCACAGAACCCACCCCCTAGAGGAGGTAGACGGGACACAGGGAGGGAGGAATGGTTTTGTGAGGAGTTGTCCAGAGTTTCTGTCCCACCACCAACCCACTTTTTCCTTCACTGAAGCACCTGTCTACATTGTTGGGGGCAGAAGGATGCTCTGGTGGAAAGTGGGCCTCTTTTTACAGTTTTCCTTCCTTGACTCTCCAGGTCCCCAGACCTTGCCTGCAAAGACATAGCTCACCATAATTATTGAAGGCACAGCTTTGGGGGCATTTCCCTCCATTCACGACATTTACTAGTGTCAGTCTGAGCATAAATACAATTAGATTTGAGAGTTCTATTACAAAAGCCAATAAAGCAGGCCTCAGCAGAGATTCTAAAATTACTTAACTTTTCTTTAGAAAAATATTAAAACAGTATTATCACATCAATGAGAAGAAAAGACAGAGAGATAATAAAGTTATGTTAAACCTCCCTGTATTTACTCATGTGTGAAACAGTTATGTCTGGTCACATAATTGCAATGGTTCTGAGAAATATTTCATATTTTATAATGAACATTAAAAGAGTTTGTGGATCATTACTTTATATGAGTTCCAAAGTTATTACATAAAACCCAATAGGAATGGTTATAAATTATCAGGTCCTCCGGCCTGGCCTTGGTAAACATAACGTGAAGACTGAGGCGCTCTGACAAGCAAGATTGATGGAAGAGTGAAAATTCCCCTTGCATTTTAAGGGGGGAAAAGCAGACCAGAGTACTTGTAGCTAGCTCTTAACATTTTTGTTTCTATTTCAAAGAAATCCCATTGATCTAGTAGCTTAAGACACACACACACACACACACACAGAGAGAGAGAGAGAGAGAGAGAGAGAGAGAGAGAGAGAGAGAGAGAGAGAGAAAGCTCCAGTTAGAACAAAAGAGAGCTCACTCCCAGATACTGGCCTCCCTGGTCCATCTCTCATTATTCTATCTGAGGCCCCCAGGTCACTGTGAAATTCTTAAACTTCTCAACACAGCATGGGTTTCAAATACTCCACTTACTAGGCTCATCAGACGACCAACAATTATTTAGTTTCAAAAGCAGGTCCTGGCTTTGAAATATTAAAACACAACATCTTTGCAGCAACTGGAAAATGAGAACATTCTCAGAAATGTTTCTTCTCTTTCTCCACCCCCGCCCCACTACAAAATAGTTACGAGCAGGATAACTGTACGTCTATTTACTTATGCTTTTGTCTTCTTGTTTCATTAGAGTCTTATGTTTTGTTCTGGCAAAATATCACACCTAGAGCTTCTTTTGAATCCCAGTTTCTGCTCAGTGGAAGAGCTAACTATCAGAAAAAGGGGCAGCTTGGTGGGTAAAGGGAGATGAGGCCAGAGCCTCTAGCTGGTATGTCACACAAACAGCACCACTGTGGCCCCTGGAAGATGCTGTAGACTGGGGAAGGCACCCTGATGAGGTTTATACCCAGGCAACATGGGCTCCCTGGTTCCCAGAAGTACCACCGCCCCCTCCCTATTCACAAACAGTGCAGCTCCATACATCTGGGGAGCCACGGGTCACTCACTACCTTGTCCAGCATCCAGTGCAGGCACCTGGGGGACTCCTGAACCTGTCAGTGTCCCACCTTGCCCTGGCCTCTCCCCTTTCCACAGAGCAGCTGTTTAAGAGGCTTTCTCAGCAAACAGATGTCTTTTGGAGAATTTAAAGCTCTGAGTTGGAGGCCAGATTCTGACTGTACTTTGAATTATGTCTGCCTCGATCATTATGCAGTCATTCACATATATTTTAGACATCAATGTTGTCTGGAAATAGTCTCCAGTTCTCAGTGCTGTTTATATGCCTCAAGTTTCTTCTTTACTTCTGCTGTGACAGAATGCTCAACTCTCCCAGAGCCGACGACTGCTTTCAGATCATTTTCATAAATATTTTTATTGGGAAGAACTTGCCATTTTATTCAAATTAATTTCTCCCTGTATTAAACGGAAATCACAGCTTCTGGGAGGCCTACGAACCTTAACAACTTGTTTGGATGGAGAACTGACCTGTTTCAATAGTGTTTAAGATGAAACAACGTCCCAGTGAGTCTCTTCCCATAGAGGGCAAGTTTTGCCATCAACAAAAGAAAGGTTGTAAAGATGTCAAGTTACAGTGCTGCAGAAAGATCTCGTTTATTTTATAAACACTAATCCAGCTTAAATCTGATGGTTGGATATAATGTATGTCTGCAGGTGGGGGGGGGTCCTCAAGCAAAGTCTCAGACAGGAATAAAAAATAAAGATAATTTCAGGTCTTAACAGAGGAGCAGGGTAAGGGTGGGCACCTTTCAGGTGGTTTTTAGCAGAAAGCGTCATGCTCAGGGAGACAGAAACGGGACCCTAGGAACCTGCAGGATCCCGTTTCTCAGCCCGTCCCATCCAGAGCCTATGTCCCAGCCCAGGGCAGGGTCAGGGCTGCCTCTAATCTATCACTCATCGTGCCCTCGCTTTGGAGCCTCTCTCCAGCATTTCTCCAAGCAGCCTCTAGGTGGTGCTAACATTGCATCGCTCCAGCTTTCGGCACAATGAAAACATTAATTTGCTATGAGATAATTTTTGACGTAAATGTAAAATGGTGCCCATTCGAACTCAGTAATGAAGCATGGTGCTTTCTGCAGCTCCTAATTTGACTAGTTAAATGACTCCATTACGTGTCTAACAGACAGAAGCAAATAATTTCTGGTCAGTTGATGTTCAGTTATCCGTATCATTTTGCCCTGAAAATAAAATCTCTAATCTACAATTCCTTTGTCTTAGTGTTTTTTTTTTTTTTTGGATAAGATTATTAAAGCAAATATACTTAAATAATTCAGATTCAACTAGCACAAACTAACAATTAGAATATCAGAGTGTAGGCATAATAGAGGAGACAGAAAACTGGAAACACCTCCCAAACTACTCTAACCTTTGCCCTGCCCCTAGGTCTGGTGGATTTAAGATGAGACTTGGGATTCAGAAGAGCAAATGTCCATCTTTTCAAGTCCATTGCCTAACTATGGCTAAAAATGGACTGCTGGCAGACTTCCTCTATTCACTTTGACACCGAACTTTGAGGATGTTTGGAAATTTTTCACCAGGATGTATCTCACTGTAGCAAAAAAAAAAAAAAAAAAAAAACTGCTTTAAAAAAGTCAAAAGAACACGCAAGTTTGAGGTGTTTTTGAAAATTTTTACAAGGAGTTATTCCCATGTAGAAAAAAAAAAAAAAAAAAAAATACTGCTTTAAAAAATATCAAGTGATGACTAATTTTGCCCAAAGGGGAAAAAATGGTTAATATTGAATCTTAATGTCCCTCATCTAAATGCTTTTTTCTTCCTGCTAAAAACAAGTTTAGAATTAAAGCATATCAGTTTACACATATTGCATGCATATTAGTGAGACACAGCTGTGTATGTCCCCCCCTTAAGAGCCATATGATTAAGTTATGGGGATATCACATAATCCAAACTCTTTTGCTATTGGTCACTTTTCACAGACAAAAGCTTTTTAGTTTTAGGTCTATTAAATGACAGAATGTCCGACTCCGTAAATGTGCAAGTAATTATTGTGCAGCACCTGTGACTTTTATTTTCACTTACAAAGTCCATTTATAAATTGCTGTTGGGATGGCCCTGGGGCCAGCAGAGGATGATGTTCCCGGTCTGGGGCAGCTGTCAGTTGCTCAGACTCTAGGTGTGGGTTTCTGTCTCGGGGGTCTTAGTAAACAACAGAATGACCAGCACCCAGCCGTGGCACATGTAACCAACCCTAAGGTAAAGGGACAGTGGCTTCTCTCCGTGGAAAGCCAGTGCTAGGGGAGGAAGAGGAGACCCCGCGACTCCAAGAGAGCCCCTCCATTGGCTCGTGGCTTGTCTACGTAGAGTCATTAGTGTTCAAAACACAACATGGTAACTGAAAGAACCAGTTTAAATGACTTTCATTTTTCCCTGAAGGAATATGCTATTTGACCCAATTAAATGCACTTTTAAAAAACTGACAAGAATGTTGTGTGTGCACTGCCTTTCTTAAAGCTTTTAAATTTTCAAATCCCTCTGTGCGTGCAAATTTCAGCCATTTCCACGTTAGGGACGGGGGGGCATAACACAGACTGTGTCTTTTGATGAGAAGCAATGTCAAAAGGACTACTTATGACTCATAGTTTCTTGAAATCCTTTTGGCTGATGTCGCCTTTGCAACTCGATCTAGGGACGCTGTTCTTTCTACTCTTCCACATCATGCCAGCCGCTCCTGCTGGAGGGGAGGGGCCTGGCACCTTCTGCTCCCTGGGCCATCACACCAGCTCTTGGGTGTTATGTAGGTCGAGCAGCCTGTGGGTTTCCAGGAAGGATCTTGCCTTTAAACTTGGCATAGAAAATTACAACCAGAGCAAGCAATGTTTCAGCTCACAGATCTATCTGCACTGAAAGATGAAATGATGTTGGGTGGGTTAGGAGAGGAGCATCTAAGAGGGTCCCTGTCAGAGTAGGCTCCCCCGTAAAGTCTGTGCCCTTCACAGGAACACCTGCTGCTCCAAGCATCCAAGCACTGGTTGGCACATCGCAAGGCGCATTCCTTTATCTGAGTACAGGGAACAGAGGCCAGAAAGGAAGCAAATTCCATTTGAGGCTGAACCCACAATACTGCCTGAAGGTGAGGGAGTCCCTAGAGAGAAGAATCATATCCATCAGGCACAGGAGAAAATCAGAGACGCTCTGCAGAATCAAAGAGAACTTCCAGACTGAAGCTGACTGGGGATGAAAGATTTCCAGAAGGATGCGTGCGAAACTTTATATAACTCCCTAAGACCCAAAACAGAAGCCAGATTCTTCACATGTTGGTTCTAACAGGAGCTCCATGACCTCCCACCTCCCCTGGAACAGCTGAGGGTCAGTTTACCTTTGACCACAGTGATTCTGGAGTTGGATTCTGGCTGCTTTTGCAGAGAAC
Source organism: Nannospalax galili (assembly GCF_000622305.1). NCBI lineage: Eukaryota > Metazoa > Chordata > Mammalia > Rodentia > Spalacidae > Nannospalax > Nannospalax galili. Next base: position 579,223 of record NW_008329696.1, read on the forward strand.
CCGGGTTCGGTTCTCAGTACCCACATGGTGGCTAACAACCATCTGTAACTCGTGTGCAATGCTGGGATGCAAAGACACTCATATACATAAAAATAAGCAAATAAAAAAATACATAAGTTAGTGATGCTGTCAACCTGTGGGAGAAGGGAATATGATCTTTAAACTTGGGGCTTAACAGAGTGGTCCTAGAAACTAAATTTGTAGTGCTTTTTTTTTTCTGTGTTTGGTATTGATTTCAGAGCCTTACATATGCTAAGAATGCTTCTACAAAACCTAAGGAAGTGCCGAGCCTAGTGGCACACACTTATCCCAGCATTAGAGAGGCTGAGGCAGGAGGGCTGAAAGGTGGAGGCCAGGCTAGGCTACATGAAGAGACCCTGTCTCAAAAAACCAAAACAAAATGAAACGGAACCAAAACAAACATGAAGAGGTAGAGAGAGATCAGCATATTGGAATAAGAGTGGCAACTGCTATAAATAAAGAAATCAGTAAATAAATAAATAAGAATTTATTTGCCTTCATATGTCCACAAAGAGAGATGGGAGCAGATGCCAGGCGCATTGCTCCTCTAAAGGAGAGAAAAATGCTTTCAGAGGAAATCATCCTGGAAGAAGAACAGGTGAGAAGAAGGTTAGAGCGCCCAAGGGCTGATAATTCCCGAGCAAGTGGGAGCCATCTTCGACTCTGTGTGGGAGGAGGCGAGGAGACAGGGGCCGGTTAACAAATACCCCGAGAAGCAGGGAAGAGCCTGTGGACGAGAGCCCTTATGCAACACCTATATTTAATAACGACTCTGAGGGAGATCAAGGAAATTAAACACCAGTAAGCTTGACTTGAGCAGTGGGGAAGATATTGGAAACACTAATCAGGGACAAAATAGGGAAAGTTATGATTTAATTAAAGATATTCAGCATGGATTCACAAAAGGGAGATCATACGTAACAAAACTAATAGAATATTTTGAAAAAGTGACAAAAAGGAATTGAAGAGGGAAACCAGGGGTATAATTTACTGGGACTTTAAGAAAGCTTTGATGGCCTGCTTCACAAAAGACTAATCTCCAGCCATGGGGAGTTTGGGCTGGAGTGTGGTGGGCGGGGGGTGGAGAATGAATGAAGGATTGTCTGGAACGAGGGTACTTGTGAGCACTGCCTTGGGGAGATTAAGTTGGGTGGGGGGAGGCTGGCTGCTGGAATTTCCTGAGATCTGAATTTTTTTAATTAATTAAATTTTTAAGAAATAGTGCCTTTACAATCTTGCTTCAGAAATGTGCCCAAATGTGCTAAAGCTCTCCTGCAAGTGCAATGCCAGAGGGCAGGTACCAGTGAATGCCACCGTGATGACATCACTCAGAAGACCTGGCTGAAATGTGATGGAAATATGGGTATTCTGAAAATACAACGAGATTGCTTGTGACTGAATTAGGGGAGGGAGGCAGACCCACTAACTGTGCAAGAATAATTAACAGGAAGATAGAGGACATGATTGTGGGGGGTAAAGCCCCATGGCCTGGATGTGTTCTCACTGATGGGTAAAATCACACTTCACACACGTGCATAGTACATACTTTAGTGGAACACTCATAAGCACACCCTGATGCTTTCCAAAGCTCTGCCCCTTCATACAGATGCACCTACATAAACCACTTTGCACGTTCACATGTGTAGCCCTGTGTGCACGCATTGCTGTGGAAATGTATACACAGGCTCCCGTTTTTCCCCAGAAACTGCACACCAGTGCTCAAGTGGAAATGATGTGCAAGGTTAGGAGAATCTGTTACTTTCTGCTAGGGAGGCATAGTGGGGAGAGAAAGGTCCCCTTAGTCCATTATAGTAATAGCGGATGATGTGAAATGAAAGAAGCGACGAGAGAGAGCCATGACGCACAGACCTTTGTGACCACAAACCAAACCCAATCTGAATACCTTGTGTGGAAAAATAATGGCAGAAATCCCCAAAGTGGCCCTGAGTGGTACTGGGGGCACAGCTGCAGACATGGTGAAAAGAGTCAGTGGAAGATGGTGACCCAGATCTAGACCTCCTGTCCTCTGGGCTCCACCTCAAGGATAACTCGAGAAGTCACACTGTGCAAAGTTACGGCGGTCTCGACTCTCAATGTGTAGATTTGCTATTTACTAAATGAATGTTTTTTCGTTCTTGGGACACACACATGGGTCAGAGCTATACCCAGCAGAGTTAGGACATGTGTGTAGTCACTGGACAAACCATCTGCAGGTGGTCACAGCATCTGAGTGAACACAACCACAAACAGACAATTCTGATCCTGTGGGTCAGAGCTAAAGTCACTTTGTACTTATAAAATTATGACCAACACATGGAGAGGGTATGGTTGTAGACATCTGTCCCAGTTTGCTTGCTGTTTGCTGTGATAAAACACTGGCCAAAACCAACTTGAGGAAGAAAAGGAGACGGTTTTGGCTGACGGGTTACCGCCCATCATCCAGGGAAGCCAAGGTTACCCATTCAGCTTCCTTTCTTATACAGCCCAGGCCCACCTACCCAGAGATGGCACTGCCCACAGTGGGCTGGACCTTCCTCCATCAATTAACAGTCAGACAAATGCTTCACAGACATGGCCACAGGCCAACCTGATGGAGGCAATTTCTCAATGGAGCCTCTCCTCCTCCAGGTGTGTCAAGTTGACAACTGAAGCTAATTATGACAGCATATATTCCAATATGTGAAGTGTTAGAATAACTTGAACTGCCTTTACCTTTTACATTACTCATTAATATAAAAATGTGACTCAAACAGGATCCATATTTAAAAGGTCATTTAGAAGGAAGAGTTGTGCAGTGAGGATAGTACGTCGTTCTCATTCACAATAACAAGAATATTAGTCCCATGAAAAGGATCCAAGGTGTTAGTTCATTCCAACATCAAAAAGAAAAAAAAAGATACATAAAAAATCCTTGCACTCTAATCTCTGCCTCTATTTTTGTCATCTTAACTCTGCAGAGGTATATGTACTGAATGCAAAGTTGATAGTTGTGAATTAACACTCAAAAACTACCTGCTCTAGTCTGGCAGTAGGGTCTCCTTTGAACATCTTTCAGAGACAGGCCAGATGGAGGAGGGCTTCTTGTGTTGTGTAGGTAAAGATGCAGGGCTTGGTACCTGTGGCTTTTCTGCCAATTTTGTACCATCATTTCTGAAATTCTTCCTACCATATGGATGGCTTTTATAACACTTGGATTTTAAGGGGGGAAAAACTGGCCCATCTATCACTTCCCTCCTGTTTTTCATACCAATCAGATTTTGGAATTGCTACCTTGTCTTTTAAAGCAAAGCAAATCTTCCCAATATTTTCATCCAATGGAGGTATTGCCTCAGGCAAGCAGAGGGTTAATTGGAGCACATCCAACCCACCTCACCCCCATCTTCCACCCTAAATAAACATGCAGTCTAAATGAAATCACACCTCCCATCTACCATCTCCATCACTAGTGGCTCCCCAAGTCCTAGTCACCCCAAGAAATCACTTTCAGGTAGTCAGCAGCACCCCAGAGTAGAGTAAGTCTTACAGAAAGAAGATGAAGAGTTAAAATGTACCTATCAGGAATCTCTTGAAATCAGTGCCTGAGAATCATCTGTCAGTAAGACAAAATTAATTACTACATGTAAAATGAAGGAATCAATGTAAATTAAACACTGTATAAATGGTATAAAAGTTTAGGGCAACTTGATTGTTAAATAATTACTGATACATGTGTGAATTCTCAACAAGACCCCACAGGGATGGGACTTCCTACGGCTTCTTCCATATTTTCTCAAAGTCAAGGTAGGGTCTTGGGATGTCTCCCCCACTTGCTGTTAAGCTAGGGGATGTGAGTGTGGCAATTAAAAGTAGATTGCAAAGGTCAGTGGTTTGCGCAGTTTTACAATACTGAGGTCGGTGTGAAACTCCAGCTAAAAGGTTAGACTGAAAGCCCGTGCGGTAGAGAAGGGCCTTCCTTCTGCCACAGGATCCCCATGAACTTGAGAAATCCTGCTCCCCAGTGCAAATATTGTATTAACTTACGTAAAGCTGGCTTTACTTATGAAATCAAATCAGCTGTTATAAATATCTTAAACATGATCATGATTTAAATTTGGGTTCTTATGAGGGGGGCACACATGTGCCACAGCACCCCTGTGGGATCAGAGGACAACTTCCAGAAGTTTGCTCTCTCTTTCCACCATGTGGGTTCTGGGATCAAGCTCTGATCATCAGCCTTGGTGGTGATAAGTGCCTTGACCTGCTGAGCCATCTCACCGGCCCACTGTCATGATTTAAACTTTAACTTTTGAGCCTGTTTCCTGGCTTCCTGGTGTTGGTATAATAAAAGAAAACTGGGATGCTCAGGGTGCCCATCTCTGTCATGTCCCTGGGGAGCTGGGCTTTTAGCTCAGGACAGCCTTTTTCAGCTCAGCCTCTTTCACTCAGGTGCTCCAGACAAAGGAACCAAGTATTCAGATACTCGATGCACCATGCAAGGGCCAGAGAGGCTTTGGTTTGTGGGTCCATTTTACCTTCAGATAACACCCTTTGAATCACCTCCTCAGACAGGACTGGGATAGGGCAGGCTCTCCTTTCCCAAAGGGATCTAATCCATTGCTGGGGTGGTTGGAGAGCTGCCTGTAGGCACCTCTGCATTTCTAGAACTCCAACCTGCATTCTATAATGAGCCTTAGGCGCTCTGTCTTGAATCTCCTGTCTCTGTAACTTTCCACATTCTAGACAGCACATAGCAGTCTTCTCCGGACCTCCTTCTGGGGGTTGGTGCTGATGGTGACTGACCACTAGGGTTCCCCCCTGGATGGAAATTGCCCCAAACTGCCAACCACAGATCAAGGACAGGCTGCCAGCCCTCCAGGGAGGAAAGGATAGAAGACTTTCCTCCCACTGAGCTCCCAAACGCCAGAGATCCCACACGCCCTCCAAGTGTACTTTGCAAAATCCAATATACAAAAAAATAAAAATTCACAATATACAATTGGTAAAATTAAGGAGCTGAAGATTACTTAGGAGAGGGAGATTTGCAATGCAAACGAACTTTCTGATTTATAGCGTCACCACAGGGTTCCTTACATGAGTCAATCTAAAATAGGATTCAGCTCTCGGTGCATCTAAAATAGGATCTGGTTGCCAAAATGCAGTTCACATGCCACACCAGCAGCAGCCTCTTCCATGTAGCCACTGAAGAGCCACAGAACTACACAGCTTTTTGCTCCATAGGTTTTTCTGCAAGTGTGTTATCCATTTCATCTCAATGGCCTCTCTTTGCCTTAGAAAGTTAGCCTTAGCTTTTGACAGTTGGAGTCCTTTTACCATTCACAGGCTGCCTTTAAAACATTTTTGTAGCTCTGCCCCCACTTAACCCAAGGCCTTAAAGGTCTTGTGCCGGATCACTATGCAGGTAGTGGATCTCAGTCAAAGGTGTTGCCTAGTTACCCTGTAGCAGCCTGTCTGAGATTTAATAGGAAGTAACTTTGCATTTGAAAGGTTGATTCAAGCCTTAAAATTCAGCTAAAGGTGCCTGCTTGCACCAAACCTAAGGACCGGAGTTCAAGCCCAGGAACATGAAGGTGGAAAGAGAAGCAACCGGCTTTTGCAAGTTGTCCTCTGACCTCCTCATGACCCCACCAATAAATAAATATGAATAAAATAAAAGAAAATTCCACATGTAACTATCCCATTACTTTGTCGCAGTCAGTAGAAATATTGTGAAGCCTGCGGACAAAGGAAAACTAAGAGGGGCCCGCCATTATGTTCAAAGACTTTATGTTAATTTGCTAATGATCAAAGTTGAAAACAGCCTAAATATTCAACAAGGGGAAATATAGCTGTATCATCTCAAATAGGACATTACAGTGCAGCTAAAAATGTATACATAAAAAGAACCTTAATAACATGAGACAATTCATATTATGCATATATGTATATGTAGCATTCAAAAGTCACATGTAGGGTAGTGTTACAGTGACACAGAAGGACAAGAAGGAAAGAGAAGGGAATTAGAACAAAACTGTCTTCATGTCATAAATTATAGCTGAGAAGTTTTCTTCACCTCTATTCTAAATGATCCAAAAAGAAACAAGTAAAATTTCCCATTATTTCAAGAAAAAAAATAAGTCAACTTTGGGAGGCAGAAGGTTAAGACAATGGCCCTGAACTCTTGATCTTCATGACTCCTGAGTGCTGGGGCAGAAGGCATGTTCCACCTGGCCTCCTGCTGTCTATAAAGCTCCTGAGCTTGCCCCAGAGAGCAGCCAAGGCTGCCTTTCTCCAGGATCCCATGTGGCCAACCTCCACAGAGCCACATTCACCAGCTTGCAAGCCTCCAGCCATGCAGGGACGAGGACTGCACTGTGGGAAACCTTGGGCTGATGACAAAGACAAGACTGGGTTGGGTCTTAGCCTTGGCACTTACTGGATGAAAGCTTCATGATTTCTATCTGCTAATCCGTAGGAGGGCAGGATCTGGGTGCTGTGCTTCGGGTATCATTTGTCTCCCACAGCCCTTGTGCTGGAGGCTTAGTTCCCACTATGGGGGTGCCATTAAGAAATGAGGCTTCGGGGCTGGAGAGATGGCTCAACAGTTAAGAGCACTGGCTGCTCTTGCAGAGGACCTGAGTTCAGTTCCCAGCACTCATTTGGCAGCTAACAACCGTCCAGTTCCAGAGGATCCAGTGTCCTCTTCTGGCCTCCCAAAGCACTGTATGACATGGGTGTACTTGAATACAAGCAGGCAAAACACTCAGACACGTAAAATAAAAATAATAAACAAAATATTTTTAAAAAGAAATGAGGCTTGGCAAAATCCCAGCGCGATCTCCAAGCCTCACCCATACTGAGGAGCTATTGGTATTAGATAGGTGGGGTGAAAAGGAGGATTATTCATTCTGGAGAATGTGGCCACTGGTTGGTTGCTCATGCTCCAGTAATGACCCCACACCCAGGCACATATGAGCATCACTAACTGCACTTAGTGGGTCATGAAAAAAATAAGACAGCATGAAGTTGGAAGGGAGCTTGTTAAGGGGACATGGGGAAAGTTGGAAGGGTAAAATGGGGACTGGATATGACCATATTTCATTATAGAACTGGGTTCCAGCCTCAGTACTATAAATAAATAAATTTAAATAAATAAATAAATAAATAAATAAAGAGGGTTAGTGGAAGGTAATTAGGTCATGAGGGCTGGGAAGAGATTAATGCTGGCTCCTGGGACCCATGCAGGTCAGATGGGGTGGATTAGTTCTAAGAAAGAGCAGGTTGGGTATACAAAGAACAAGCCCGCCCCCTCCCCACAGCTTTTTCAGGGTTACTGTGTGATCTCTTCCCTACATGCTTCTGAAATGTGATTCTATCCACTATGGTATCCTCACCAGAGATAGCAAACTCCTACACCATATGCCCTTGAACTTCCAGAACTAGGAGCTAAATAAACCACTTTTCTTTCCAAAGTCCTCAGCCTCAGGTAGTCTATGGTAGCAGCACAGAGAAGAATAAAACACCAGGGATTCTGGTGTGCTGAATCAGAAGGAAAGAAATAAGGCTTTGACCAAAGTCTGAAACAGCACTGATTGCCAAAGCAGGAAAAAAACCTTCCAGTTTCTGTTGATTAAGATCTTTTTTTTTAAACTTCCACTTCTAGTTACGTCTTATACCAAAATCAACTTTTCTATTGTGAACAACTAGAAAAGCTGAGTTTTTAAAAAGTGTGCATGCAAATTATTTTAAGGCATAGGATACCATGATTTGAAGGACCAAGATTCTGAAAAATCGGGAAGATAGACAGGCCTGCTTCAGGGATTGCTTTCCCTCCGGGGCAGTTGGGATTTACAAGTGGCAGCTGGAATGAACTAAGCACAGATTTTTACAATCCAAGGGATGAAGGAGATAAAAATTGTAATGTAGGGTCTGGAGATAGAAACAGCCCTAGTTAGTGGCCTGCATATTCATCTGGGACCCTTGAAGGGGCACACACAAAGAAGAGCACACAGGAGATAAATACTCTTGGAATGACTCATTTCTGATTATTTAATCTTTCACAAACTCCATAGGCTACAGGGCAAAAGTAAACCCACCCTAAGGGAATGTGTGCTAGTCAGTTTTTGTCAACTTGAGTCACTTGGGAAGAGGGAACCTTACTTGAGGGATTTCCTTTATCAGATTGGCCTGTGAGGCATTTTCTTGATTGTTGAGTGATGTGGGAGGGCCCAGTCCACTATGCGCAGTGGCACCCCTGAGCAGGTGGTCCTGGGTTGTGTAATGAAGCAGGCAGAGCACAGACCAGAGGAACAGGTCAGTAAGCAGTGTTCCTCAATGGTCTTGTGTTTCAGTTCCTGCCTCCAGGATCCTTCCCTGAGTTCCTGCCTCAGTTTCCTTTTATGATGGACTGTGAGGCGTAAGCCAAATAAACCCTTTCCTCCCCAAGCTGGTTTTGGTCAGTGTTTTATCACAGCTATAGATAGTAAACTAAGACAGCATTTGACACTATTTTCTGTATTGATATGGGACCATGACTCAATGAGAACTGGAACGTGCTGTCAGCATAAAATATACACTATATTTCCAAGACTTGATAAAGTGTGTAAATTTCTAATTAAAAGTTGTTGTAGTGGTTGCGTATTCAAATAACACTATTTGTAGCATACAAAGTTAAAGAAAAAAATTAATTCAACTGTTTCTTTGTATTTAATGTCACTACTAAGAACCTTTAAATGGCACTTATGGCTCACATTATGTGCCTATCAGTTCTTCTGATCTAAAACCTAGATTCAACTCTATATTTTTTTCAGCATTTTTACTGAGTCTTTGAGAATGCCATACAGTGTATTTTTTATCATGTTCAGACCCCCTCCTCCATCTTTACCTTTACTACCCCCACCTGCCTATTATTTTCTTTTTAAAAAGCCTGTCGAGTCTAATTTGTGTTCCCCAAAGCTTCTTGGATGTGGTCCTTTGAAATTTGGTCAACCTAGCAGGCATCACACTCTTAAAGAAAACTGACTCTCCCTGTCCCTGTCTATGGATTGCCGATAGCTCCTCAGCCAGGGCTGGGGCACTTGCTACACCTTTGCTGGCTTTCTGGCTTGGGCTTGCACACCCACCTGTGTGCTTTCATAAGTGTTCTCGGTTCATATGTACAACTGCCCTATGGTGTCTAGTCAATATGGTTTCCTTTTAATTTTTATATACAATGTCTGACATCTGATGAAAAGTTATCAGGCACACCAAAAAAAACGAAACCAAATGAGCAAAAACAAAGAGAGAAGTCAGACGATGTGCTGAATAGCTTTATTAGTTCCTTGACACGCCTAGGCAGAGGGAAGCTCAACTGAGGAATTTGCTTCATTGGATTGGCCTGTGGGTGTGTCCATGGGGCGTCTTATTGATTGTTGAGTGACGTGGGAGGGCCACCCTTGGGCAGGTGGTCCTGGGTTGTATGAGAAAGCAGGCTGAGCACAGGTTAGAGGAGGAAGCCAGTAAGCAGCATCCCTCCATGGTCTGTGTTTCAGCTTCTGCCTCCAGGTTCCTTCTGAATTCCTATCCTTGATGATGATCTGCAAGCTGTAAGATGAGATAAATCCTTCCCTACCCAAGTTGGTTTTGGTCAGTGTTTTATCACAGCAATAGAAAGTTAACCAAAATAGACAACAAGTAATACAAGAAAACTCACAGAAGATACCAATGGTGAACATTAAGACAAGCTATAACTGGACTAGAGAGATGGATCAGACTGAGAAGTACTTGGTTCTCTTGCAGTGGACCTCGGATTCAGATCCCAGCACCCACATGGTAGCTGATAATGGTCTGTAACTCCAGTTTCCAAGGGATCCAGGCCTCCTTCTGGCCTCCTCCAACATTGCACACACATGGTACACATACATACATGCAGACAAAACACTCATACATACAAAAATAAAAATAAATCTTTAAAAAATTTAAAAATAACTGTAACTATTATATTTAAGAAAGCACATAATGGGGCTGGAGAGATGGCTCAGTGGTCAAGAGCACTGACTGCTCTTGCAGAGGACCTGGGTTCGATTCCCAGCACCTACATGGTAGCTATGAACCATCCTTAACTCCAGTTCCAGGGGAATCTGAAGCCCTCTTCTGACCTCCGCAGCATTGCACAACACAGGTGCACTCACATACGTGCAGGCAATACACTCAAACACATAAAATAAAAATAATAAAGAAAATATTTTTTAAAAAAGAAAGCCCATAACAAGATGAACAAGTTGGAAAAATCTGAAACATAACTGCAATATTTGAAATTAAGAACTAAGTTTTGAAGCACCTAAAGAATTGCTAAACTAGAAAGAGAATCCTTTTTCTTTTTTTTTACTGCACCAACATCTCTTGCTCTTGACCTCACACACATATAAAGATTTGCCCTGAGCTAGCCTGACCCATAGCTACCTTGAGATGTCCTTAGTAGCATACAGATCTCCTCCTTAGGCAGTGAAAGGGCTGAGAGAATTAGACATTATATTTGTGACTTCCCCCATCACTATGACAGAATACAACATAGAGACAACTTAAGAGAGGAAGGAATTTTTCTGGCTCCTGGTTTAGGGCATATGGTCCACCAAGCGGAGAGGGAATGAAAACGGATAGTTCACCTCTGTGGCAGAGAAAGCCGAGGCAGTTTTTTACATGAAGCTGCAGTCAGAGCAGAGGGCTCACACTGGATCTGAACTATTATGCTCAAGTCCACTCCTCCGGCTCTTAGGCCATCAGCTAGATCCCATACTCCCAAGATTCCACAGCCTCCCTAAACAGCGCCACCAGTAGGGGACCAAGTGTTCAAACACAAGAGCCTGTGGGGACATTCCACATCCAAACTACAACAGATGTGCAAACCCAGAAGGTCGTGATAACAGACTTGGAGTTATAGTGGAACGTAGCAGGGGTCTGGGCAGTGTGCATGGGTCATACTGGCCAGGAGCTTTCTGATTTCCCGACAAGCTTGACCTTTGTTTCCCCATCATGCAGCACAGTGTCAAGGCAAGAGTCCTGTAGCTGGAGCAAGGTTGTCTGGTGTACCTGGGACAGTCGTGGAGAGGCTCTTGGGGGTATCCACCGGCTACTTCTGGGTAGTTCAAGCCACCAAGAGGTTTCTGTTTGCTCTAATGTCCCAGGCATGCAGTAGTGTGGTGAAGGAGGGAAGTGCCATTTATTTTGTAGGCACAGCATTGCCCTTATACAAATTCTCAGAAACATCCTGTTGCTTTTGTTAACCCTCCATTAAAAACTAGAACAGCCTCTCTCAGAAGAGCAAGGTGAGAGGCAACCGGCTCAATCAATTTTTATGTACCAGAAGGGTTATTGTAAGTGGAAAACTAATAAAACTCTGCTCTCACCATGGATCTGAAAGCAGAAACAAAGACTGAGACTCTAGTAAAGGAGATTTGGGCTTCGATTCTAAGACTAGCTTCGTGATAAGTGTGATGGGATGTTAAAATAAGTGTTTCTGGTGTCCTGAGGCTGGCCTCAAGGTACTGGGTCTATGCAGATGGAGATGCAAGATAGCGAAGTCATATTTGGGGTGCTACACCAGGACACCGGTTGAGGGAAAAGAAGAATTGAATTAGAAAAGTTTAGGCAGATGTGCTGTAACTCCAGCCCCTGATCAACAGCGGTTGCTTCCTCCACTTCAGGCCGGGTGAATGAGTTTCAAAGAGAACCTGTCCTGTGTCCTAGGGGCCAAGACTCAGTTTTTGAAAAGTCAAAAGGCTGGTGGTGGCTATGAGGGCAGGTGGGGGAAGTCCTCAGGGATGGCTCACAGTGGGCTAGTCAGAACAAACGAAATTTCTGAAGATACAGACGTAGGCCACTGTGGAGGGACTGCCTTGTACAAAGCCCCTGCAAACAACCTTGCCCAAGAAGTTATAGAAGACATCTCAAACTATAGATGATAGAATTCTGGAGACAGAGGAGGATCTCTAGATGACTCTACAAAGCATCCAGCCCAGGAGACACAGCTCCGCTAGGCCACATATCTAGGCCTACCAAAACTCGGGGTGATGGGCGCACACAGGAGACAGCCGAGAGGAGAAAGGGAAGAGAGGAGATACTGACTGTGTCCACCCCCTCATGAAGCAGGCAGAGATCAGCTCAGGGAGATTCATTCGCAGATCCTACTCTTTGACATTTTGACCACTCCATGGACAGATACATGGCCCAAACAAGGTGGTTTTATGATTCAAAGACACTTAGGAACTCTGTATCAGTTATAAACAACTTCAGGGGATTGGGCCACCTCCCACAGGTTGTACCCTAGATGGGTAAAGAAATTTACAGTCAGGGAGAGAGGATAGTATTCCACACCTGAGGACTTTTTTCTATAAGAATAAAGACAGGCATGGCTGGAGAGATGGTTCAATGGTTCAGAGCCCTGGCTGCTCTTAAAGAGGACCCAGGTTCAATTCCCAGCACTCATATGGCTGTTAACAACCATCCATAACTCCAATTCCAGGGGATTCAATGTCCTCTTCTGACCTCCATGGACATTGTACAACATGGGTGCACTTATACACATGCAGGCAATACAGTCAGTCATACACATAAAATAAAAATAATAAATAAGATCTTTTTTTAAAAAAAGAATAAAGGTGGACATGTTTAGCTAGTACCTTGTCAGGAGGAAGAAACACACTGATGAATACAGAGTCTTCATCCTTTAACAAGCAATGTATTTGGGTCTCTGTGTTTACCATAAGAAAGAGACCCAAGTAAGGAAGGGAAGCCACATCAGCTCGGAGTTGGACAAGCATCTGGTCCCCAGGTCTTCTGGGTATCCCCAAACTACAAGGGAGAAGATGGCTACCCATCCTAAAGTCAATGAACAGGTTAATGACTATTGCATCATCTCTACCTGGTCCAGATTATTCCATTTCCGTTACCACCAAAATGCTGGTGACAGGACCCACATTTAAAAAAAAAAAAAGAAAAAGCTGACTCCCAATAGGCTGTCACTGTTTTTAATGACTTTAATGACTGGCATGCTGATCCCACCAAGCAACAATTCAAAGGCCAGACAACCTGGGGCCAGAAAGTGAACTTTGGGTGGGATCAGTCTCTCCAGAGACCCTTCTGGAAAGTGTTTCAGCCCTGGACATCTTATATAGTACTCTAGTGGCCCACAGAAGGGCTGCACTCAATACCTGGGGTACCCAGAGGGAATTGCAGTCACCAGCTTAGAAATGCCACATGGTAGGGAGCTGGGTTTCCAGCAGGCAGAGAGGAGGTATACTCTCTCCCCACAGTGTCCTGCTGTGTTTGGGAACTGCATCCAACAGGCAGCGTATGGATCTGTGCGTGGATCTGCTGTCGCGTAATGAAACAGTAATGGGAGGCAGTCCGGAACTGTTCTTTACACAGTCACCGATACACACTATCCACAAGGAGGGCAGCTGCTCCCCCAATCTGCCCTGAATTTTCAAGTCAGAACTTGCTTTGGGGACCAAGGACACCCCCCCCGCACTGCACTGGTGCTCTCCTTTTCTTCAGAGAACCATCTGCACCTAGTTGATGCCCCCTGTACCCATTGGGCACTCTCTCCTCCTGGCCCAGAGCCCTGCATCACTGAGAATACACCCCGGTGGAGCCGGAGAGCCAGAGGTCCTTACGAGAAGGACAGTATCTGGTGCAGGCAGGGAGCCATATTGGAGAGGAGTTGTTCCCTTGCCCAGTTCTGTGAACTGCACACTCTCCCTCTCTTTGTCAAGATAATAATAAGCACAAAGTCACAACAACAGCAATGACAAAATCCAAATACATGTTCAGCTCCAAGAAAAGCAAGATGGGATTGTCATCTCTTCCAGGTACCTGTTCACCACGACGGATGTCCCTGTGCCAGTGCTGAGCCATCTCCAATACACGCCATATGCCTGTTTCTTTACTTAGTGTTGTTTGGGGTGGGAATCCTTCAGAGAATGGAAGGGCCCCGAATATTTGGCAAGCCAGGCAAGGACACCAGCTGAATGTGCACACGGATGGTGTGTCCCTAAACACACCCGCGCACACACACACGTGCTTTCGCACACACAGACACACAGTCTCTCCCAGACTGTAACTTTATTCATCAGTTCCTTTTTCTATGTATAGTAACCAAATTAAAATAAGCCCAGTGCAGGAAAATAGCAAATTAAAACTGGCCTGCTCATTCCTTGGGTGCGAGCATCCAGCTGAGATGTGGGCCAAAGGGTTAGTCAGACTTGGGACTGGAGAGAAGGCTCAGAGGTTATGAGCACTGGCTGCTCTCGCAGAGGACACAGGTTCAGTGTCCAGTACCCACAAGAAGCTAACAATCGGTAACTCCAGTTCCAGGAGATCTGACACCCTCTTCTGGTTTCCTTATGGTAGCACACACAGGTGCACTTACAAACATGCAGACAAAACACTCATAAACATTAAATAAAAATAAATAAATCAACAACAACAAAAATGTTTAGACAGATTCCTGCCTGGCCATCAAGTCTGCTCATTGTTCTGACTGGCCCAGAATGAAGGTTGGCTAAATAGATTCTCGAGTTTTATCCCCTAAAGCTGGAAATCCTGTCCCCTGTCTGAGTGGGTCATCTGAGGGTGTAATGTGAACCCAGTTCTGGTCCTGGTTCCTTTGATATGCATGGATGCAACATCCTCTGGCATTAAGTGTGGAGCTTCATGGCTGGGATGAACACAGACCAGCAGGAAATCTGTGAGGCACTCTCATCACAGGGTTTTGGGTGACAAGATGGGCTGTCAGCAGAGTCCTGCTTGGTTGTGACTGGCCTTGGTGGGTAGGAGACTATCAATAGAAAACATTTTCCATAGCATCCCTGAAGGGTGATCCCAACCAAGGAGGTGGTGGATACTGACTGAAGCCTAGGAAATGATCCTGTTTTTGAACTTTTTCCTAGGAAATTAGGAAACTGGAAACAGAGCCCAAATGTCTTCCTTTCAAGGGTAATCGTTTTCCCTGACTGGTATGTTAAGCTTGTCAAGCACTTAGCCAGAGCTTTCCAAGGCAAGTTTGGAAGAAGCATATGGTGTTCGCCCAGTCCATATGACTGGCTGAGCGTCGACCACTACTGTTGATACAATATCTCACTTTTTCCTCAATATTATGACAGCATTTGTCAATGAAAATTAAATGACTGTCAAACTTCTCCTGCTAACTTACGGCACAACCACCAGGGAAAGCCAGTGCCGCGCCTTAAGCCAAAGGGACCTTGTCTTTCTATTCAACCAAGAGTCAAGAGAGAAAGACATTTAGACGTGAATGCCAGTAGGGAAGGCTTGCCAAGTAGCATCAGGATGGAATAGAAACCACCTTCCTGTATCCCAGGCTGTTGGGAAGGCAGCCTGGTGGGGGTGGGGATGGAGGAGTGTCAATTCAGGGCACAGGTTCTGGACAGGCAACCTTTCATAGGGGAAATAACACCACATGTTATACGTATGTACTGGTTGAAAGGAGAGGAAAAAGATTACATCTGTAAAATCAAAGATCTTTGGGGGGGTGTTTAAAAATCTAATAGAGACATCCTGGAGTGGTCATACGGAAACATTTAAAAAGCTAGATCACGTCGGAAACGAATCCCAGCTTCCATACCTCTGAATGACCTCAGCACTCATTAATTCCAGTATCAGAGGCGGAAGACTCTGGGTCGTTATTTTACCCACTGAGGAAGCTGATCGTTATGCAATTGTGAATTGCAAGAATTTCAACATTAAAATCAACTGTTGTCCTCTCTGACCATCATGTTGGAAAAGATCTGAGAGCAAGCTGAGTGGCAGACAGAGCAGTGGCAGGAGGTTTTATGAAGGACCAGGTAGGAATTTAGGAATCTTCAGCCTCTTTCCTGTCCTGCCCCGACCTCTGAACTCCCCACGCCCACAAATTCCATCCTCTAAGCCATCTGAACAGGATTTCTTGGGCTAGGCCATGGTGGTGCTGGCCTATAGTCTCAGCACTCACTAGGGATGTAGAGAAAGGAGAATCACAAGTGTGAGGTCAACCTAGGCTACACAGGGAGATTCTGCCTCAAAACACAGCAAAACAAATATCCTAAATAAAGACAGCCTGGGATTGAGTTGAGCTGATGAAATCAGCTTGGGTCTCTGACTTCTTTACTGACTTCTCTACATTAAAAAAAATCTATCACTCATCAGCAGGCAGTGACTTCAGCCATATCAAACTGTCGCTGTCAAGATTAACATCATTAATAAAATTTATTGGAGGAGGTAGAGACACATCCATGGGGCATGGGTAGAACTTCCGGTTGTTGTCTTTTTTTTATAGAGCTGCCTCTGTGGATTTCTTTTTAAAATTTGTATTTATTTATTTAATTTTATGTATATGTATGTGTTTTGCCTGTATGGATGTTAAGTGTACCTGTGCCACGTAATACATATGGAGGCCAGAAGAGGGCATTAGATCCTCTGGATCTGGAGTTACAGATAGTTGTTAGCCACCATGTGGGTGCTGGGAACTAAACCTGGGTCCTCTTTAAGAGCAGCTAGTGCTATTAACTCCTGAGTCATCTCTCCAATCCCTTTACATGTTTTTTTAAAGATTACTCTAGAGTAATCCCCATGATCAATCTAGTAAGAAAGGAGGAACATTCCCCAACACACAGACTTCCTTTTTTACCCTTTTATTTATTTATTTTGTTGGGTTTGTTTTGGCACGGGGTCTTCCTATAGCCCCAGCTGGCCTGGAACTCACAATGTAGACCAGGCTGGCTTCAATCTCACAGAGATCCACCTGCTTCTGCCTCCAGAGTGCTGGTGTTAAAGGCATGTGCCACCATGCCCAGCTTCACTTTAATCTTAAAGAGCCTGCTGATAGATAAGAAGACAAATGAGTGACTTCTTCCAAGAAGTGTTCAGCCAGAGTTTAGTCATCCCTGCATGGCCATCCTCTCCAGTCTACTGGCAGTGCCTACAAGAGAGATCTTTAAAGGCAGTGTCCATGGGTTTGAGGCCCCTGGAGGACAGGCAGCCTGGTCAACAGTTGTTTGGGGACCTGACATGTGGGGCCATGTTTACAAGACCCAATGGCTTTCAAAAGCCCCTCTTCATGCAGGCAGTCCCCAGCTCTAAGCTGAGACCTCAGTGGTTCCGACAGTGGAATGGGTTCCTCTTTGAGCAGAATCACCCCACATTAACACATGGGAACCCTCCTGTGTGTGTGTAAGCTAAAGCAAAAAACAAATGCCTGCGGTAACAAACATCCATGTAGTCTTCCCAGACACTCATGTTGGAGTGAGAGATGGAAGGGGCCTCAGAAGCAAAGCTCAAGACCCCTACCCTACCCCACCACATGTCTTTGTAGACCCTGAAAATTGCCCTGGTCACTCCGGATCAGCAGACACAATAGAAGCAGCTCCCCCTTTCTGTGCTAAATTAAGGTAGAGGCATAGCACAGATGCACAGCAGGATCCAGATATCTGAGACCTGCTTTATCCAGATGGCTAAGGAGAACATCGGAGAACACTCGTTTCCCCACTCCTGAAAACATGAGCTCTCTGCTAGGTACAAGTCCACAGACCTTGGTGGGAGGGTCTAGAGACCAGACTAGCCTCGGGATCTCCACACAGCGACAGTGAAGTCCTGGACAGCAGTCGGATTTCCAACCCCAAACTGTTCTCCCTGACACAAAGAGGGGCAGCCTGGCACAGTAACAAAAGCCAGTGTGGGTGGCAAGGTGACTGCACATTTCAGCTTGAATGCTCTGGTGTGGGCTTGCACCTGATCACCAGATGCTTCAAGCAGATGGCCAGGGAGGGGGAGCAGGCTTCTGGTTGCTTCTGAGGGGCTAGAGGAGAACCAATCCAGAGAGCCGGCCGGGAGTGCCCTGCTCAGCATGTGCTCCGGGAGCCTTACAGGCTGGAGCCTTGGTTCTGGGGAGCCTTCCAAATACACGCATGGCCCGGCTTGAGTATGGAGCTCAAACAAGGCCAGAGCTTGGCCAGCATGCGTCCTTTTGTCTGCTGAATGCTTTAGGATTTCTTTTCTGGATGGTCTTCTGGAACAGGCCAGGCTGCATCTGTTATCTGATCCAGAAGGTCTCAATAAATGGGATTCATTTGCAAATTAATTTTTCATAGAGAGGCTGGGTGAGCCATAAAAAGGAGCCTCCCTGTGGTGCCCAGCCTGGCCTCACCTGCAACCCTGGATGGCTGCTTTCTTCTGTTGACCTTGGCCCTGGGAACAATGAGTCCTGACAATGGTCTAGCCCCTGTCTGTGAGGTGGGAGCAGTTCCTGGGGTAGGAAGAGCTGGCAGAAGGGGTATAGTCTGTGCCAGGCAGGCTTTCTGGAGAATCGAGGATTTTTCAAAGCTCCCCTCACAGCAGAAGCTGTTGGCAAGGTCTGTGGGCCAGGGCTGAAAGGAGGCTCAGCTTGGTCTTGTTCCTGCCCAGGGTCTCTTCCTCTTCCAGGAAATCCAAGTCCGTGCATGCTCAGGCACACACAGCTATGCAAATTTAGGAACATGCGCACAGGAGCAGACAGACAGACACACACACACACAAACACACTTGAAGCATCTAACTGAAGACAGATGGGTTGTTTTCTCTATTAATGTGCCCTTCCACCTGACCCTAATCTGGAAAGTGTGAGATCTACAAGGTGTTCAATGAATCAATGAATGAATGAGTGAGTGAATGAGTGTTTTGCCACATCTGTCCAGCTCAGCTGAAGTACCAGTTATAGCACCTGGTGCTCTCTGACCCTTTGAGCCCGTCAGCTTCCCCAGCTAAATGTCTAACATCCTACCCTCCCCCAGGAGCCTTTGCTTCCCCGGTTCATACTTTTCACTAGGGCCTGAGCAGGCCCAGTCCTCAGCACTGTGCTCTCTCAGCATAGATGCAAGAGAGCAGAGCCTGTATGCCACACTAACTGATACTCTTGGAGAGATGGGGCTGCTCAGCTCCATCCTGCTGATAAAGGACCAGTGTGCCTGTGAACAGAGAGAAATTCCCAGCCTAGGAGCAGGTACAAAGAATGGGTTGACTGGGCAGACTCTGTTCACCATGGCCATTCACCAGCTCTTGCAACCTAGGGCAAGTTGCCTGACCTCTCTGAACCTCACCTCTTCCATGAGGAGTTTGTTAGAAGGCTGTAAAAGGCAGTGGCTGTCAAGTGCATAGCCCAGTATATGGCATTAAACATTCAGTGACAATGGCTCACCACACCTTCTAGACACAGGGTGAGTTGTTGTCAAGACTTGACTCAAGGCCAAGGTTAGCAGAAGCAACCACCAGGGCTGTCACCCCATTTCTCTATGTGTTCTCTTGAAATGCCAAGTGCAGCAGCTGCAGAAAGCCTGTTCTTGTCTACTGAGGACACACCTCCCACAGACACAAAGTGCCGGGTCTGAAATGGAGTACATAGTGTACCGTGTCTCTGTGTCCACCTTCCTAGGCACAAGTAGAGGTAGCTTTGTGTCTCTGCCTGATTTCAGAACGCAGGGACTAGAAGGGGCAGGTACCAGGCCTTCAAGGTCCCTAAGGTGGTGACAGGGCTGTAAGGCCAGCACCGTAACAGGCAGCTGTGACTGGTGGCAGAGCCTCCGGCCCCAGGCTCCTCCACAAAGACAAGGATTAGCCCTGTGCCCTGGCCAGCGGCCAGCTCAGATCATTTCATTTGGCCTACTTAGCAGTCCCCCAGGGGTGCTGGGAAAGGGAATGATTCATCACTGTCTGGGGCACCCTCATGCAGAGAGGGTCCACCCAGGAGGGGCTGCATCCTTGTCCGTCCATGTGACGTGACAAGCTCAGTCCCTGTGCCCTCCCCACAGGAAGCCAATGCAGGCAGGGTGATCTGTTCCTAGGATGCAGTATGATGGGTACTCAGAAAGCCAGCAGTCAAGACTGTGGTATGCTTGGTAGACCCAGGCTACAAGGAAGCGGCCACCCAGGGTCAGTCACATCAGTGTTGCACACCTGTCTGCCAGCACCATGCAGGGTTGGAGCTGAGCCGAGGGGTGATGTTTGTCCCACAGCCTATCTCTGGCCACTGCTAGAGGCAGGCAATGTTCAGGGAAGAGCAAAGCATAAGAAATGGTCTGTCTGTGACCCCCTCAACATTTCAAAGTATCTGAGAGCCCAAAGGGCTGCAATGTATACCAAAGAGCTGAGAGACATTATTACAGGGACACTCTAGTATAGAGATGTGGCACGAAGGGTTCAAGGTCATCCAGCCCAATGGAGACACCACTGGGGTCCCACTCTCCCGGCTTATACCTAGAGCTGGGACATAACAACTTCCCCTAGACACATACACCAGTCAGAGAAGGCCACAAAGAGTTGGATCAGGAAGCAATCAAGGGGAACCCCTTCATGGGTGAGACCCACCAGGATGGAGGCCTGACTCCTCACCATACCACTGCACCTAGATTATAGTATACCTCTTCCCACTACCTTAAAATACCCACTACCTGGAGTGCTCAGACACAAAAGGAGGAATCCATACAACACCCCATCCCCAAGACCAAGGGAGGATTTTGAAAGAGGCACAGAAAGATGTAAGAGTCAGAAGTTGTCTTCTGGACATGACAGGATAGCTATATTCATGAACTCACAACAGCTGTGGTTGCCTGCACAAGACCTGCACCAGATCAAGCCAGTAGAGAGTGGGAAGGGGTTTGTGAGCCTCCACTCCTAACTGAGGCACCTTTGACAGTTGATAGCTTCTGGGGGAGGGAGAGTCAGTTTTCTTTAAAGATGTGGCTCCTGGAGGTCAACCACATGCCAGTGGATGGTCTCCACCCAGGAGTTTATGGGCAGCACAAATTGGAGTTGATGGGTTATTTTTTTAAAAAAAAGAGGTCATGAAACTGAGGGCTGAGGAGGTAGGGGTGATTCTGGGAAAAGTTAGTGGGGAGGAACAGTTGTGGGTATGATCAGACTACATTGGAGTAAATTTCCAAAAAAACTAATAAAAATAATTGCTTTTCTTTTTTAAGACAGGGTATCCCTGTAGCTCTAGCTGGCTTGGAACTTACTATGTAGACCAGGCTGGTCTTGATCTCATAGAGATCCACCTGCCTCTGCCTCCTGAGTGCTGGGATTAAAGTGTATAGCAGTAAGCCTGGAAATATATATACATATATGTATATATGTGTAGATTTAATACCCACTACTTCAACCTAATGAACAAAACAGGGAGGGGAACAAGAGGGCCAAAGGGGAGGGCTTCCCCACATGAGGGTCAAACTGGTCAGCCTGGGTGGCCACTGGGGCACAGGCTGAGGCCGGCGGGCTGCGTGCTCCTGTCTGGTGCCGTCACCCTCGCCAGCACATCCATCAGTTCAGCTTTCCCTTCCTTCTGCACAAGTAATTAAGAAACACCTGTGTTTCTCCGTCAGGCTGCGCATTTGGGCAAAGTGTCTCTCACATCAATTGGGGGTGGGGCCCAAATCCCCGTCCCCCCAGCCTGTGGTATGATCCAGGGTCCCTTCCTGTGCCTCCATCCATCAGCAGTTGGGGACAGGCCTGGGAAGTCAGAGCTTCACAGAACCCGCTTCAAAATGGCCGAAGCCCCTCGGAACTTCACAGTGAGAACGGGCTCCTGGAGGTGCCTCGGTGCCAGTGTCCGTGCCTCTGCCAGCTTTTGCACAAACGAACAGCTTGTATCCCCATGAAAATCAATGGATGGAACAAATTGTATTAAATTATGTAAAATGATACTAAAGAGCACATTCTCCCAGCGAATAGAAGGGAAAAAATACCCCCCCAATCTTGTTTTAATAAATCTGGCAAAATTATAGAAGACAATTAGGAGGGGGGAAATGCTAAATTTTTATGACACTTAAAGTCACATATCCTGGTGTAAGAGGAGCCTGGGGATTTATCCCCTCATAGGTCAGACAGGCATAATTCTTTCCTGTGTCTGACACCTTTGAGTTATTTACCACCCCCACTCCAGCCAGGGACATCTCCTCCTTGATTCCCTTCCATGGAAACAGACTAGACAGAACAGCAGAAGCAAGCAAGCATTTTTTGGGGAGGGGAACCAAATTTCCTTCCTTTTCATATGGAATTTTTTTCTCAGTAAATAACTGTAATTAGCACTGAACTTGCTGTATAACCTCTTGCCTATATGAGGAAAAATCATTTGGAAATATCTTAGCCATTTCCACCCTTTTGAGTCTTTCTTGCAGCTGTCGAAAGAAAGAAAGAAAGAAAGAAGGAAAGAAAGAAAGAAAGAAAGAAAGAAAGAAAGAAAGAAAGAAAGAAAGAAAGAAAGAACCCTGAAGCATGGGGTGAAACAAGCCAGGAGGCCTTGTCTGACCTCTGGCCCTGATTCCAAGTTCTTAAGGGGTCGTGTCATTCACAAACCCAGGTCTGTCACTTCTCCATAGTACAGACAAACAGCTCAAGAACATGTCAGTTCGGGTATTATTTCTGCCTACCAGCTGTCTGAGTTGACTTGGAAGTGAGGTGTTGAGAAGGGGAGGCTCCCTGAATGAGGTCTGAGGGGTGAACATA
Organism: Nannospalax galili; assembly: GCF_000622305.1. NCBI lineage: Eukaryota > Metazoa > Chordata > Mammalia > Rodentia > Spalacidae > Nannospalax > Nannospalax galili. The sequence goes on from NW_008329696.1 coordinate 601,723, forward strand.
CCACTCAGCTCTGTGACCTTTGAGCAAAAGTTTTGATCTTTTCAGGACAGGGTCTCCCTGAAGCCCTATCTGGCCTGGAGCTCCTCGCTATGTAGACCAGGCCAGCCTTGAGCTCACAGAAATCCACCTGCTTCTGTCTCCCGAGTGCTGGGTTTAAAGGCATACATCACTATACCCGGCTTGAAAGAACTTTTAAACCTACTGGTAAAGTGTGTACATTAATGCTAATTTTGCCCAGTGCTTATGAGCATTAAGATAATTTAAATAATGTCGAATTCTAGAGCAATTCCTGTCACAAAGAAAAGCATTTCATGAATAGTGGCCTCTGATATTGCCATGGTTTTTTTTTTGCTTTTGTTTTTTTTCCCACTTTACCTGGCCATGTAATTGTGCCAAGGTTTCCCTTAGACTCTGTCTGAAAAGGTAGTGTCACTTGAGAAATCCCAACAGGCGGTTGTTGAGATTAAATGCTTCCTGCTCACCCATCAGTCAAGTGAATAATGATCCCATGGTGGGTGGGAAAGTCAAGACAGAGCCCCGTGGTCACTGCCCCTGCAATGTGATGGGCAAAGCTCACCTGGGCTCAGTCACCTGTGCTCATTTGGGTACCTGCCTGAGCCTTACTCCAGCACACTGGCCTGGCTACCTTCCTAGAGGGGCAGACCCAGATGGCCATACAGCAAGCAGTTCTTCTCTTTAGCGTACCCTGTAGATACTCAGTGCTAATAAGACTTGCAGGGATATTTAGCTCAAGCAGGTTGGAAAGAATAATCTATATTACAATAAATAAGCTTTTTTTATTCCCCTCCCCAACACACCAAAAAATGTGGCCCATTCATTGTACAGTTGGAAGTATCTGGAAGCCAACACTATATGACACGATAAAAAAAAAAAAAAAAAAAAAAAGAAAGGATCCCAGGGATAGAGAGATGGCTCAACAGTTAAGAATTTGTACTGCACTGGCAGAGGGCCCACATTCAATTCCCAGCATCCATGTTGGACATCTAACAACCATCTGTAACTCTAGCTCCAGGGGATCTGATGCCCTCTTCTGGACTCCACAGGCACCTGTACTCACATGAGCACATAGCCACTCAGACACACACACATGTACATAATTTAAAATGTTGAGAATAAGAGACTGTAGAGTGTATGTCCCTGAACAGAACTCCTATATTAAACCTCTGCCACCCAGGCTCAGGGACCATTGTATAAGAGGGGGTGGGAAGACTCTGTCAGGGGCAGTGAATAACCAAAGAAAACAAGAGTTTTTCAGGGAGCTGGGACCTTGCTCATATGAAGTTATAGGAATGGCAACAGCATGCACAAGACCCATGCAAACTCAAACCAGAAAAATACTCAGCATAGAAAGAGGAAAATAGGTAAGAAGCCCCTGCTTTAACTCAGGAACTATCGACAGCTGATTGCTGTTGGGTGAAGGAGAGTTGGGTCTTCTTTAAGGGAGAGATGCTAGATAGGCTGAACAGGCTCCAGTGGATGAGAGGGACACACACTTGACTCAGTAGACCTTAACATACGTGACAGAATGTATGAAATCTGGTGGGAGGACTTTGGGAAGTACAGATAGGGGAGGGGTCTAAATATGATTAAGAGGTATTGTATGAATTACACGAAATTAAATAAAAATATTGAAAAAACATGGAATAAAATTTTCATTCATCCATTCATTTACTCTATATGTTTTAAAGACCAGCCAGGCATGAAGTGCTTGAGATTGTTTAACCAGGTAAGTAGGCAACATCTTTCTCCGTGCAGATGACCTTGGATGGTATTTTAGCTACTCCTCTGTTGCTGTGATAAAACACCATGACCAAAGCAACTTATGGAAGGAAGAGCTTATTTGGCTGATGGTTCCAGAGGGATAAGAGTCCATCATGGTGGGGAAGCACAGTGGCGGGGGTGGCCAGAGCAGAAAGCTGAGCACTTACATCTTCAAGCAGGCCCAGGAAGCAGAGAGAACCAGAACGGAAGTGGGCATGACTTTGAACTCTCAAAACCCACCCCCAGTGAAGTGCTTCCTCCACCAAGCCCACACCGGCTAAAGACCATGACCCTCCTCAAACAGTGCCACAAACACGGGACCAAATGTCCAAACACTTGGAGCCTATGGGGGCTACTTATTCAAACCACCACAGATGGGTAAATGCAGGTGACACACCCCGGAGATAGACTAGGCAGAAAGCAGGAGGAAAAAGCTAAGAGGGGAGCTGTTCGAACTTTAAATAAAAGGCCCTAAAGAAGGACTCGTTAGGATGTCATGGTTGAGCAAAACCCGAGGAAGATGAGGGACCAGTGCAACCACGCAGTTTAGTGTGTAAATGCGTTGCAGGTGGCGGAGGGCACAGGCAGCACCAGGGTGCTGAGATAGGACCTTCAGACAGCCTTCACACAGAGAGACAGTGCAGCCAGGGTACAGCTCTGAGACAGCAAGACTCCATGAGAGGGCTTTACCCGTGGGCTAGTTGGGGGACACAGGGAGCCCCTGAGGATCTGAACAGCCCCATCAAGATCAGTCATGACCTTGAAGATGACCACTCTGAACAGTCCTGGGTACTGGGGTGGAGGTAGGGAGACAATCAGGAAGATCATTAGTAACCTAGGCAAGGACTTATCCATGCTTTAACAATGGGGTCCAACCTGAGTCGGGAGAAAGGACTGGAGACAGTGTCCAGATATATCTTGAAGGCAGAGTCTATAGGTCTGACAACATGGGGTGAGAAACTAGGAGAAGCCCAGGCAGACACCGAGAGGTTTTCTACTTGACAACATGATGAGATGGAGCTGTTGTGATCAGAGGTGGGCAGGCTGCGGGCTGATTGAGATGAGCAATGCCATCTAGGTCTCCTGCTCTGGCCACCAGGAGACCAGTGCCCTTGGACTAGCAGCCTGCTGATTCTTCCTCGCTTTACTCCTCGGACTTGTGGCCGCCTCACCCTGGTCATCCCCAGCAGTGGGTCACCCACCCAGGTCAGCCTAGTGCTGGGCCAGGTTGCCATGGGTGACACCGCATCCATCCAAACCTTTCAGGAAAGACAGAGGTATAAAGTGGTACATCCCAAAAATGCCTCTCCACAGGGACTATTTTTAAATAGACTTTTAAGAGGTGTGAATACAAGGCTGCCTATTATGCTTTTCCTGCAAGGCAATGCATCTTAAGGTCTCTAACAAGTAATACAGAGCTGCCACTTCTGATTCACCAGTGGCCAGGAGGTCTGACTTGTGTTGGCCCTGAGCCAAGAGTGCATGGGGAAGGGGGGACAGGGAACCAAGGGCATTAGGTTGCCCCAACCATCTGAGAACAATTGTCCCCTCCCAAACACCCTTGGATCCTGGTCTGAGCTCAGGTTGGACTTTGCTGATGTTGCCGAGATTTGCTATTGCTAAACACCACTTAAGCCTGAATTATGAGCCCCCTTCTTTGAGCAGGTACAGCTGTTGCTACACTTAAAGCTTTTATACACAGCAAATTGCCCAAAACACCCAAATAAATAACAGGAAACCTATTCTTTGTGCCTGCCTAAGGGCCAGTTAAAATGTAATGGGAATAACTGACTCGCTCGCTCACATCAGTGGGGGGAAATGGACGCTTCCAGCCCTGGCTGGGAAGTTCATGGTGAGCCAGCTTTGATTACTAAAGGTTTCTGTTCAAGTGCAGAAGCCAGAAACTTACTTTTAATCTTCTATTTCAAGGAGTGTGTCTATGAATTGAAAGGGCACTGTACTCTAGCTGGAGAAGAGATTCAAAGTGCTCTAGTTAAAATGCAAATGAGTCAAGCAGAAGAGCCCAAGAGGAGAGAGTTTGAAATAGAGATGAAGACGAAGGTGGTCTCAGGTGATGCTGCGTGGATCCCAATCCCTAGGGGCTGGAGTGATACTTTCTGGCCACAAGTGCCCTCCATCCTGGCCCAAGAACCTCATGGCTAACATGTGTTCAGCCTGGGAGTCTCAGGTCCCATGGCCAATGGCTCTTCACCCCAGCTCTGTGTCTGTCATAACTTAGCACACTAATCAGGGTTTAAACAAAAGCACTGTTACTTTGATGGTGGTGGGATGATACTATTTTCCGGTTTGTTTCTTAACAGCTGCGCTGCATGGTTTTCAAAGAAAATGGAAAAGGGCTATAGAGATGGCCATGGGCTAAGAGCTATTACCACTCTTACTGAGGACCTGAATTCAGTTCCAGGCACCCATGTCAAGCGGATCGCAACCACCTGTAACTCCAGTTCTAAGGGATCTGCTGCCTATGGCCTCCACAGGCCCCTGCATTCAGACACACAGACATATAAATGCATAGTTAAAATAATAAAAATAAGTCTGGGGCTGGAGGAATGGCTCAGCGGTTAAGAGCTCTGGTTGTTCTTACAGAAGACCCAGGTTCAAATTCCAGCACCCACATGGCAGCTAACAACTGACTGAACTCCAGTTCCAGGGGGATCCAACAGCCTCTTCTGTCCTCTGTGGGCACTGCATGACACGGGTGTACTTACATACATGCAGGCATAACATTCATACACATAAAATAAAAATAAATTTAAAAATAAATAAATAATAAAAATGTCCTTAAAAAACAATGGAAATGGAAGTCTTGGTTTCACACTGCCTTCCTCTTTCTCCCCACTTCCTCCCTTCCTCTCTTCATCCCTCCCTCCCTTCTTTCCTTCCTTCCTTCCTTCCTTCCTTCCTTCCTTCCTTCTGACACTAGAGCTGGAAATCCCCCTGCCTCAACCTCCCAAGCGTAGGGTTTACAGGTGTGCATCTCCATGCCTAGCTCAGGCTCAGGTTCCATCCAATGTTCACGGGGAGAGAAAGGGACACTTGATTTCAGGGTCTCAATCCCAGATGAAGATTGGACTATGCACTTCTTGGGAAACAAAGAGGCCACCGCCCCTTTCTGCAATCTGTAATGGACAGTTTGGCCATCACTTGTGTGATAATAGAGGTCATCCCCCCACAGAAAGGCTTCCAAATTGTCTGAAAGGATCTATGACAGACACCTGCATAGCTCCTTAGAGGAGAAAAAATATCCAAGTATGGAAGGGAAGATTGGAGGAGTGTTGCCAGATTCAGGGGACATCAGCGGAGAGGAAGGGATGGAAGAGGAAGGGATGGGAGAGAGTGATGAGCAGATACGGAGTTACAGTTACACGTGAGAAGTAATTGTACCGGGGCTTCCCTGGTACACGGAAGACCCAGTTCTGTTGTACAGTCTGTGACTACTGATTATATATCTCAAAAAACCTAGAATTAATATTGTGTGTTTCACCACAAAAATGATAAATATTTAAGATGACACCCGATTTGAATATCACATATGTATACATGTATTGAAACAAGACAGGGCATTCCATAAATATGTCCAGTTTTATCCACTAATTTCCATAAATATGTCCAGTTTTATACATTAATTAGAAATGTTTTTATTATTAAAAGCCTAATACTATCAAACTGCCTCATCTTGGTATAAATATTATTATTATATTTTTTAGACAGGGTCTCACTGTGTATGTAGACCTGGCTGACTGAAAGTTGCTATGTAAAACCAGGCTGTCCCCAAACTCATAGACATCCCCCAGCCTCTGCCTCCACAGTGCTAGTATTAAAGGCATGTGGCACCATGCCCAGCTAGAATTCTTTGCCCATCTTTATTGAGGTATAAGTGACAAGCACAAATTGCATATATTTAAGATATCACAATTAGCTATAGACAGTATTCATAATTTCATATTTTGACTAGATGACCAAACAGACTTAAATATTATTTTTAATCTAGGATCACTTAAACTTTTCCATCCACCCTCCGCACCCTACAAAGTATGTTACCTAAAATCTTCTTTAAATCTGACTAAAAATACTTCCTATAGACAAATGCAAGATTCTAAATGTCAGTGCGGAAGACAGGAAGAGCAGTTATTTTCTATTTATCACAAATATTGTCAGATGCTTCGTATCTGAAGAATGCTCTTGATTAGGAAGGGTCTTCCTTTTGTCTCAGCTTCTAAAAATATGAAGACTATCAAGAAAAAATAAAATAAAATCTTTGTACAGGTGACACAAATCTTTCCCATCAGGCTTTATTTTTTTTTTTTTTTTTTGCCAGAATTGGGGTAGCACATTATTATAAGGATTCAGAAAGAATAATTAAAGATCTCATGGACACAAACCCGCCTGAGGGAGGGCCTTTTATGTTGTTTTGCATTCCGTGTGTCATTCAAAAGGTTTGCAACTGGGAAATGATGTTGAACTAAAATAAGACAAGAACACATTGAGAGAAATTATACCCTGTCCAAGGAGTTGACACCCCCTTTAGACAGCTCACCACGACGACTCTGCAGCCGCCACTGGTGCACACGGGGTGACATTTAGACTCTGCACGGTGGCACAGGAGAGAAGCCATGTCTGTTGAACAGGGAGCACGCACAGAGAGCCCTGTGTGGCAGAAGAAGCCAGAGTCACCTGGTATCTACAACATGTCTGTTCACCCACCACATGGATGTTACAACCTCGTAGTCCCCCAGCTACACCAGGTCCTGGCATGCTTTTGTTAGATTTTGACCCCGAGAGTGTTGGTTTTCAATCCTGTTCTTTTTGTTGCTATTTTTAAACATTTTCCTTTTTTAATCTTTGTCTAGTCCAAGAATCCAGTAAAAGCCCCAAACCAAAGTCTCCACGGATTGTTTTATCATACACCTTCCTGTGGTATTTAACTTAGAAACTAGGTAAGATTAACTACCAGCAAAACAGATGGTTTTTACAAATATTTTACTTATTTATATTTCATGTGTGTGAGTGTTTGCCTGCACGTTTTTAAGTGCACCACATCCTTGAGGTGCCTGCAGATGCCAGAAGAGGGCCTAAAATCCCCTGTAACTAGAGTTACAGATGGCTGTGAGCCACCATATGGATGCTGGGAACTGAATCTGGGTCCTCTGCAAGAGCAGCAAGTGCTCTTAACCACTGAGTCATCTCTCCAGTCCAAGCAAAACAATTTTAACAACATACTCTCCTAAGTTGTTAGAAGTGTTCTCTCTCCTCCCTCCCTCTCTCTCTCTCTCCCTCTAAAAGTGCCTTTACTGTCCCTTTTTACTTCTCTCTCTCTCTCTCTCTCTCTCTCCCCCCTCCCTCTTTCTCTCTCTCCCCCACTATCTTGTACTTGCCTTTCTTTCTCTGATGATGATGGGAGATGATTCAAAGCCTAAATGAAGTGGGATGCCTGATGATGTAGACTTAGACTCTGATGTAATGAACAGCTTGGACGCCAACACTGAAGTTCTGAACTGTCAGTCTGATAGCCAAGATAACTACGTAACTGCCAGGCAGATAGCACACACGGTGCAGGCACACTGGACAAAGGCACAAGTCATACCATGAACAGACATACATCACCATGCTACTAAGGAGCACGCAGCTTTAAGCATACATTTATTTCCACAGTTTTTCATGTTTTTAGACCATAGTAACTAAAACTGAAAAAAATATAACTATAGAAAAAAGGACATGGTGGCCTAAATATATATGCAAACATCAAGCCCATGTCACGCATTTGTGTCACTTGGTTGGCATCCATAGGCATTCATTCATTCAACAAATATTTATTGAGCACTTAGGCACCAGAAATACAGCAAATAGCAAAGCCAACAAGTTTTCCCCTGAAGAGTAAACAGCGGAGATATAGGAGGAATAAGTCAGTCATAAATATACTAGAAACTGAAAAGTGGGGCAGATTAAGGAACATGGGGAGGGTTTGTGATGTGAGGAGAACACTTTACAGTTCTAGCCTGTGTTTTTGCTGTCTGACGTCCCTGCCTATGTCTTCCCACGGAGCTCTTCCTTCCAAGGAACCAAAGCACAGGTGTAGGGCCAAGGCTTTGGTTACAACAAAGACCATATATTTGGCAGGGATCTTGGTAATCCACTTGGCACCAAGGAAGAAGAGGGATCCCAAGCCTCCAGGAGAGGAATCTGACTATGGGATAGATACGCTACTTTCTTAGGAGGTAGAAAAAAAAAATCACAGCAAAGGAAGCCTTGGTGTCTGAACAGCCTGAGGAGAGGGGAGTGCTATGTGAGCCTTGGCCTCCTTATCTGCTGCTGCCCTGGAACCTACCCTGACTGGCCTTCACCAGGACGCAACCCCAACTCCTTGCACTGACATTAAAGGTCCAGTCTATTTCCAGCCCAGTGTCTCTAAGTCCATTTCTTCTAAAAGTTGTTTTGCTTTGATGCTAATGTTAAGAAATTCAATACGGGACTGGACAGAGATGGCTCAGCAGTTAAGGGCCCTGGCTGCTCTTGCAGAGGACCAGGGTTTGGCTCCCAGCACCCACATGGCAGCTAACAACTGTCCTGTCTATAACTCCAGTCCCTGGGGAAACCAGTGCCTTCTTCTGACCTCCGAGGGCTTTGCAGGACACGAGTGTACTTACACACATGCAGGTAATACACTCATACACATAAAATTAAAATAATAAATAAGCTGTTTTAAAAAAATTCAACAGATATATAACTCCCTCCTATCAGGAAAAAAGGATGGGGAACAGAGAAAACATATTGAGAAACAAACTTTTCTAGGAAAGAGAAGAACACATCACGCAATAATGCTCCACTTGCAAATAAACTAAATTCAAGATCTTTGAAAGAGCAAACAGAAAGGGGACCAAAGAATTAAACGGTCAAATATGGGAAGAAGTCAGGAAGCAATAAGAGAGAGAAAATCAGAGCCATTATTTTTGAAGAAATAAAAGCCCTATTAGAAGCAGACTGTGCTGAATAGATATGCTGAGGAGAGATTTGCAAGAAGAGCTTGATAAAATCAAGTAAAACAAAGTCTAAAAATCAAAACTAAAATTAACAAAGGGGAGAAATAAAAAGACAGGCTAGACAAAGAAGCTCAACATGTTCATGTCTCTGAAGACAACACTATTTAAAAAACAACCAACCCCACAAAGCACTAAAAGAGAACTATCCTCAAATAAAGGCAAGTAATCTTTAGTTTGAAGCAGATCACTTACTATAGGAAACCCCAAGATATTTTAGCCACCAAGAATTTTTTAAAAAAGAGAACCCCGTATTAAAGAGATACTGTATTAAAATAGCAAACAAAGGTGCTAGAGAGATGGCTCAGCGGTTAAGAGCACTGGCCATTCTTGCAGAGGATCCGGGTTCGGTTCCCAAGCCCCACATGGCAACTAACAATTGTCTATAACCCCAGTTAGTTGCAGGGGGTTCAACACCCTAGCACATGCACATGGTGTACTTACGTACATGTAGACAAAACATTCATGCACAATAAATAAATAAATAAATAAATAAATAAATAAATAAATAAATAGAGACACATACATATATAAGTACATAAGCAAAATTTAAAATCATGTTTTTTTGGATGCATATTCAATGTGATAGGTATAAATCATTTCACGATAAGAACAAAACAAACCATGATTTTATATATATGTAATTCATTAGGCAAAAATGACTCAAAGAGAGTAAAATTGCAATGTCTGGTGATTGTAACATGATCACACACTCTAAAATTGTTTTAAAAAATGTGCTGGGCATAGTGGCACCTTTAATCCCATCAGTTAGCGGGGAGACAGAGACAGGCAGATCTCTGTGAGCTCCAGCCCGACCTGGTCTATATAGCAAGTTCCAGGCCAGTCAGGGTTTCATACCCTGTCTCAAAAAACACAAAACAAAACAAAAAACCACAGGACCAAATTAATGTCCGGTATTTTCATCAGGTAAGTTTAAAACGGATTCAGACGAAAGGAAACACTTCGTAATTATCAGTTGAACTAGACACAATGATTGAAGCCCAGCAGCAAAAAAGGAGAACAGCAAACAAAACAGTAACCAGACTCCGACTCAAGCAAATCAGGCTTAGGGAGGGTACGGAAATATAAGGAACGCAGTAGAAAAGATGCACCAAATCCCGTTCTTCTGAAACAGGTGGTCAGCCATCTTTTCTGAATGCTCAAAAAATATAAACACAACTGACCACCATTTGATTACAGGGAAATCTAGCACATGACCAGCTAGATTTAACTTGAGACAGCTAAATCTGAGTCTCTGTGCAGGATGTATTTCTAAATTTCTAAAACAGGAAACAAAACAATTGAACATTTAGAACAATTTAAAAGTGAAAATTACTCAAGATTAAGTGGAAATTAAAAGAGAATTTTCAGAATCTCAAGAATCGCATATCAAGGGGAAAGAAACTCTAAAACCTAGATAAGGGGCTAGCTTGATGGCTCAGGGCCTAAGAGCACTGACTGTTCTTGTAAAGGACGGGGTTCAGTTCCCAGAACTCATATGGAAGCTAACAACTGTCCGTAACTCCAGTTTCAGGAGATCTGATGCCCCCTTCTGGTCTCCACTGGCATTGTACATGCGTGGGTGTGCTTACATGCATGCAGGCAGAACACTCATACACATAAAATAAAAATAAATAAAAAAGAATGAAAGAAAATAAACCTCTTTAAAAAGACTTTTTGGTAAGATTATTGGATAAGAAGTGAAAAAACAAATATTGAGTTCTCAATGTAGAGGAGGAACCAACTTCATCTAAGTAAAGCAAGAAAAAATGAAAATATCAATGGAAATTAAAGAGGCTAGATTGGACAGACAACTCTTATGGGGATAGGTTGAATAAAGTAGTTATCGGCGACCCTCAGCTGGGAGAGCTGTTTCTGCAGGCGACACTGGGCAATATCTAGAGAGCATCTTCCTGCCTGAGGCCAGGGATGCTCTATAATGCTCTAAACTACACAAGAACCCTCCTCCCTCCCTCTGAACACACACAACAAGGAGCAAACCACCCTACAAGGCCATCCATGCTGAAACAAAATCCCCGAGATATCTCAGTAAAGAGAAAGGTTAGCCCACACTCGCAAAATCTGACATAACAAGATGGATACAATAATAGGTAAAAGAAATACTACGTAAAAAGAATACACTGTAAAGGACAAAATGCATACCTTTTTGTCAGAGAAATGGCCAAAAATGACCACAGAAGAGAGAGAAAGACTTTTGAAATAAGGCAATTACCATGGAAAAAAATTTATGAGAGAGTCATCAGAGAGCTGTGTCAAAAATGCAGCAGGCCCAGCTGTTTTCACACCTCAACCCTGCGAATCCTTTCAGAGGCACACAGCATCAATGCTGTTTAACTGCTCAAGAGTCTAGAGAAGTAAAATCTCCAAACTATGTTTTGACGGTTGTGTTTGCTACTTTTTGTTGCTGTGACAAAATACCATAGCCCAAACCAGCTTATAGAAGAGTTTATTCTGGCTTACGGTTCCAGAGACTTAGAGGCCATCAGTGTGGAAGAGGTGTGGCAGCAGGCAGCTGAGAGATCACATTTCCGTCCACACACAGGAGGCACAGAGAGCAAACCAGAAATGGATCCAGGCTATGAACTCTCAAAGCCTGCCCCTGGTGAAATACTTCCTCCAGCAAGGCAGTGCCTCCTAACCCCGCCCCTCCAAATAGTACCACCAAATGGGGACCAAGTGTTCAAATACTTGAGCCTGTCAAAGGCATTGTGAATTCAAACCTCTACGAAGGTGGAACAACACTGATGTTTCAAGATGTTTCAAGAGAAAACCAAAACTCCCCATTGAATAGCAAGGCAGTAAACCCTAAATACTATTTTAAGACGTTGACATCAGGGGGCTGGAGAGATACCTCCATGGTTAAAAGCCCTGGCTGCTTTTGCAGAAGACCAGGGTTCAAGTCCCAGTACCCACATGGCAGCTAAAACCTGTTTGTAACTCCAGTTCCAGGGGATCTGACGCTCTCTTCTGACCTCCACAGATGTGGGCATTGCACAACATGGGTGCACTGACATACAGGCTCATGTACTAATACACATAAAATAAAAATTATATATATATATATATATATATATGTATATTTAAAGTTGACATCAGGGAAGCTGGAGTGATGGCTTAGAGATTAAGAACACTGGTTGTAGAAGACCCAGGCTCGAATCCCAGCACCCACATGGCAGCTAACAACTGTCTGTAACTCCAGTCCCAGGGGATCCGACGGCCTCTTCTGACCTCTGTGGGCATTGCACGACATGGGTGCACTTACCTACATGCAGGCAATACACGCATACACATAAAATAAAATAATAAAATAGTTTTTAAATAGTTGACATCAATAATAAGTAGTTCATACTAAGTCTCAACCTAGACCTAGTGGTTCAGGTCTATAATCCCAGCTAGTAAGAGGCTGAGGCAGAAAGATCACTATTTTCAGGACTACTTGGGCTATAGTGTGAGTTTAATATCAGACTGGGCAACTTAGCCTGACCCTGTCTCAAAATTTAAAGAAAACATATAAAAAAAGACCTGGGGTGCAGCTCAGTAGTAAAGTACTTGCCTAGAATCCACCAGCTGGGGGTGTGGATCAGTGGTAGAAAGTTTGCCTAGGATCCACCAGAAAAGTTTGGGGGTATTGCTCAGTGGGTAGAGCACCTGCTTAGAATCCACCAGTGAGGGACTCAGGGTGTGGCTCAGTCGTGGAGCACTTGCTCCGTATCTACCAATTAGGGGCTCAGTGGTAAAACACTTGCCTAGAATCTCCCAGTGAGGAGCTGGAGGCATGGCTCAACAGTAGAGAGCTCGCCTAACATGCATGAAGCTCTTGGTTCATGCTGAAGAAAAAGCTTTAATCAAGTAGGGTTAATTCTTTAAATAAAAAGATATTTTAATATAAGAAATATCTATTAATAGTTAATTCCTTAAATAAAAAGATTCTTTAACATAAGAACATCTATTAATATGATTCACTATTTTAATATTGTGTCAGGGAAAAATATCTGATCGTCTCCACAAATTCCATAAGAGGCATTTATAAATTTAAACATGAATCTCTGATTAAAACAAATAAACAATCAACCAAACAGTCCTCATAGGGTATTTCTGTAACACGCACATAGCCAGATGCTGTGAGGAAAGGCTGACATCACATGCTTTGGAGTCAGAGTGGGGAGCCACTGCTACCCTCTTACTGAGCCTCTTCTGGAACATTCTAGTCATCGCAACAGAAACGGAGAAAGAAAACTGGGTTCTAGCTTTGCTTAGAAGAGGGAATGCTGTTATTATTTGCAGATGATATGATTCCATCCCAGAATACTTATGAGAAACCAGTGGAAAAGAGAAAGAAACAATAGCTAAATTCTGCTAGGTGATTATCAAGTGAACATATAAAACCCGGTAGTTTAGATGAATAGAAACAATAACCAATTAGGAGAGAGATAATGGAGTAGAGATTTGATTTACAATGCAGGGGGGCCAGGAGAGAGAGGGGGGGGAGAGAGAGAGAGAGAGAGAGAGAGAGAGAGAGAGAGAGAGAGAAACATTTTTCATATTAAATAAATCTCAGTATGAATTTAGGCTATAAATGAATAAATAACAGTCATTCAGAACCCTAGAGAAACATCAGTAGAAAGCCCTATTTTGCCCTTGAATGTAAGACTCTAAGCATTGTTAACGCCCTTAAAAAAATCTATAAATTTACTCCTCTCCTACCTTCAAACAACAACCCTGCTAAATATTTTCTGAGCAAGGCAATGTCTAACCTGAGACCAAAGCTCACGTAAAAACAATATGAAACCAGACAGGTAAATTCTGAAAAAGGAAGAGTAGCCGTATTGGATACTTCATTGACTTGTGCGATCATTAATCTGGCTGGAGCAGGTGCAGAAAAAGTGAACAGGTCAACTTAGCAAGGCAGGGGGTACAGGGACATAACAGATAAGGACATGCAAGGATTCAGTGAGTGATGAAGGTGTCTTTCTGATGAGCAACAGAAGAAAGGATGACTTAGTGAACGTGCCTGGGCAACTGGCTAGCCACTGGATTGGCAGAAGGATCAAAGCAATAAGACTAGAACTTTAATTCACTCCTCACATCAAAACAAACTCAAAATGGTTAAGGATCTAAAAGGAAAAGGGAGGAGGCCAAGAGTGAAAGAAAACGCAGAGGTTGCTGTAAAGCCTGAGAGTGAGCACATCACGGAAGCTGTGATATGACAGATGAATCTGAGTCTAAACTTCCTCAAACCTCACTAGGTTGGAAAATCTAAACAAAAATCAAAAGGCGTATGACACACCAGGAAAAATATTTAGAATGTAAGTGACAGAAGAGGGCTAATTTCCTTAATATATAATAAGCTCCTGCAAATCAGTGGGAAAGATATCAATCATTTGATAGAAAAAAAAAATGGGAAAATGATGTGAAGAACCACATCATTCCAGAGAGAGAGAGAGAGAGAGAGAGAGAGAGAGAGAGAGAGAGAGAGAGAGAGAGAGAAGAGAAACATATAGAAAAACGTTCTGTCACACTAATAAATACACACATATAGAAAAAACAATAGAAACCCCAAGAAGCGCGTCAACCATCTCACGAAACATATGGAAAGACGTTCGGTGTCACTCATAATTAAAGGCATGTAGATAAAACAATAGGAAGCCCATCAGATGGGCAACTGCTTCCAACTCTGAGCAACCCTGCGTCTTGGAAATTATTCTGTAAGCCAGTAAGTCCCTCCCCGCCCGCCTCCCCCCGCACGCACTCTGTCCAAAGATGCTCATTTTTTTTTTTTTATCTTTTTAAGACAGGGTCTCCCAGTAGCCCCAGCTGGCCTGGAGCTCACTATATAGACCAGGCTGGCCTCGAATTCACAGAGCTCCATCTGCCTGCCTCTGCCTCCCAAGTGCTGGGATTAAAGGCGTGCACCACCACACCCAGCTGAGATGCTCATTTTTAAAAAGAGAGAGAATGAATATTCAGTTTTCCCATATACAAGGTAGATCTTTATAAAAGAACTAGGAATTCTGAAATTGTGAATAGAATACAGACTATTTGCAGACATGTATGCTGTTATTAAGGAGCAAAGCATTATAGTTTGGATAAAAATTATCCTTCATGCGCTTGATCATCCATTTACAGGATTATCAGGAGGTAGTGGACCCTTTAAGAGGTAGAGCCGAGTGGGAAGAAGTTAGGTTATTGGGAATGTGACTTTGAGGTGGAACTGGGATCCCTGTCCTCTGCTCTCTCACTCTGTGCTTCTTGACACCATGAGGCATGCACATCTCCTCTGTCATTTGGTTCTTTCTCAGTGTTCCACCTCAGTACAGCCCCAAAGTAATGGAGCCAAATGGCCATAGGCTAATACCTCCAAACCATGAGCCCAAAAAAATTTTTCTTTTATAAGTAGATTCACCTCAGATGTTTTGTCACAGCAATGAAAAGTTGGCCAACACGAGAAGGTATAAAACAACACAAGACTTGCTTCAATCTGTGCTTAAAAATTAATATAGGTCATGTGAGTCTCTTAGTGGCAGGTTGTGAGGGTACAGGGTCATCCTGCAGTGTTCTTACCAAAAATGCATAGCTTTGATTTAACCTCCAGAACATAGCAAATGAACCACGCTGAGGGCCGTCCTACAACACAATTGGCCCTCACTCTTCCAGAGTGTCAAGGTCATGAAAGACGAGAAAGACTGAGGAGCTGTCCCCAACTGGAGAAGGTTTAGGAGACAGGGCAACTGAATGCAAAGCCTATCACGTGGGCTGCAGGGCTGGATGCTGGCCCAGAGAAAGGATGTCAGTGCAATGATGCTGGTGAAATCCGAAGAAGGACTGCAGATTAATTAATAATATTGTTCCGAGGTTCATTTCCTGCTCGTGATCTTCCAAGTTAAGGCTATACGCAGCTTTTCACATTCAGCAAAGGGTAGGAGAGGACTCTATGCTTTTGGGTTTTTCTGTAATTCTTTTCGTAAGTCTGTTATTCTTTAAAATAAAATGCTTAAAAAGTAAATTAAAGGCTGGTGAAATGGCCCAGATGGTCAAGGTATCTCCTACCAAGCCTGACACCCTGAGTTTGATCCCTAGGATCTACATTTTGGGAGGACAGAATTGACTCCTGAAAGTTGTCTTTTAACCTCTATATGCAGGCTGTGGCAAGCATGCCTCCTACACACACATGTACTAAAAAAATATAAAATGTAGTAAAACATTTTAAATAAAAACAATTTGGAAATCCAACAGGAATGAACAAGAAAGGATTTGTACTTAACAAATCTTCAAGTCATTAAATCACAGTGGAATGTCCTGACCTGATCAGCATTCCAGTAAGATGAGAAGTCCTGGGCTCCCCTCACCACGTAATCCCTGCCTGGCGACCTTGTCCCTAGTGAGTGAAGTGACAATGGTTCCTGAAAACTTAGACAAGCTACTTGGAGTAGAAAATAATGGACATGCAGCCTCAGATTGAAATCTAAGAACACCTGTCCAAGAGTCTGCTGTGCCCACCCTTCACGACTCTCCACTTGAGTGCTCTTGGACCATGATTCCCCTATCCCCAAGCTCCCTTTCCTAAGACCATAAAATAGGGAGAATAAAGCTCATTCCAAGGGTAAAATGAAGCTTTGCTCAGGAATGCTGGCTCTGTCAGATGGGATGCTCATTTCATGACCTCAAATCCCATTAGGAGGATGTGAGACCCTTCCTCAATTCAGTGTGTAAACCCTGGAAGCTGAAATGATCATTCCAGAGCACCCAGGGCCAAACAACAGAAGAAGGTCCGAGACTAGGAGCCTTGACTCTTCACTCCCAGGGCAGCGACCAATTCACGCTTAAGAGAGGAAAATTATTTTGAAAACCAATGCCAAAGGCCACTGGCATATATTTGCAGCAGATTATTGACACGAATGTGCCATGGACCTAGCCAATCAGAAAGTAATTTTATAAACACTGTTATTAAACAGAAGGGCAATTACTTTAAGTACTGGAAAAATGTCAGGGTCATACATGAATTTTGTGGGTATCACATTTTATTTGACACTCAGTGGATCAATGACTCTAAGGAAATTTATTCAGAAATAATAGTCACCATGTCATCAACATTAAGGCCAAGCCTCCCCTCCATAGATTGCCCAAACTCAGAAAGAGGAATAATTTATGGTTTATTCCATTTTTAAGAATCCAGAAAAGCAATCGAAGCGTTCTATACATAAAAGTATGAAAGTCATGAAGAGTACAAGGCAGGGGCGAGACCTGGTTTACGTGACAGCGTGCTAGGAGAGATCCCCTCTATTTTTGTCTTTCTCAATTGAACAGAGAAGGTTTTAGTGTTCTGCTTTAAAGACCATACACAGGCTACAGTAGCTTTCCTGTGATGCCTGTTTATAAACCCAGCAGCCCTGAGTGTCTCCATTTCCTCCACACACACATGAGAAAGGATCCCCCTTACACTAATGAAGGTCTCATAAGTACGCAGAGTCAGAGAGGGAACATCGGGGTGTTGCTTCCCACTGCCTTGGAGCACAGGTTCCCTGTACTGTCAACTAGCCAGGTAGCTTATTCTATATTCTAACCCCAAAGGCATTTGGAATGACTCCCAGTGGCTCCAGAGACCCTGGCTGTTCCCTCCTGTTCTAGTTTACTTTCTGTTGCAAGGATAAAACACCATGACCAAAAGTAACTTGGGGAGGAAAAGGTTTATTTCAGCTTACAGGTGACAGTCGGAACTCAAGGCAGGAGTCTGAGGCGGAGACCATGGAAAACTGTTGCTTACTGGATTGCTTCCTGTCTCAGGTTTAGCTACCTTTCTTCTACAGTCCAGGCCCACCTGCATAGGGATGGCATTACCCATAGTGGATTGGGACTTCCTATATTAATTAGCAATTAAGACAATGCACTACAGACCTGCCCATGGACCAGTTTGTTAGAGGAAGTGCTTCAGCTGAGGGTCCCTCTTTGCATGTATGTCAAGTTGACCACCAAGATTAGCCATCACACCTCCCCTAACTTAATCTCAATAGTGACCTTCTCTTTAGATGTGATCTGCTCATTAAATGGTAAAGAAATGGGACAGGGAAACCTGTAGGATGACCACAACAAAATGACAGCATCTGAATGAGTAATAACGACCAAGCCCTTCAAAGTTGAAAAACACAGTACAAATAAATAAGAGATTACAGTCGTCATCCCTTATCCACAGTTTGGCTTTTGTTAATTTCTGTTATTCATAGTCCACCACAGTCTACAGATATTACATGAAAAAATGCAATAAATAAATCATGCTCATGTTTTAAATCACATACCAATCTGAGCAGTGTGGTCACATTTCACACTGTTTGCCTTTGTCCTGCCCAGGGTTACCAGCGTATCCTCACTGTATATGCTCCCACCCTTTAGTCGCTTGGTAGCCGACTGCCTCACTGTGGCTCACGTTAAAACGGCCTCACAGTGCCTACATCACATGTCTCTCTTCATCTCGCCACACAGATGCTGCACCAACTGACATCACCACAAGAAGGCTGACCACAATATAGTAAGGTATTTTGAGAGAGACCTAAGTCACACAACTTTCATTATATGATTATAACATTCTATGTTAGTTCAGCTATTGTTAATCTTAACAACAAAACCTTACACAGGTCTGCATGTGTGGGAAGAAACATGGTACACACAGACTTCAGTACACATCAGTTTGGGGAGTCCACTGCAGTTCTTTGAATTTGGACTTGACCTGCTCTGAGGAACTGGTGCTCCGTTTGGCAGAGTCTACATTTTGAAAATTTGGGGGAGAATAACTGGGATATAATTCTCTTCGAGGCCAATGGCAGGTTCATCTGGGTGTGACCATGAAGGAGTGAGGGCTTTTCACCTCTCTGTCCCCATATCAACGGCAAGGAGGGGACAGCCCAGCCATTGGTTTGTGGGAAAGCATGCAGCTCTTGAAAGGCAAACAAAACGGAGATTGTGAACCCAGAAAGGAAGTGTTAGAAGACACCCTCGAAACTTCTTTGTGTTTGACAACTGACTTTTCACCTTGCTCACGTTTCAGAGGCTAGACTGGGAGCAGTTCACCCCACATCAGCTGAGTGGGCCATCCCTAAGCAATGCTTGTCTTCCTGAGCACCTGCAGAAAAGAGCTCATGGGAACCAGCTAGCCCAGTAGGCCCCTGAGGACGGGGGTACTGTGTTCCCTTAATATGCCAGCTGAGTCACAGGGATGAGGGAAGACCGGCTACATGAGCCTCTTGGAACTGCCTGACAGGTGAAAACACAGTCACTGCTGCATTCCTAGCCTCAACCCAACGATGATCAAAAGCCCCGTGTCATTGGGTTGAATTTTCAGATCTAACTAAATTAGAAAAAGTTGTTGGTGGGGTTTTTGTTGTTGATAATAAAGGAGAAAGTGTTGCAAAGAAATGTAATGCCTTTTTTTTTACTTCTACTAGATCAAAGCTTTTGGTGTGGGATTACACCTCTGCTTTTGCCTTGGTATCCAAGCACCAAGCAGATAGTGGATTCTCAATAACTGCCTGTGGTGAGAATGGATGAATGGATGGATGAAAGGATAGACAGACAGATGAATAGATGGATGGATGGATAGATGGATGGATGGATGGATGGATGGATGGATGGATGGATGGATGGGTGAATGGATGGATGAGTGGACAGGTGTATGTGTATATATGTATGTATGCATTTATATATGTGTTTTGATGGATGGTTGTATGTATGTACATATATATGGATGGATGGACAGATGGATAAGAGGGTGGATGACTGGGCAGACAGGTGGATGCACTGTGGTGAAAGATGAACGAAGCACTAGTTAAATCACTTCTATATCCATATGCACTTATCCCCAATCTAAATATACCAGCTTCATCACAGCCCACAACCACAAGCCTCTTAATCATTTTCAAAGCTTTATATTTAAGAAAGCTCTTTTATTTTGTTTAAACCACATCTCATTGAGCGCTCACAATAGATCTGTCAGAGGGGCTTGGCAAGAATTATTATTCTATTTTCCAGCTACAAAAATTGAGATTCGAAGATGTTAAGACCTGGTCACAGAGCTCTTGAGAAGGAGAGTCAAGAGGAGAATTCGGCTGTAGAAAGATACAGCTGACTCAGGAGGGGTGACACGCCTGTGATCACAGCATTCGGGGGGCTGAGACAGGAGGAGTGGGAGTTTGGCTCCAGCCTAGGTGATCCTTTCTAAAGGAAAAAAAAAAAAAGGAAAAGAAAGGAGTGTGGGGAAGGTAAAGGAAGAAAGAGGAAATCAGAGAAAATACAGAATACAGTTAAGTTCTTTATATTTAAACTCAGGAAAAGCAGTTGGACTTGTACAGGAAGTGCACAGACTTGATTATCCTCTAGAGGTATTATTTGGGTCTCGGTGAATCATACACTTGACCACACTTCCATTTGACAGTGACTGGGAGACCACTCAGATGGGAAGGGTAGCCTGCCTGCTGGGGCGGGGGCGTGCAAAGAACCTTGTTTTAATATCTGTATGCTTTCTTATTCTTTCTGAGAATTTAGATGGAGCAGGGCATTCGTATATGCATGTAGAGAGGAACTGAATAGAAAAACAGAGAAAAAGTGATTATGCTATTATGGTCTAGAAGTGATTTCTTCCCCGGTTGTCTCATCCATCAAACTGAGCAAGCAGCTCTATGTCGTAGCAAGCAGACCCAGGAGATCAAACATGTACAGGGCCACATCTCATTGACCCTCTACACAGCTGTGGCTGCCTCCTGGCTTTGAGAATAAGAATTGACACTTCTCCCAAGTGACCATCACACCTGAAGTTTATGCACGTGGTCTGTGCTGGGCCTGTGTTGGGCCAATCAGAAACCAAGAAAAAGCTGTGAAGCCAATGTCCGCAGAAGCCTCAGCAGCTGGAGTCTAGTTCCCATGAACCAGAGTTGCCCCCAAGACTGAGAACATACTGCATCAGCCTTTCCTAGAGTGCCCAGACCACCATTCAGTACAGTTCATTCTAGATCACAGACAGGACTCAGTCAGCTTACAGCTGGCCAAACAGCTGGTGCCTCATAAATGCTTCAGGCAGGGCTAGACCTGGCCAGCTCATCTGGTATTACAGTGCCGTTTTGTGTCCAGCAATTGCTCATGCTGATGTGTAGGAGATCAGGCCATAAGGCCACACTGCTCTTTGGTCCCTCACATCTATGGATTCTCTCACAAAGAGTTCACCTCCTTATCTGCTAAGAATAAATGATAGTTGATGGCCCATTAATAACGAGGACACCTATACCACCCCCTCTAAGGCTCAGGAAACACTGTTGAAGAGGGGGTAGAAAGAATGTAAGAGCCAGAAGATAGGTGAAACCTTGGAAATACTATCTTCTGCTCATGACACAGTTGCCATTGAAAATGTGAGCTCAGGGCACCTGAGGTTGCCTGCATTGAGTCTATATAAGACTAGGCCTGTTGTGAATGGGGGAGGGGCTCAGGGGACCACACCCCACCCTAATGAACTACTGACTACTAGTGGATTCTGGGGGAGAGGCAGTCACTCACTGTCTTTGGTTGTGTATCCCTCCAGGGTCCAAGAGATAGTTCCAAATCCATGGTCACACAGCCCTCAGTGGGTTGCAAGACAAAACACAAAGACATGAACATGAGAAAAGGGATTTATAAAGAGGAGGGGGGTTGGTGGGGGTGGGAGGGGG